>NC_058130.1:192364766-192552874 GCF_016433145.1 Gracilinanus agilis
GAAAGAAAACTCCAGGGATAGCAATGGTCCATGAGGTCACAAAAAGTTAAACACAACTGAATAACTGAACAATAACAAAGCCTATTTAACTTAAAATATATGTTTAAATTATGAAGTTGGGCAGAGTCCTATTCTCTTAAAAAAGGATTAATCCTTCAATTTAATTTCAGTAATGACCAATTTCAGAGTTTTGGTGTTTGTGTTTTTGCTTTTTAACTCTGTCTGAACTTTTACAGATATTAGTGTCTTAGAGATCATCCAGTACAACTCCTTATTTTCGTATCATAAAAGTGAGGCCCAGAGTGGCTTGCCTTACTAATTTGCCTGGGGTGACAAGGTGGTGAATGGCAGAACCAAGACTTATTTTATACATCTCCCATGATTCTGAGTTTTGCACTCCTTCCCAAGAATCATTCTGCTTTATTCTTAGATTATGAGATATTTTGTAACATCAGAGAAGGGAAGTTCATCCAGGTTATTTTTATTTGTACTTACCCTCAATTTACTATTGTATCTGATATCTTGTCTTCTTCCTCACACATGATCAAATAATTTTTAAAACACCATTTAATCCCATAAATATTATTTATCCCTACACTATGCTCTAACTATAAAGAAAGACCACATGGTATAAAAGATAGAAATTCTGGACCTGCAATCAGGAAGATCTAGGTTGAAATCCTTCCTCTGATATGAGCTGTGTCCATGGTCCAGACCCTGAACTGGCTCACACTCTGAGCCTTAGGCAACTCTCTAAGATTCTAAGTTAAGCCCCTATACTAAATGAAATAACATTAGGAATCTGGCATTTTTTCCTATCACCTCTAAGTTTTTCTAGGAGTTCCCATGACCTACCCTAGAGTCATTCCTTGCTAAATGCTGCTTAATCATAGAAACACCCTTGGTAAGATTTTTAGCTAAAGGGAATCGAGCATTTTAAAAGAAAAGATCATTTTCTAAGTATTATCCATCATGATAAAGGATGCAAAAATAGGAACCTCAAGTTGCACCGGTCCTGAAGAATTTTTCATATCACCAGAGAGTGACTACAGATAGCTCTTTATTGCTCACGTAGGTCAAAATCACATGGGACACTCAAGTTGTCTCCCCAAGTCAGGCAAAAGGAAGTCAGGAGGCCACCAGAACAGCTGCCACACAGTTCAGAAGTGCTAGCATCCTTCGTGCTTTAACATGCCTTACAGTTGCTACACAAAGGACAGATGGGACCCTGGAATAATTTCCTCATCCCCAAGTAGAACTATTATAGCCTCAGACTTGAATGTTGACCCTTAGAGGAAAAAATAATTTGTTTTCACCAGTTAATAATCCATTCTACAAACCTGTGTGTCTTGAATCATATGAGCTCCACTGTGACTCATAGCAATCAGATTTCTTGGCCCAGCTCCATGGTTTTTGTTTGCTGAGACAGACAGGCATTTGCTGCTTTAATGTGGCAGAGCTTATTAAATACATAAGACTTTTGTCTGCTTTCCAAAATATAGGTGACAGCTATGGATGTCCACAAAGCCCTGAGCTTTCAACAGGAGAGATGGTATAGAAATCTTCTATTTCTAGGCATGTAAAGATGAAAAACACATTTTATCTTTCAAGAAACTAAATTTGATCTTGTATCAAGAGGAGTATAGGTTGATAGGACAATAGATTTAGAAATAGAAGAGATTCCAAAGACAAGTGATTCCAACTCTTTCAGTTTACAGGTGAGAAAATTAAGGTAAAGAGTGCTAAGTCACTTGCCCAGGGCTATACGGATAGTAGATATCTGAGATGGGATTTGGACCTGGTTTTCTGATTCCAAGTCCAGTGTCTTCTCTGCTCCAGGATGTCATCTAATAAATGTTTAAGTAAAAAGGAATATTGGCAAGTGGGGTTGGGGAAAGCAGTGAACAACCCAAGTGCTTTCATTGTTAACCCTGTGATACCAACAGAAATCAAGGAATGGTCCTAGTATTTTGAATGAATCCCACAATAAAATTAGGAGAACAAAAGAGCAGAAGTCACACCAGATAGGTAAGCATGGATAGTTGTCATTGGCATTATTGTACAGATGCTGGAATAATTTCCATATTCTCACATTTATGAGATTAATAGAAAATAATATAGATTTAGAATAAGTGAAGTCATCCAGTCCAACTCCCTAAAGTTACAGATCTGGTAACTGAGATACAGAAATGTTAACTTGATCAAAGTATCATGGAAAATAAATGGCAGAGCTGGGATTTGCTCCAAAGCCCCATGACTCCAAATAATCAGTGTTTATTAAGTACCTACTATGCGCTAGACATCATGCTAAGTTTAACTCTCTTGCCACAAAACCATATCAAGTATATTCTGGGCAGTTCATAATTTTCCTTAAAATTATTTTCAGTAAAATTCTAATCTATTTTGGTATTGTCTTTTGGAAAATCTAGATGTGTCCAGATTGAAAACATAGTTCCTGTTTCTCAGAAGAAATCTAAGGAAAATGATTAATTTGAGAGCAGCATCAATTTCCCCTCTAAGGTTACCTCTACTCTTATGTTCCCCTGCTTACTGAACCCACAATTCCAAAATTAATTTAGTCATAAATGCCAGCACAGTTTAAGAGAATTGTTTTGGATTCCACAGTTTTCATTACAGATTGAAGATTCTAACATTAGCCTGTACCTTCAGCCTGATGCTTAAGAATCATAGGTGAAAACCAAAAGTAGGATAAATTTTTGGTCTTGTGGGTGCAAAAATACCATTTGTTCAAACAGTAGAGGAATTACTTCATAAGTGGTCCAGACCAATTGACTCAAATAGTTATATGTAGAGCAAAGTATTAATGAGAATAAGATTGGGCTAAATAGTTTCACTCCTTTCATTCCCTCTTTCAGACAAAGCAGACAGAGAGTGGTGGAAACTTGAGCAAAAGCATGAATAAAGAGGCTGAGATAGAGGTAAAGATACAAAACCTAGGTAAAAGGCATGGTCAGTGTGATATTGGAAATTTGGGGGTCCTTGAACTAATTTTGAGGTCTCTGATCTAAACTTCCTGTGGAAGTTTAGGGGACTTCAAACCATGTTTCCCATGATTCCTTACTTGTAATCATGTAGGCAGGAAGAGTAATAACATAGAGAAAAGTATAAAGACTGAGGACGGGATTGGTACTTCCTCTTTTGTGATTGTGGAGCAGGAGTGAGGATGGGAGTAGTAAGTAATGGCGAGTCCCTTTAAACAGGCACGTGGCTTCATTTTCCTAAATGGCTATCAATAAATCCTTTAAAACCCTAATATTTTTAATTTATCATTCTATATTAATTTTATTTCTTACATCAAGAAGGCAGAGAACTGAAAAAAAAAGGCAGGGTTCCTGGAATAAGCCTAATGGTAAAGGCATGTATGAATGAAGTTGCATCATGAATGTAGGTATGAGGGTTCATCATGAATAGGAACCAAGGCAGGATCAATAAACACAGCAAATTGAAGCTTGGTCAACAACCAGGCTAGAGTAACTAATAAGGTAGCAATCCATGACTGAGAAAGCCCAAGAGATAGTATCTTGGGGGACTCTTATGCTCCAGAAGGAATTTGGGGACAATCGTTGTCTTGAACAGCTTGTGTTTTCCCCCAATCAGTCCCATTCCCTGAGGTGGCCCGTCCTAAGGCTTTAAGATGCCAGATATGAATATTTATAGCCTCGCTTTTTGTGGTGGCAAAAAACTGGAAAACAAGGGTATGCCCTTCAATTGGGGAATGGCTGAACAAATTGTGGTATATGCTGGTGATGGAATACTATTGCACTCAAAGGAATAATAAACTGGAAGAATTCCATGTGAACTGGAAAGACCTCCAGGAATTGATGCAGAGCGAAAGGAGCAGAGCCAGAAGAACATTGTACACAGACACCAATACACTGTGGTAAAATAGAATGTAATGGACTTCTGTACTAGCAGCAATGCAATGACCCAGGACAATTCTGAGGGATTTATGGAAAAGATGCTACCCACATTCAGAGGAAGAACTACAGGAGTGGAAACAGAAGAAAAACAAGTGGTTGAACACATGGGTTGAGGCGGACATGATTGGGGATGTAGACTCGAAACTACCACACCAATGCAACTAACAACAATTTGGAAATAGGTCTTGATCAATGACATATGTTAAAACCAGTGGAAATACACAGCAGCCATGTTGGGGGGGGGAGCTCGGGGGGGTGAAGGGGAAAGTAAGAGTATGAATTATGTAACCATGTTAACTTTTCTAAAAAATAAATATTAATAAATGTTTAAAAAAATAAAATAAAATAAAATGCCAGATATGTTATGGCAGACCCTGATCCCAGTGGAAGCAGCAGTAGCCTTTACACAAAAGTACATAGGCAGCTAGAATACTGAACCTGGAGTTCCAATCATGCCTCATATACTTATTGTACTGTGTGACCTCTCTAAGCCCCAATTTCCTTATCCGTAAAATGGAGTTGTAGAGTGCAAAATTTCTCAAGGTTCTCTACATGACAGTCTTGTTTCTCTAGGGCCCAATATGACACCCCCAAAAAGTAAGGATTGACTAAGGCAGGAGTCCTGATAGCTTGACAACTCTCTCACATATCAATCATTGATCACAAGCAGTAAATAACAGGGGAGAGATGGCTTAGCACTAAACAACTACTTACTATCCCTTATAAATGGAAAAAAACTCTAGGTGCAGTATTAAATGAAAGGATCATAGATTTAGAGCTGGAATTTAGAGGTTGTCCAGTCCAATCCTCTCATTTTACAGATGAGGAAAATAAGACTTAGAAAGGTTAAGTAAGGGGCAGTTAGGTAACACAATGGATAGAGCACCAGGCTTAAAGTCAGAAGAATCTGGGTTCAAACATGACCTTCCTAACTATGTAAGTCTGGGTAAGTCACTTAACCCTAATCACCCAGCCCTTAACTACTCTTTGTCTCAGAGTTAACATTAAATCTAAGACAGAAGCTAAGGTTTTGTTTGTTTTTGTTTTAAATGAAAAGAGAAAAAGAAAGATTAAGTAATTTACTCTAAATTATTCAGGTAGTAATTCTGAGAGCTGAGATTTGAACCCTTGTCCTTTGGTCCTGAATGAAGTCTTCTTTCCACTGCATCACGCTGCTGGTGGAGCATTTGTTCCTTCTCAATATCCAAAGGAGACCATTTTCAGAAACAATTCCAAGAATCAAATGTCCTCAAAGACTTTTCATTTACCCTCCCTCCAGGGAAGTCATTTCCTCTGAGCAGCTCTTTTGTCATTTGAGGGCTCCATCCATCATGTAGTGGGGGTAAAGAAGCTAGATTTGGAAAGCCATAGGAACCTGGTTTGAAACCACAATGTGCCATTTATCACCCTTGCAACTTTGGACAAATTGTTTCAATCCTCTGGGTTTCTGTTTTCTCGGCTATAAATAAGTATGGTGGATTAGATGATCTCTAAAGCCAGATCTAAATATGTGAGGTATTCAAGGTTTTGTCCTAAACAAAGTCTTCCCCCATGCAAGGTCCTAGGTCCCAATTCTTCCTCTTTGCAAATACAAAGAAAAAAAATGTAATAGGATAAATATTTGAACACAAAGAACAAAATTTTATCAGAGGAGCAGAGATGATGTTTTAGTTGACACATGTATGGGGAATATCCTGATGTGCTGATTACCCTCCTGCACAGTCAACTGTATTGTAAACAATTTAACTTAAAATATAATGAGAATAGTAATTCTCAATAGATTTTTTTCTTGCCATAACTGAGATGTCATTTTGCACATTTGTGTTATCCCTTCTTCAGTATTGTTGTCGAGGCATTCATTTTTCTCAGCTTATTGCACAGGAATATCTGAGAGAGAGGAAAGACATATGGTAGGACTTCATTTCACATGAACTCAAAACACAAGAATTCAGATATCTGCAATAAAAAAGGCAGAAAAAAACTCCACAAAATAAACATTTCTAATTATGCCCAAATCCGCACCATTTCCCCAAAAGGTGTAAAGTCTCACAGCAGTTTGCCCAATCATGCTCATTCTTATTCCGAGAAAGTTAGCATGAGTCATTGCATTGTTTTGTGCCAAACATTAGCTCCCACATTCATCTTGGTCCAGAGTTCTCATCTGTATCGGAACAGTGCTTTTCTTTGTTTCATTAATGGTATTTAGTTATTAATAATGGCCCCAAAGTACAAGAGCTGTAATGCTGCTAGCTCTGATAAGCCTACAAAAAGTCACAAGGTGCCTAGACATGTTTTTATAAGAAATACTTATTAAAAAATGGGGTTCTCTATTAAGCACAATTTTCCACTTACATGAAGGGTTTTGGAATGTATTGTTTGTGTAAAATTAGATCCTACTGTAATCTGATTTACTGTGACTATCTCTCTTTAGGTTACTACATGTACATTGAGGCATCTAATATGGTTTATGGGCAAAAGGCACAACTGGTGTCAACAACTCTAAGAGGAGTCATCGGCAAACACTGCTTGACATTTTTCTATCACATGTATGGAGCAGGAACAGGCCTCTTAAATGTTTACTTGAAAAGGGAGGGTTATAAAGAAGAGTTCCTCTTATGGAGAAGAAGGGGCGAGCAGAGTATTTCCTGGCTGCGAGGACTGGTTGAATACAGCTCTGAAAGGCAGCACCAGGTAAGTGTGAAATAGGCTGAGGCTCAAATGAAGAGAATGCCAAATTCACATCTCCCACTTTTTGGTTTTGTCTTTTTGTCTTCTTTTTTTTATGTTGATACAATTTTAATAATCATTTTCTGACACTTTTCAATCCATGTTTCCCCCTACCTCCTATGACTCCCCTACATACTTCCCCCCTCTCCAAGAAGACAGTTACTATTACATAGGTTGTACACAGATTTTGATATAATACATATTTTTCCATGTTTGTCATGTTGTAAAACAAGACACATTGCTTACATTAGAGAAAAATTCATGGAGGAAAATAAATTGAAGAATGGTATGTTTCCATCTGCATTTGTACTCCATCTGTCCCTATAGATATCCTTTTTTTGTCATGATTCCCTTGGAGTTGTCCTGGATCCTTGCTTGTTAATAATAACAAGCCATTCCCAGTTGATCATCATATTTTATGGCTGTTACTGTGTATGATGTTCTCCTGGTTCTGCTCCCTTCACTTTGCATTAGTTCATAGAAGTCTTTCCAAATTTTTTTTTGGGGGGGGGGAGTGAGGGGGGAGAGAATCATCTTATTTGACATTTCTTCTGGCACAATAGTATTCCATTAGAAGCATATACCATTTATCCTTTTTATAAAAAAGTTGATTTCCTTCTTGTTCAAGATCATGTTGACCTCATCTGACAATTTCAGGGCAGCATTCTGCCCTTGTAGTCCCTTGCCTCTCTGTTGGGGGGCAAGGGAAGGTTTGATTGAAAGATTTCTGGAACCTTTAATTTTCTTAATTTTCTCAGACTTTGGCTTTCTTCTAGTGATTCATCATTTACATTGTTAGAGTGATTGTGGATATTGTCTTGTTCAAGTCATACTATGTTCATTTATATAGTTCTTCCTGTGTTTTCTGAATTTCACATATTTATTATTTCTATTTCAGATAATCTTTTATCACATTCCTAGATCACAATTTGTTCTGCCATACTTCTATCAATGGGCACTCATTTTATTTCCATTTCTTTGATACTCCAAAAAATGACGCATTAATGTTTAAGTACATGTGGAACTTTTTTCTTTCTAATTTATTAATTTTTTTCTTTGTTTGCTTTTATCTCCCTGGAGCTTATGGCTAACAGTGAGATCTCTAGGTCAAAGGATATGAATATCTTTCTAATTTACTAATTTTTTCTTTGTTTACTTTTATCTCCTTGGAGCTTATGGCTAACAGTGAGATCTCTAGGTCAGAGGATATGAATAGTTTCGTTACTCTTCTCACATAATTCTAAATTATTTTCCAGAAATGGTTGTGCCTATCTAGCTTCACTAATTTTATATATATATATATTCCCCCTCTACAACCAGCAGCCAAATGGTACCATAGTGTATAGAGCACAGGGGTGGAGTCAGAAAGATTCAATCTCCTGAGTTTAAATCTGACTTCAGACACTTACTAAGCCCTGTGACTAGGTAAGCCATTTAACCCTGTTTGACTCAGTTTCCTCTTCTGTAAAGTGAACGGGAGAAGGCAATGGCAAATCATTCTAATATCCTTGCCAAGAAAAACCCCAAGAGGAGTCATGAAGAGTTGGACACAAATGGAAATGACTGAACAACACCAAATATTCCTACAGCCCCTCAAACATTTGGGGGGGTCCTCTTTGCCAACTTTTAGGCCCACTCTAAGTAGTTTTAATTCACATTTCTATTATGAAAAATACCTTGGAGGCTGCCTTCATACTGTCAGAGATAGTCTTCAACTCTTAACCTGAAAATTATTGAACGGGACTTTCAAAGAAAGACCAGATTTCTTTGCCTTTGCCCTGCTATCTTGATTCACAGTTACTGGCCCAGCCTGTCAGATCATGCTATTGCATTGCCTGAGGTGCTTAGTAACCAACTCCCAAGACTATGGAAAGACAGACACACTGATGTCCTTTGGTAAAGCTATTTCAAGTGGCAGTCATTCAACTCTTCTTAAATGAGATTTGGAATTATGATAAGAAGGCACGTAAAATATATCCCTACCCTTTGACCCACATATTCCTCTTCTATGCATATATAACAAAGAAGTCAAAAAAGACAAAGGCAGGCCTAATATACAAAAAAAATTTACTTTTTGTAGCAATAATAATAAATGTTCATAGATTAAGGAATACTATGCCAGAAAAATGATAAATATGAAACATTTGGAGGAGAATTGGAAAGATAAATAAACTGTGCAAAGTGAAATGATCAAAACACAGAAAACAATATATACACAATAACTACAACAATGTAAATGGAAAGAATGTCAAAAATACAAAAATGAATACTGTGTAACTAAAATGAATATGTGTGGACCTTAAGGAGAAATGAGAAAAAGCACCACGCTTCCATCTTTGCAGAGGTGGTGAAACTAACATTTTCCTGCTTGATAAATTGGTTATTTTTGCTGACCTGCTTTTTTTTTCTCTTATTTTCTTAGTCTTTGTTACAAGGGATGACTTGATGAGTAAAAGAGGGAGTAAAGCATAGATATAAAAATAAGGGTGACCAAAAAGCAAAAACTATAAAAAAATGTGTATATTTTAAACATTCCTTCAAGCCCCAATGTTGGCATTGTGGCATTTAGAAGCTATAGAGTAGAAGACAACTCACTAAATTCACATGATAGCTTGGTGAGGCAGTGAACCTAGACAGACACAGCTGAGTTGCATCACTTGCCATTATTGGTCCTGGTATGTAGTTGAGAGCTTTAAGGAGAAGTGGTGGTGGTTGATGTTGATGGGTAATTAAATTGATGGAAACTATTGATCTTTTTTGGTGAATTTGATTGTGAAGAGAGAGAAAGATCTAGGCAACTGTCTAGATCAAGGGAAGGGCACAATTTCACTATTTGAAACCCTTTAGAAATTTCTTTAATGGTTCTCTTTTGCTTTCTGGATGTCTCTTGTCCTGGTGTCCTGGCCTGTGGGATTGAGAGAGGGAGTTTGAATGTTTTGTCTGTACTTCCCTTCTCCTGACCTCTTGTGTGACTTGCCCATACTTAGAACATTTCTCACTGTCTTGGGGGTAACCTTCCTAGATGAGTCAAATATGAGATAATACCATTCTGAAACACCTGGGCTGTATCTCCAATAAGGCAATTGTCTCCATCACCCTCAGGGCATATTGGCAGCACCAGATTAAGATTGTAAAATTTGTAAATACCATTGCACTGTTCTAATTGCATTATTTCCCTAAAAATAGATGTGTAAACTCCAGGTTTAGCTGAAAAGGAAAAAAAAGTAATTTGTCTAAATAATTAATTGTAATAATAATATTTTTACAGCCGATTCTAAGTGATCCTTGCTCTGGTGCCTTTACATAAATATGGTAGTAGTTTAATTGACACTTTCAAAGGTCCCAAATTAGAACAAAATAAAATAAAAACAAATTTGTTTTCTACTAAATGCAAAATAATAATAATAATAATGTCATCTCTTCATTCCTCTCATACATATGCAGAAATTTGCTTTCTCCCAATATTCACTCAGTGATCTTATAACTAGAAATCTAGGGTACCTGAGAAAGCAACTTTGAAATTGCTAGTATACATGCTGCCACTCTGAATCCATTATTTTTCCTCAGAGTAACTTGTGCTGAGTACATACTTTTCAGCATACAGTGGACACTTACTTTGACTTTCAGTATAACTAAATCCTCGTGAAAGCTGGATCATAGCAGGATTTTTAACTACATGGTCTTTTCCCAAAAATATATTTATGTTTCAATATATTTTTCTTTACTTTTCTAGACCAACTAAGTTAGATATACTTTTAGAATGACTACATCTTTATGATAAAGCTGAGTTACATCAGAGTTTTAAACTCTTAAAGTTATTTCCAAGGAATGCATCTACATCTCTGCATATTTTTCTGTAGTTTTCTAGACCACCTAAGTTAGATATACTTTTAGAATAACTAAGTCTTTGTGATAAAGCTGTGTTATAACAGAGTTTTAAACACTAAAGTAATTTCCTAGGAATACATTTACATTTCTGCATATTTTTCTTTAGTTTTCTAAATTAGGAACAGTGGAATAAATGTCAACAGAGACAAGATAGTACATTAAATATCTAAAATACATGTGGTTCAATTGTTTTGAAATGTAAAACAGAATAAAGATCTATTATTAACAAATGTCTCATTACCCAAGAAGAGACAAACTTGTATACAATTGGTAAAACAACCCAGTGCTTCAAGATGTTCATTGTAAATCAGTGTTTGTTTATAATAGCAAACAAGTTATTCTAACACTTGGACTTATTACTTAGTGCATTCACTTTTTCTGAGTGTTAGCCCTGTAGAAGTTATCCATAGTATATGGTACCTTGCTTATAATTCTTACTCAATAAATGTTTGTTAATTAGTTGCCACATCGTGTGCATATGGGATAATGAAACATTTCATGGCCAAAGAATACAGAGTAAAATTGACATCATTCTGGGAAACTGGTTTAGACTGGAGTGGGTAGTGGGGCTGAAATGAGAAATCCTTTTCTAACCAGGGTCTATTCTGGGTAACTAGGCAATTCCTAAGGGAACTTGCTTGGAGATTACCTAACTAGTCCACGGTGTTCAAAGAGGTGACATAAGATTCCTTAGAATTGTAAGAAATGAAATTTTTCTCAAACAAAAATTTAAATTTTGGATTTTTATAAAAATACAATCCCCCCTGAAGAGGGTGTTGACCAAAGCCCAGATCAGCTCGGGATACATGGTTGAGTTATGGGGGTGTATGAGTCAATTATCAAAAGAAGAACAAAAACATACTTCCTGTGTCCACCTCCAGTACTACGTGGACAAATGGCAGCTTCAACCTTGTTTTGGAATGCCCAGGGGGCAGTCGCTTGTTTTTGATTTGTCACTAGCGCATGTGGGTCATAGACCTCCCCTCTCCCCACTTAATTCTAAGTTGGGTGGGGTGACATATTCCTGGTGGCTAAAGTCTAAAGAATGACTAAAGGTGAGCTAATTCCATTTTCACAGTCCCCCCTGATGATCATTGGGGGACTAGTCTCCCCCAGTGATCACTTTACATAATCAACTTGTACCCACAAAAGTCTTCTAACTACAATAGTTAGAGAGAAGAGGGAAATGAGAATGCATCACTATAAATTTGCCTAAGTCAACTCTACAATGAGTATTTTCTACAATCTTATCTGTTTCTGATCCATAGCACTGTGGCAGACCTGGGACTTCCAAAAGCTTCCCTGGAATTCAAGGTCACAGGATGACATTATGATATAGCTCTGCTTACAACTAAGTGGTCATTAGCCTGTTACCACTTTGAACCATATTTCAGGAAGATGTCTCCTGGGAGACTCCAAATTGTCTGAGCATGCATCCATTATAGTAAATTATCACAAGAACTAAAAATTAGGTAACACAACTCCCTAAATTCCAAACTTATTAACCAAATAGTGATGCTAACACTACAGAGATGCTGACTCTCAGTGGATTAGTAACTGAAAAGTCATTCTTTTCCTTTTGATTTTCCCCAGAGTTACATCTGCCTTCTTCTAAGGGGTTTTCTTTCTCCTCTTCTCTTTAATGTTATTCTTTAGGGACTGTAAATAAATTCTAAGCTCATAGAAACTTTAATTTCCTCATTTGTTATCCATTTTGCATTACCATGATCACAGATGCCTGATCCTTCAGGCCTAATCACAGATTCCCTAAGCTGTAACTTTGTCTTGTAACTTAGCTAATTTTTTCTGCCAAAAGTTTTATAGATCAAAAGTCCTCTTCATTGTTTTCCAAGGAAAACCCTTACTTCCTCTCTTCTCCCATTATTATCTTATCTCCTTGATTTACCAATACCTTTACTCCCTTCTTTCTCTATTTCCTTTGGTCCCCATATCAGTAGAATATTTTCAGAGTTTTTGTTTGTTTTATTTTGGTTTTTTTGTTTTTCACTGTGGCTATTCTACATGGATCTATCATTAAAACTTTTTTGACATTAATTTCAAAACAATTTCAAAGGTTTTATTAATTGCCCAATTTATATTCCTTTTGAAATGCTTGATTCAAATCATAAACAAATCCAAATGGGAGATAGTTGCTCATTACTGTGTAGACTTCATATCTTCAGTGAGAAGGATTTGCTAACCATCAGCCTCTCTGAGGTATTAATTGGCTCACTAGCCATTGTCTTAGAAGCCTTATTGATGCCAAAATAACTCAGTCCTTTATATCTTCCATTTTTAGAACCTGGGTATCAGATCAATTTTGTTCTCAAAATCTTTAGAGTAGTGAAACTGATTCTCCTTACTTCTGGCGACTCCAGTTCTATTGTCATAGTGTTCAGCATGACAAATATACTTTTGGCTACCTAATCAATTAATTTAATTCTACTTGGTTTGTCCATTTGCATATGTTCTCTTTAATGTATTCTCTTTAACACTCCCTTGGATGTTATCTCTTTGATAAAGATATCCATAACTGTCTATCCTTTGTGACCATAGACCATGTCCTCCCATAAATCTACCATCAGCAATCTTATCAACCCCTGCTTACCTGCCTCTAGATCTCTTGACATTGTATAGATATCAATGAAACATGCATGTTATCTATCTAATGTTACACTGAAAGTATATCAGCAACCATATTAAATATGTTCTATCAAGTCCTAATGAGTTTTCTCTTTACAAAACGCCACACTATTTTAAAATTCAATATGAACTGTTTTTCAGATTGTTTTTGAAGCTATTCGGGGTGTGTCAATAAGAAGTGATATTGCTATTGATGATATTAAATTTCAGGCAGGACCCTGTACAGGTAAAAAAACTTGTTTATTTTTCCTAATTACACAAGCTTGCTTAAAATGTATTTTACTAATTGATCTTAGACTGGGTTGTTAGGTGTTTCTCTTTTTAAATAGAAGAAATAATTATCATTCACTTTCGCTTTTCTTTCATAGAAATAGAAGATATGACTCAGCAGTCATCAGGATTTTCTGAAGATTTGAATGAAATTGAATATTAAGAAGCATTTTCTAAATTGGATGACATGCCATAGTAACTAAATAACTGAAAAACTGCACAACCTCTCTCCCATCTTGAAAAAAAAAAGCAACTGAATGCTGAACAGTTTAAAATATTTCACTGGTGTGTAGAAAGAATTTGGAGCACCTTCCCTCCTCACTTTTGCAAGTTTACTGACTCAGGGCTTATAGACCTTTCTTATTTTTTGTCCCTTTGGCATATGACAACTGTTACTATATGTACAGGCTTTTCTATTTTGCACAGATCTTGTATTTTAATATTTTTATTGATTGTAAGTCATTTTTAAAGTATACAGATCAAGATAAGAAAAGAGGTACAACAGGACTATATGTAAGAATTCCAAGCTGATGGACCCTCAGAAATAGTAATAGGTATACTAAAATATGCCAGTTGGCAAGGCAGTGGGGACTTCCAGGTAGTATCAGGGTATTCCCAAATGGGACCAGGTCCCCAGATAAACCAGTGTGAATATGGCCTTGGAGTATAATCCAAGACAACCTACAATCACTTAAATCTGCATTCAATGAATGTTTGTATTGTGTGGAACATTGGTCTTATGGGGTTTTGATTTGGTTTTACTTTCAAGAATAATAAATGTTTAAAGTAAATAGTATTGGATATTGATAATATTTTACAGATTGAATGCAGTTTTTTATGGTAACAAGTTTGTTTGGAAAAAAGCCTTTTACACATTATTCATTGTATTCCATAAAAATGAAAATTGTTACCTCAGAAATTACTATAATGAATCTATTTGTCATTCTTGTGTATGATAAATGGGCCTCCATAAATGTTCAAGCACCAATCAGTTAATGCTACATTATGATGAAATGCTGTCTTCCCCTTTTCCCCTTAAAATAGTACTTTAGAAAAGTCACCAGTCTTCAGTGAGCATGTGGATAGAAATTACAAATTTTTATAATGCAGGTCTGAAACTATTTATGCACACACTTACCACTTTTTATAAATCTATTAAATAATTTTTTGAGATCAGATTTTTTGATATTTTAGTTTTGCGAAAGCTGGATTCAAGCAATTAAATAGAACTACTGGCTATTATTGAACTTTTAAGATAGTCTATACATATGTACGCTATCATGTTGTTTTGAATGACAAAAATATCTAATAAATGAAATTTTAAATAATTTCCTTTTTTGTTTCCTTCTGTAAAATAAATTTGCTTATTAGCACACAAAGCATTGTGTGGAAAAGAATAGACTTGGGTGTTTTATTTTGTTTTGTTTTGTTTTTAAAGCTAAAGATTCTAAGAGGTATAAGTGAAGAGAGGTTATATTTAAAGAATAGAGGTGAGCCTACAAAAAAAGAAAGAGGAGATGGATTGTCATGGAAGAACAACTAGTAGTCATGTTAGACTGCCATGGAGACTGTGGCAGGGTAAGATGAAATAAGTCTAAAAAAAATAGGTGAGAATTAAATTGTGCCTACCTGAGAATTTTGTATTTGATCATATAAACAATAAGGAACTAATAAATAATTTTGAGCAGGGAAGTGACCTCATCATATTTAGGAAGATTATTTTGGCAGTTGTCGATTAAAGAGGGGGGAAACTGCAAACAAAGAGACCAATTAGAGGACTACTGCATTTAAAATCATGAAAAGTATTGCTCTAAATCAAAAATTAAGCATCATACACTAGGGGAATATACTAGAAGCTTTCTCACTAACTGCAGAAGTAAAGCAAGGATGATCACTTTCCTAACAATTATTTGATATAGTTCTAGAAATGATAGAAATAGAAACAAGATGAGAGAAAAAGGTTAAATGTATAAAGACAGGCAAACAGGAGATAATTGTTCCTATTTCCTGATCACATAATGGTCTACTTAGAAAATCCTAAGGAATCAGTAAAAATATTAACTGAAACCTTTTAATAGCTTCAGCAAAAATATCAGGCTACAAAGAAAACCCACAAAAATCAGAAACATTTCTAGATAATAATAACAAAGTCCAAGAGACAATAATAAAAAGGAAGTTCACTTTCAAAATAACTATAAAATTCATAAAATATTTGGGAATAAATCTATAAAAGCACATAAAATTTTGGGAGAGATTAAATTACAAAATATTACTTAATAAAATAAAGAACAACTTAAATAGATGAAATAATATTCAGTGCTAGTAGCTGTGTTACACCAATGTAATAAACATTAAAATACTGCAGAAATTAATTAATAGATTTTTTTAAACCCTTACCTTCTATCTTGGAATCAATATTGTGTATTGGTTCCAAAGCAGAAGAGTGGAAAGGGTTAGCCAATGGGGGTGACTTGCCCAAGGTTACAAGTCTCTGAAGCCAGATTTGAACCTAGGACCTCCTATCTTTAGGTCTGGCTTTCCTAGCTAGCTGCCCCCAATTTACAGTTTTAATTCTATACCAATCAAACTATCATATATCACACAGAACTTCATAAAATAATGGTGAATTTCATTTGGAAAAACAAAGATCTAGTATATCAAGATAAATATGAGGGAAGGGGAGAAAGAATAAAACTGAAGAGGAAAGCAAATCCTTCAGATCTTGAAATATACAGCAACACCAATCAAAACCATTTGGTGTTGGTTGAAAGATAGAGAAGTAGATCAATGATACAGACTAGGCAGGGGTGAATCAGATCCAGTGGACTATAATGCCCAGTGTTTGTTAAAGCAGAAAATATAAATTTCTTAGGAAAACTATATTTGATATAACTGCTGGCAAAATTGGAAATCTAAAGCAAACTTTGGTCAACATATTACATAATGTTCCATAATAAATTCAAAATGCATACATATCCTTTTATTAAAGATGATGCCTTTTTTAACAAATTAGAAGCAAAGCAAATCACATACCTTTCCCAACTCTGGGTAAGAAATGTATTTTTTAACCAAAGGATAGAAGCAGATATAAGAAATAAAAAGGGTAACTGATTACATGAAACTGAAAAACTTCTCCCAAAAAAGAAAGTTAATACATTTATGATAAGACTAGAAATGGGCTGATGGAAAAAAAATCTTTATATCAAATTTCTAAAATAAATGCTTGATATCCAAGATATATAGATGAGTAACATATGTATATATATACACACATACACATATCTATATGTACCTCTCTATATGGGTGCACATGTGGCTATGTGTACCTATATATGTATAAAACCAAAATATATTTCATAATAGATGTGCTCAAAGGATATAAATAAATAATTCTCAAAAGAGGATTTATAAAATATTGACAATAATATGAATATTCTTAATAAAGTAATAAATACATTATAATAATATAATAATAAAAATAATAAGAGGAATACTGATCAAAACAACCATTAAGTTTCACTTCATACTTAGAAAATTGGCAAAGATGAAGGAAAGATGGAAATAGTTCAAATTAAAAGGGTTTGGAGCAGATAGGAACAAAGTGCATTGTTGATGGAGAAACGAATCAGTACAACCATTTTAGAAAGCAATTTGGAATTATTCAAATAAAGTAACAAAAATGCCCATATCATTTGACCCAGATATTCTATTACTAGATTTATATCCCAGGGAAGTCATTGTTTGAGAAGTTCCCATATACACCAGAATATTTATAGAAGTGCTTTTTATGGTAAAAGACTGGAAGTAAAGTAAATGTCCATTGATTGAACAATACCTTAAAAAATTGCGGTACATGAATGTAATTGAATATTGCTATGATGTAAGAAATGAATATAACAAATAGAAAAGGTTTACATGATCTGGTGAAGAATAAAGTAATCAGAGCCAAAAATAATAATATACACAATGAATACAAGAATGTAAATGGAAAGAACAACAGCAAAACAAGTAAAAGTAAATTTTGCAAAAGTATAAGCATGGTCGCAGAGAGATATGAAAAGATATACCTACTCCAGTCCTTTGCAAAGGTGGGAGATAGGTGAGTATGGAACATTTTATATGTATCTATGAACATACATATACATATACATACACACATTATATATTCATACTTTTTAATGTCTTAATTGATTTTACTCCACACACACACACACTTTGTACTCTTTTTTTCTTAAAAATATAATTTGTTACGTGATGATTCTGGGAAGGAGTAAGAGAAAGGAAATTGAGAGAAATTCCGGTACTGTGAAAAAAGATGTCAATAAAATTTTATTTAATTGGAGATACTGAGATGTAAATAGAGAGAAGAGTGTAGATATGACAGAAGTTGTGAAGGTAAAATCAACAAGAAAATGATCAGATATGGAGATGAAAGAAGGGGGAGAGTAAATATGGTGTAGTGGAGAGGGCCCTGGATTGAGTCAGGAAGACTGGAGTTCAAATCCTGCCTCAGACAAATGGTGCATAGCAAATCATTTAACTTCTCTGTGCCTCAGTTTTTCAATATCTAAACTGGGAGGACAGAAGAGTTTGATCTCCAGGATCTCATTTCCTTCCAATTATTCATCTAGGAACCTCTGATTTCAAGGTTGTGAACCTGAGTGACTGGAAGAAGGGCAATGTTTTCAACTAAGAAATAGTTTTGAGGAGGGATACATTTAAAAATAATAAGATGATTTCCATTTTACATATGCTGAGTTTGAGACACCCAGGTAGAGATATCCAGAAGGCAGCTGGGGATATAGAACTAAAATTTAGGAGATAGATGTGGAAGTCATTTGGTCACAAGTTGTAATTGTATCCATAGAAGCTAAAGTTTACCAAGAAAGGGAATAGAGAAAGAAATTTTAAAAGGGCCCAGGACTTTTTAGGAAATATCCCTGATTAGATGAAATAATCAAGTAAAAATGAGTATTCATAAAGGTAGGAGGATCATAGAAGCATAGGGTTAGAATCAGAAAAAAAATTAGAGATCATCTAGTCTCATTCTCTCAATTTACAGATGATGAAACTAAGATCCAGGGATATGAAATGACTTGCCCAATGTTGTGGAAGAAATAATATTCAAGCCTAGGCTTTCTGACTCCAAATATGACATCCTTTCCACTACAGTAGTTTGCCTCCCAGGCAAGAGCCATATCATGGAATCCAAAGAAGGAGAGAGTATCCAGAAGAAATTGATTAACAGAGTCAAAAGTTACAGAGAAGTAAATTAGATCAAAGACTGAGGAAAAATAATTTGATTTAACAGTTGAACTCTTTGGTAACGCTGGATACCACGGCAGTTTCTGTTGAATAGTAAGCCTGGAAGTCATTTTATAAGACATTAAGATGTGAGTGGGTGGCAAAAATCATAACTTTTTTAGAGTTTGGCTGTGGAAGGAAAAAGAGATAAAGAATATGGGCAAGATCAAGTGAAGGCTTTTTTAAGAAAGAGAAGAACATATGTACATGTATGTATATATATCATATGTATATATATATATATGGAGAGAGAGAGAGAGAGAGAGAGAACAACATTGAAGGAGTTAGTAAATAACAAGAAATTAAATATGAGAGAAATAGCAGGAATGTTAGAAGAATAATGCTCCCAGAGAAGAATATTATGCACTCTATATTTTAGCCAGACTAGGCTTTTAGTTAGGTTCTACCATTGTGCCAGGCACTGTACTAAAGTCTAGAGATACAGAAAATTATCTCTTAATCTCCTCAAAAAATTAGTCCCTATTCTTAAGGAACTCACAGTCTAATGGGAGAGATTTCCCCAATCTTATGCTCTTTCTTTCCTCCATTCACTTACATACCCTTTCCCCCATCCTTAAAATGGATTCCTTTTATATCTTGACTTGCTGAACTCTCTTTCAGTGCCCATTTAGGGTATCATCATACCCCTGAAACCTTCCTGGATCATTCCCCCAAATAATTTAGAGCCACTCCAATCTATCATGCCCCTGTACTGGACCTCTCCCATGTACTTTTCTCATTCTAATTTTGTTATGTTTGTATGAACATGTTTATCCCTCTCTCTCTAAATAATAAGCTTCTCGACAGCAGAGATCCATTTTTCATCTTTGTATCCCAGTACCTACCACAGTGTTTTTGCACATAGTAGCTGCTTAATAAACATCTACAGAATTAAATTGAATCTTAGCAAATGAAAGAAAGAGACAAAGCAATTTGCAAAAATCTCTTAGTGTGAATCAAAAGCAGTATTAAGAATGGCATCTCTTATTTTCTTCTTTGCATTTTTAATTTGTATTGATATATTTTGTTGAGCCAAATTTCTCTGGGTGCTTCTAGATTCCAGCTTCAGGAAAGGAGTTTAGAAGAGGCCAGCCCCATTTCAGGTTGCTGAAGAAGATTCTGGGATGGCAAAAAGAATAGCTGGCAAACTTCATTAAGTCCTTCTCTCTTGCTCTCTTCTCTAGAGACTTTGGGGGCTTTCCCTGTTGTGATATCAAGGACTGTCTCCTGGTTATGCTGGAGTTACTTCACTCCCAATGAGAGAGTTCCCTTACTCTGTATTGCCTAGTGTAAGGATGGGATTTATGCAAGGGGGAAGGGCCTAAAGGAGCCAGAGAAGGCAGTTGCTGCTGGTCTTTGTATTGTTACACTAGTATATACCCTTTTATGTATATTTTCTTCAATTTCTGTTTTTCTACCTATATGGATATGTATTTGCAATTCACTACATGTGTTCATTGTGGGATTAGCTTTAAGTGGGGGAAAAGTCAAGCCTTGGTTATAGAGTTTGGAGTTCCCATTCCCCCACCCCCAAAATGACAAAGCAATCAGAAGTTGAACCACTATACATGTTAAACATTCAGAAAAAGAGTGACACTCTCCAAATCCCAACCATTCTTTTCAAATAGTCAAAACAGGACAATCAGAACAGAAGGTAGAAAGATTTTGACCAATACAAAGGCAGCAGAATTTTCCCTAGAATGCAAAAAGAGGGTAAAGAAGAAGAGGAAGAGCAAGCACATTACAATCTCTCCTCCTAGCTATCTTTGGGTCAGCATCCCATATAGGTCAATCATACCTCCCCCATTGGTTCTCTTTAAGTAGTCCTATATGGAAACCTGCTCCATTTCACTGCAAGTCTAAAATGATATCTCAGGTACTACCCACAAGGATGACATCCTCCTCATGATGGTTTCCTCTACTTTCTCCTCAAAAGCCTTTTAATGGGCCTTTAATGTAGACTCCAGAATTTGGTAGCCTATGTGAAGAGTCTATTTAGCTGTTAGTCTCTATCTATTGCCTCTTCATCCCCACAAACAACCCAGTCTCTTGATTTAGTGTCCCCAAGGGGCAGAACAAAAAGCAGGTTACATATATGAGTGTGGACAATTCACTTAAGCACCGTAGCCTTGGTTTCTTCATCTGTAAATGAGAATAACATTGCACGAAGTGGAGAAAAGTGCCTTGTCTGCCTTAAAATGCTAGATAGATGACAATAACTGTTTTCTAGATTTCTGGTGGAGGTTATTTCACTTTGAAAGCATCAAAAACGTCAGTATCACTTCATGCAAATCTCCATATGGCAGTTTTTTAAATCCCCAATCACATGAAATAAATACAAGTACACCATGCTTTATTGGGTGGGAGAACCAAATTGGCTATAAAATAAATTCTCCTTAAAGCAAATATTATTTGTTCCTCACAAAACACAAGATGTTATAATTATTGGGAAAGGTCATCAAATAGATTTGAGAGCTTTCAGTGGGGAAAAAAAAGTAAGATATTGGTTAATCTCATACCATAATGGAGATTGTAGCACTCCCAAAGTACTAATATATCTTCAGAAAACTAAGTCATGTTTGCCATAGACTATCTTCCCAGCTTAGCACTCCCTCTTATGGCAAAACCAGGGAAAAATTCAATCAGATACTTTTCAGTCCTTATTAGTTAGCAGAGCATAGAGTCATTCATTCCCTGTCATACAAGATAGTTTTAATCGTGACCTGAGAAACTTGGCCCATGTTCCAGCTTGTTCCCACAAACTGTGGAAAGTTGAGACAGAACCACGCATTAGCCCTAGAATCCCTGCTCATCTGGACACAAATGCACAGGACAAAATGTACAACCACTCATATAGGGACAAAGCAAGATAGAATCCCAAGAACATCACTTATACAGGAATTCCTTGATACCTGCAACACTATTCCAATATTCTGAACTACTGTACATTTATTATATCTAGATATTTATCTAGATATAACTATACAATCATATATCATAGTTTTTATATATTATATACCTCTATCATATAGCATGTCTATATGATATATATATAGCTTGTCATAGGATACATATATATCAGAGAGATATATAACTATATATATTTACTTATAAATATCTCTGATGTCTAGATAAGCCTACAAATCTATAGATATATCATAGTATATCTACATATGTAGTTACATCTAGATATAATTATATAATCTAGATTATAGCATATCTACATATAATATAGTTTTTAATATATGATATAACTAGAATATAAAACTAAATCGCCATATATTGCTACAGTTATATCAAGTTAGAACTACATAGGTCAATACATAGATATATTGTAGTTCAGAATATTAGGATCTGGTTGCAGATCTAGATAGATACATACAAGCACACACACTTATTTAGCTAGATATAACTATGTATATATACAAAACTATAAATATGTGTTGTTATATATAGGAATATATATATATAATTGTTCTGACTTTTTCAGAACTAATTTGACCAGTTAATCATCAGTTTCATTAATTTTGGCTCTGACAATACTTTAAATAGTCCTATTTCTAATGAATATGCTGGAGAGTAAAAAAATAAAACCCCAGTGGCTATCTGAAAGCCACCATGCATGCAGCCTGACAATTGCTTCTCATTGGCTCCTTTCTTCAATATCTTACATCAGATATTTCATTATAATCATCATAGGATTTAGAGCTGGAGGGGATTTTAAAGATTTTCTAATCCTGTCCTCATATTTTTCAAATGAAGAAATTCAGATCCATAGAGGTTAATTCGTTTGCTCAAGGTCACAAAGGTTACTACTTAAAACAGAGCTGAGACAATAATTCCGGTTCTTTGACTATAAACCTGGTATTCTTCCTATTACACTTTGCCAATGGTGATCTCGCCTAGGAAGACTTTCCTGACTACAAGCACTGACCACTTCCATTGGCTGCTTCCTATTAGACCATTGTCATCTCTCCAGTGCCTAGGGATCCCTACTTCATGTCATATGACAGTCATGGAACTCTTCTTTTGTTTTGCTTATATATGGTACATGTGGTGCTGTATGTACTGTTTGGTCCATTTAGATTCTATGTGTCCACATAGGTCTGTCCAAACTAGGCTCAAAGGAAGACAGGAATAGATATCTAGAGAGTCCCTTCATTCCACCCTTCTCCAAGAAGTTTGATCCTTGGCAGAAGGAGAAGTAGAAGGTTGCAGCCAAAGACTAGTCACTCTGTTTTCCCTGTAGAGGCTAGAACATTTAACTGTTCTCTTAATTATTGTTAGTGTAGGGGAAATAACATTTAGGTTCAAGCTATGTTCCTTGACTGCTATCCCTTAACAAGAAAGAACAGCTCCAAGATATATATACTGCTTAACCTCCTTCCCACCAAAGGCCAGTTTTACAAAGAATACGTGTAGGAAATAGACAATAAATTCATTCATCCAAATCAATAGCAAAACAGAAATCAGAGGAAGTATACATAGGAGAATATAGAGCAGACAGCAGACAGAGTAAATGAGCTCTCACATTGGGAGGAAATAATCAACTCAACCAAGAGAAAGAGAATATCAGATCTCCCCTCAAGGGGAAATTTCCCCAAGTCTCTAAAGTAGTCAGCTATGTAGAGGACTATGATTGAGGTGGACGTTCCTCTATCTATCATTTTTTCCCCAGACTCTTTCTCTCCCTTCAGGGTCCTAAGAAGAGTCAACTGTGTACCTTCTTTCTCAAAACTGGAAACCAGAAGATCAGTCTCCTTCTCTCAAACTCTCACCAATTTCCCCCCTTACAAGAGGCAAGAAACACTAAATAATCAATCTCCACCACTGACGACAGAATTATGCAATTGGTTTTTGAGTTTTCTGTTACATTCAGGCTGTAGCAGTGAGTCATAGAACTAAGTGATAATATCACAATGCCTCAAGGAAAACAGTATCAATCAATCAATTAACAAGCATTTAAGTGCCTACTATGCACCAAGCTAGGTGAGAAAAAAAAATGAAAGTCCTTACCTTCAAGAAGTTGGAATTCTATCATGCTACACTGCTTTAAAAACTCCTTAGGTTTGAGATGTCTTCTAATGCAAAATGAAAAGTTATTGTTTTATTATTGATATATTTGTTTTGGGCATGTTTGGTTGACTTGAAATGAGAGATATCTCTAAAGCAAGATATTTAATTGGGGTTTCAGTGTTGGTTCATTCATTTCTTCAGCCAATAAGCACTGACTGAGCTTCAAGTACATGCAAGGCATATGGACTAGGCACTGAGTGTATAAATACAAAATAATCTTAGTTCCTGCCTTCAAGGAACTTACATTCTTCAGGATATTTTGTATTTCATGTTTGAGCAGCATTCTTACATTGTTATAGATTTGGAAATGCAAAACCAACATATTATCTTAACATATTCATAAATCACTTTAAGATTTGCAGAATACTTTCTTCAGTCCAATCTGATCATTTTAAAAAATGAGAAAACTAAGGTGGAGGTGCTGTGCTTGTCTAAATTCACATACATAAGTTAAAGGAAGGGCCAGGACTAGAATGCCAGTCCCCTAGTATCCCAATGCAATGTCCTTTTTAGGATACTTTTTTACCTCACTTTTGAAGGATCACGTCCATCTCTAGTCTAAAATTCATTACATTAATATCACTTTCAT
Organism: Gracilinanus agilis; assembly: GCF_016433145.1. NCBI lineage: Eukaryota > Metazoa > Chordata > Mammalia > Didelphimorphia > Didelphidae > Gracilinanus > Gracilinanus agilis. Next base: position 192,389,205 of record NC_058130.1, read on the forward strand.
TTTTAGCAAATAGCAATGAGGGCCTATGATCTTATCCAGTACCAAGAAGCAAGACTTTTAAAAGTAATTCAAGTTAATATGTCCCTGAAAATATAGAAAGCAGTCACTGAGGAATGGACATCTAAGGTTACACATCATTTTATAGAAAAGCAAGAGACTTCTAATTGACCTGAATGCAAATGTATCCATTTATTTTAATGCTAGCTAGGAAAATATCATGGATATCTTTTGCCTAGATTTTAGCAAAACACTTGAAAAAGGTTCTCTTGCCATTCTGATGGAAAAGCTGAAGAGATGTGGGCTAGGTAACAGTAAAATTAAATGGATTCTGACTCAATGATGGTTGAATTGACAGATCCAAAGAATAGTATTAATGCTTCCCTGTCCGTTCAGAAGGCAGTCTCCAATAGAAAGCCATCAGGAACTGAGCTTGGCTCTGTATTATTTAATGTTTTAAAAAATCAATTTGTCTGATAAATACAGAGATTGAATTCTTACCAAATTGAAAATGACACAAAATTGAAAAGAATAGTGATAATCACAGTAAAAAATAATTCTTGAAGGGGGCAGCTGGGTGGCTCAGTGGATTGAGAGTCAGGCCTAGAGACTGGAGGTCCTAGGTTCAAATCTGACCTCAGACACTTCCCAGTGGGGTGACCCTGGGCAAGTCACTTGACCCCCATTGCCCACCCTTACCACTCTTCCACCTAGGAGCCAATACACAGAAGTTAAGGGTTTAAAAAAAATAAAAATAAAAATAAATAATTCTTGATAGGTTAGATTATTGAGATGGCTCTAATAAAATTAAATTTAAGAGATAAATGTCTGTGACATAAAAATGATAGCTCACATCATGTAAGGTCATTTGAAGAGTTGCTAAAACATTGATAGGAGAAATAGTACCAGAAGGTAGTAACATAATTGAAATGATGGTTGGCAAATTGTATACAAAGTCACTTCAAAAGGTTGTGGTTGCAGGGGGCAGCTGGGTAGCTCAGTGGATTGAGAGTCAGGCCTAGAGACGGGAGGTCCTAGGTTCAAATCTGGCCTCAGACACTTCCCAGTTGTGTGACCCTGGGCAAGTCACTTGACTCCCATTGCCTACCCTTACCACTCTTCCACCTATGAACACAGAAGTAAAGGGTTTAAAAGAAAAAAAAAAAAAAAAAAAAAAAAAAAAAAAAAAAAAGGTTGTAGTTGCAGAAAATACAGTGTGAAGAAATGATCATTTGTTTAAATACTTTTTTTGATTAACTAATTGAGAAACTAAATCTTCCCATTTTGCATTGCAGATAATGTAGTAAAAGATACTCATTTAATTACACAATAAAAATATGCTGTTGCAAAATGTTTAGGAAAATTTGTGACTTTGCAAACCAATTACTATAATGCCATGTCAAGAGAAATTTCCAGGAAAACAGGTATATTATTAATAAAAATTATGTAAAAAGGAAAATATAATGACAACAACTTTTATATTGAAATTTAAGGGTTGCTTTTTAATCATTTGACATATATACAGAAGCAACTCTCATTTTATTCTACATGTCTGGCTAGGAGGCACAGTGGGTAGAGAGTTGGAGTCAGAAAAACTTGAGTTCAGATTCTGCCTAATGAACCCAAACAAGTCACTGAACCTCTTTCAGCCTCAGTTTCCTCAAACCCAACTTCACAAAGTATTTTTGCCTCCTTCTTTTAGAACGTAAGAGCCTTGAGGACAAGGTGTATCTCATTTTTTTTATCACCAAGACTTAGTATAGCATCTGGCACATTATAAGCATTTAATAGATTCATTTTAAAATTTATTCATTCATTCAAATGGGGTTTCTGCTCTAGCTGATAACAAGAAAAATTGCTGATCTTCACTGGTAGGTAAAAAAATAAGGAACATTCTCATTATTATTCTATATTTTTAGAAACTTCGCACCAACAAAAATAGTTCACTCATCACATTAATGTCATCATTGTTATTTTATTTTAGACATATGTTATCATATCTTACCAATTAGTGTATGTTAGTTAAGGCTTGTGTGGTTATAAAATTTTAATCAATTCTTAATTTATTTACATAAAAATGAGCTAAGAAAATTATATACATAAATAGTTTTATGAAAAGTATGGGGGACACAATTTTTTGTATGAAAAGGAGGGCATCATTACTAAAACAACCCTTAAAGCTCAATATAAATGTTGTGGTTATTATAATTTTCCTATATTACATAATTTTTATTAATAATACATGTTATGCTGGAAGTTTCCCTTGATGTGTCATTACAATTGGTTTGCAAAGTAACAAAATTTCCCCATCATTTTGCAGCAGCATATTTCTAATATGTAATCTAGTAATCAGGGACCAGATTAGATCTCTAAAGTTCCTTCTCACTCTAAATACTGATCAAAGAAGCAAATCAAACATATGTCTAGGTCAGTAATTCCCAAAGTGGGCGCCACCGCCCCCTGGTGGGTGCTGCAGCGATCCAGGGTAGCAGTGATGGCCACAGGTGCATTTATCTTTCCTATTAATTGCTATTAAAATGAAAAAAATTAATTTCCAGGGGCGCTAAGTAATATTTTTTTTCTGGAAGGGGACGGTAGTCCAAAAAAGTTTGGGAACCACTGGTCTAGGTAATGAAAGTTTGATTGCATATTTGACCTCTGATCGGTTTTATTGTCCAGTCACATGCTGGCTCCATTAATGACTAGAGAAGAATGAAAAAGTTGAAATTAAAGAAAAGAAAGAGAAAAGGTTTTGGTTAGAGTCAAGCTTATGGAGGGAGAAAGATGGGCTGATAAGGAAAAGAAGGGAAGGGGTGAATAGGACACAGCTATAAGCAATTCTGGAAGACAAGGATTAGAACTATGGGAGAAAACTGTTCCTATGGTATCAGTGATATCGCAGAGATATGCTGATATATCAGAACAGACTGGGTATTGATAACCTACCATGAGGATAAGGATTCTACTATAGCTTAGCCAAAATTCTTGTAAATCAAACTGTGCTCTAATTGGTGGTGTGTATTTTACTGCCTTTTCAGTATGTTGCATTATTTAAAAGTCTGAGGAGAAATTCCAAGCAAACTCCACTAATTCACAGGTTACTTGTTCATTCCTTCTCACAAGAATTTTTAGTTTATACTGCCATCTTAAGGTTAAAGTAGTAAAACATATCATTCATCATTTTAGATCTCGTTGCTACTAAATGTTTTAATAAAGTAGTGTTTAAATTGGAATAACTCTGCATGATTTTTTTCATGAATCACAATTCATTTAAAAATTATATTTGTGCTACAAAACATTCATTAGCTTTTCCTGTATTTATGGATGCTATCCTTTCACTAAGCATTCCTCTCATTTCCTAATATTCAATTCATCATTAGGCCAAATGATCTTGAGTCTCTGACTCAGTGAAAACTATGTATAATCAATCACCCAAATTCTGAAAAATAACAACAACAAAATTAATAGAAAGGAGAAATATGTGCCATTTTTGACAAAATTACTATCTGAATTTTTTTTTAACCTAAATTGCTTTGTCTTCGACCATCTTCTTATAACAGGGGTCAGCAACGTATGGCTCTCGAGCCATATCTGGTTCTTTTGAGGGCCAGATATGGCTCTTTCTGCAGGAGCCATAAAGTCAATTTTTTTTCAGGCACTGTTACAGAAGCGCACACTGTGAGCACTGTACGGCTCTCATGAAATTACATTTTTAAAAATGTGGTGTTTATGGCTCTCACGGCCAAAAAGGTTGCCAACCCCTGTCTTATAACAACCAATTTCAGCCTTAACAGTACTAGCTCGTTATCAGGCTTCTTGCCTTATTGATGTATCATAATATATAGTAAAACCTTTTTGATCTTCTTATTATACCATTCTGATATTTGGATTTCTTGTTTGCTCTGTCAGTCTCTTACCCCTACCTCCACCCCAGACAACATTCTAAGAATTTAAATTGCAGAGTTATAAATTAAGGATATCAGTCTGCATTGTGAGAGGAAGTTTCCTACACCAATAAAATCACAAGTCCAGTTCAAAAGGAAAAAAAAAGGCATTCCCTTCAAATCCTAAGGTTTTCCCACAGGGGGCTTAGAACTCTCATGGATCTGAATCCTTTCTATTTGTACAAATAAGGCTAAGGGATATGTTAAGCCATTATTATCATTGTTATTGTCATTGTCTCTGTTGACTGTAAGCGTAGCCCCTATTCTGAGATTCCTTTCTGAAGTAGAATACTTGTATCATGTTTACTTTTTTGTAATCCTTTTTGCTTACATGTTGAGCTCATAATTTCTTTGAAACATAGACACTTGTATTCTCATACATTTGCAATGGTTTTTGCTTTTTTTTTTACCTTCTGCAAAAGACTTTCTATCCTCTAGCTCTCCCTCTTTTCCTTCCAAGAAAAAGTAGCTTGTGTCTAGATCAGAGGTATCAAACATGGGGTTTCAGCAATAATGCAACAGACAATACTCCCAAGCATGACCTGAACCAAATTTAAATGTGATCAGAAAATATTTAATGAAATGAAAACAATAAAACATTATTATATTACATTTTTAAAAATTTAGCCAATATGGCTACTCTCAGTCATAATCCTAAAAGACTTATGATGGGGAAATGCTATCCACCTCCAGAGAAAAAACTGTTGGAGTCATCTTTCACATCAGTGTATCTTTGGTTTTATTTGGAGGATTTGGTTATGTATGAGTGTGCTCTTCCAACAATGACTAAAATGGAAGTGTGTTTTGCATGGCAATACAAAAATGAAAAAAAAATTAGCCAATATGTCACCTGAAATGATCCTTACATGTGGTTCAGTGGTCCCTTTTTCTTTTTGAGTGTCTACCACTAGTCTAGATTATTCTTGTGATATTTATTAATAATCAAAACTGAGCAGACTACTTATCTTGAGAAAACTGCTATTTCCCATTATCAATGAACATATACTATTCTAGGGGTAACAATGAAAATCAGTCCATCATGGGTTCCCCACCCCTCAACCCCAGACAATATGTTCCTTGATCTGAGGGGCAAAGAACAATCAAACATCGTCCATGTTCTAGACACAAGCTCTGGCCATTTAATACTCAGAAGAGATTGTCCATAAGCTCGGGGATATGACTTCTGGCCAAGTAGTGCTTCAAGAACAAATGAGGAATGTGGACTTTACTTAACAAGACTGATAAAAGAAATGGAGTTTTTCCAATATATAAGCAAGAACTAGAATGTTCAATGCCTCAAATCACTTTGCTGCCAAAGACTGACTCTTTGTACCTCATGCAGATACTGGCTCTTGTTTTACCATGGAGAAGGCAATCAGAGAAAGGATGCAAAGGTGGAGTTAAGATAACAGAGGAGAGGAAGAATTATATCCCAGTTCTCCCAACATTCCCCTTCAAAACTTTGAAATAACACTTCAGATCAAAATCTGGAAGCAACATAGCCAATAGAAAGTTAAGATGATATGGAATTAGGTCTTGATCAATGATACATGTAAAACCCAGTGGAATTGTGCATCAGCTAAGGAGGGTTAGGGGAGTTTGGGGAAGAGGGAAAGAACATGAAATATGTAATTATGGGAAAATATTCAAAATAAAAACTTAAAAATAAATAAAAATAAAAAATAAAAAATTTAAGGTGAGATATTTTTCCAGGTCAAGAAAACTTAGGTCAAAAGGAAAGGTCTATGACATGGAGTTTGAGTTTTGCTCTGAGCATGTAGGAGCAGAACACCAGCTATAAGAACTGAAGTTGGTAGCAGTGGTGGTAGTGGCAAGTGCTCATACCCTAGAGAGAAAATACAAAACCTTAATCAAAGAATGGTCTATAAAATGAACAAGGACCTGTGGAAGCCTAAAAGACAAACCAAAATTTAAAAAAAAATCTGACAACTGATCAGAAAGAGATTATAAGGGATCCTTTTGCCATCATCACTGGGTATAGGACCCAGCAAAATGTGGGAACTCCATTCCCAATTCTTAGTTCTAGGTTCCAATTTTAAGGTAGAGAAGAATGTCTGCAGTTGCAAAATATTAGGGGCTCTAGTCACAATTCTAGGGTGGAAAGGTATGCTATAGCTTGCAGCTTCAAGGGAGCAGTGCTCTTCCTGGGAAGGACCAGAAAAGCAGGGACCACACCTCTCCCTAGATCATACCACCTTGAAAATACTGAAAACTTCCAAACCCCCTGAACTAGCTCTGAAAATAATAGCATAAGAAAGACCTTCAAAGCTTAAAATAATTCTTCCTCTCCACATGAAATTCAAAGTCAAAAAATAAACCCAAAAAGTGAGCAAACAACAAAAAAAGAACCTGACCATAAAAATGTACTGTGGTGACAGGGAAGATCAATACACAAACTCAAAAGCAAACAACTACATAGAAAACAACTACAAGCAAAGTGTCATAGAAAATATGTAGTTGCACATAAGCCCCCCAAAAAAGAATTCCTAGAATACCTAAAGAAAGAGCAAAAAATTCTTTCAAAAATCAAATAAGAATGATAAAAGGAAATTGGGAAAAGAAATGAAAGCAACATAAACACTATTATGACAAGAGAATTAATAGTTTGGTAAAAGGTGGGGGGATAACAAAGAAAATACCTTTAAAAATTCAAATGGTAAAAAGATATAGGAAACCTCACTCAAAAAAAGAACTTAAAAAGTATAATTGACCAAATGTGAAAGAGGTACAAAACATTACTAATGAAAATAACTTCTTTTTTTTTAATTCTTTAATTGTCATGCAAAACATACTTTCATATTGGTCATTGTTGTAAGAGCAAAGTCACATATAACCAAAACCCCAAAATAAAACCAAAATACACTGATGTGAAAGACAACTCCAATAGTTCTTTCTCTGGAAGTGGATCTCATTCCCCATCTTTCAAGTCTCACAATTATCCCAGATCATTGCATTGCTGAGAATAGCCAGGTTTTCACAAATAATCATTATCCAGTATTGCTATTATTGTGTACAATGTTCTCCCAGTTCTTTTTATTTAGCTCTGCATCAATTTCCAAAGATAGTTTTTCTGAAATCATCTTGTTTATCATTTTTGTAGCACAATAGTATTCTATTACCAACATGTACCACAATTTGTTCAGCCATTCCCCTTTTTATAGACATCCCCTCAATTTCTAATTCTTCGCCACTACAAAAATAGATGCTGTAAATATTTTTGTTCAAGTAGGTATTACTAGATCAAAGGGTATGCACAGTTTTATAGCCCTTTGGGCATAGTCTCAAGCTCTCCAGAATTGTTGGATCACTTCACAATTCCACCAATAATGCATTAGTGTCCCAATTTTGCCACATTCCTTCAACATTTATCATTTTCCTTTACTGTTATATTGGCCAATCTGGTAGGTGTAAGGTGGTACCTCAGCATTCTTTTAATTTGCATTTCTCTAATCAAAAGTGATTTAGTACATTTTTTCACAGGATTATTGATGTCTTTGATTTCTTTATCTGTTTGCTTGTTCATATCTTTTGACCATTTGTCAACTGAGTAATAGGTGGTATTCTTATAAATTCAACTTAGTTTTCTATAAATTTGAGAAATTAGACCTTTATCAGAGACATGTGTTATAAGAAATTTTCCCAGTTGGTTGTTTCTCTTCTAATCTTAATTACATTAGTTTTGTTCGTACAAAAGCTTTTTAATGTAATCAAAATTATTTATTTTATATCTTATAATACTCTCTATCACTTGTTTAGTCACAAATTCTCCCATTCTCCAAAGATCTGCTAGGTAAACTATTCAGTGTTCCCCTAATTTAATTATGGTATCATTCTTTATATCTAGATCACATATCCATTTCAACGTTATTATGGTATAGGGTGTGAGATATTGGTCTACTCTATACCTAGCTTTTACCATACAATTTTCTGATTTTCCCAGCAGTTTTTGTTAAACAGAGAGTTCTTATTGCAAAAACTGTGATCTTTGAGTTTATCAAACACTAGGTTGCTATAGTTCTTTACCCCTTGTAAGCTTAAAAATTAATATACAATATATCCAAGTGTTATATTTAATAAGATTTATTAATAATTATAATCAAGTTATTAATAATAACTTGAAGTAAAAGAAAATAAAAAACTAGAGTAAAGAGGGAGTCTTTAACCCAGTCATGGTAGTGAGAGAAGAGAGTGAGAGGGAGGGGTAACAGCAATATGTAAGAATGCTACATGGATGAAGGGAAAAGGATTCTGGGAGATGAAGTCCAAGGGTTCAAGATTTTCTAATTACACACCCTGTATGTTGTATATCTAATCTACTCCATTTATCTACCATTCAATTCTTTAGCCAGTACCAGATTATTTTGATGATTGCTGCTTTAAAGTACAGTTTGAGATCTGTAATGCTAGGTCTCCTTCCTTCACATTTTTTTCATTAGTCCCTTGGTATTCTTGATCTTTTGTTCTTCCAGAAGAATTTTGTTATTATTTTTTCTAGTTGTATAAAATAATTATTTGGTGGTTCAATTGGTATGGCACTGAATAAATAAATTAATTTATGTAGAATTGTCATTTTTATTCTATTAGTTCAATGTACCCATGAGCAATTAATATTTTTCCAGTTTTTTAGATCTGACTTTATTTGGGTGAAAAGTGTTTTGTAATTGTGTTCATATAATTCCTGTGTTTGCCTTGGCAAGTAGATTCCCAGGTATTTTATGTAGTCTAGAGTAATTTTAAATGGAATTTCTCTTTTTCACATCTGCTGCTGGACTTTGTTGGTAATATTTATTTTGTATCTTGCAACTTTACTAAAGTTATTAATTATTTCAACTAGTTTTTTAGTTGATTCTCTAGGAATTTCTAAGTAGACCATCATATCATCTGCAAAGAGTGATAGTTTAGTTTTCTCATTGCCTACTTTAATTCCTTCAATTTCTTTGTGTTTCCTTATTGCTAAAATTGGCATTTCTAATGCAATATTAAATAATAGTGGCAATAATGGACATCCTTGCTTCATCCCTGATCTTATTGGGAAGGCTTCTAACTTATTCCTATTGCAGATACTTGCTGAAGATGTTAGGTATATACTACTTATATTTTAAGAAATGACCCATTTATTCCTATGCTTTCTACTGTTTTTAATGGGAAAGGGTATTGTATTTTGTCTAAGACTTTTTCTGTAACTATAATTTTCTTTCTCTGTTTTTGTTCTTTCTGGCATAGGTATCCATACCATATTAGTTTCATAAAAAGAATTAGTTAGGATTCCTTCTCTGCCTATTTTCCCAAATAGTTTTTGTAGTATTGGGACTAATTATTCTTTAAATGTTTGATAGAATTCACTTGTGAATCCATCTGGTTCTAGGGATATTTTCTTAAGGAGTTCATAGATGGCTTGTTCAATGTTTTTTTGTTGTTTTTTTTCCTTTCATGGGATTATTTAAGGATTCTATTTCTTCTTTTGCTAATCTGGGCAACTTGTATTTTTGTAAATATTCATCCATTTCACTTAGATTGTCAGATTTATTAGCATATAATTGGGCAAAATAGTTCCTAATGATTGCTTTAATTTCCTCTTCATTGGTGGTGAATTAATTATTTTTGTTTTTTATACTGATTATTTAATTTTCTTCTTTCTTTTTTTAATCAAATTAACCAGCACTGTCAATTTTATTTGTTTTTTCATAAAAACCAACACCTAGTCTTATTTATTAGTTCAATGGTTCTCTTACTTTCAATTTTATTAATTTCTCATTTAGTTTTTAGGAGTTCCAGTTTACTTTTTAAATGAGGATTTTTAATTTGTTTTTTCTAGTTTTTTTTAGTTGCATGCCACTTCATTGATCTTCATTTTCTCTATTTTATTGGTAAGCATTTAGAGATATAAAATTTTCCCTAAGTACTGCTTTGGATATATATATATATATATGTATATATATGCCAAAAGTTTTGATACGTTATCTCATTGTCATTCTCATTAATAAAATTATTAATTTTTTCTATAATTTGTTCTTTGACCCACTGGTTTTCTTTAGCATTTGATTATTTAGTCTCCAATTGATTTTTAATTTATCTTTCCATGGAGCTTTATTGATTATAATGTTTATTGTAGTATGATCTGAAAAGGATACATTTATTATTTCTGCTTTTCTGCATTTGGTTGTAAAGTATTTATGCTCTAATATCTGGTCAGTTTTTGTGTAGGAGTGATATACTGCTGAAAAGAAGGTATATTCCTTTCTATTGACATTCAATTCTCTCCAGAGATCTATTAATTCTAACTTTTCTAAGATTTCATTAATTTCCTTTATTGCTTTCTTATTTATTTTTTGGTTTGATTTGTCTAGATCTGAAATGGGGAAGTTGAGGTCCCCCACTACTATAGTTTTACAATCTATTTCTTCCTGAAGTTCATTTAATTCCTCCTTAAAAATTTAAAGGCTATACCATTTGGTGCATATATGTTTAATACTGATATTACTTTAGTGTTTATAGAACCTTTTAGAAAGATGTAATTTCCTTCTTTAGCTTTGTATGAGATCACAATTGCTGCTCCTGCTTTTTTTACTTTAGATAATGCACAATAAATTTTGCTCCAGCCCCTTACCTTTACTCTGTGTGTGTTGTCCTACTTCAAATGTGTTTCTTGTAAACAACATATAGAAGGATTCTGGCTTTTAAAAAACTGTACTATCTGCTTCTGTTTTATGGGTGAGTTCATCCCATTCACATTCATAGTTATGATTACCAACTGTGTATTCCCCTCCATCTTATTTTTTCCTTTTGATCCTGCTCTTTTTCCTTTCACTCTATTCCTCCTCACCAGTGTTTTGCTTATCACTCCCATATACACACACTTCTCTCCTATTACCTCCCTACTTTCTTTGTTTTATTTCCCTCTTATTTCTCTATAGCAATAATTCCCAAAGTGGGCACTACTGCCCCCTGGTGGGTGATGCAGCGATCCAGGAAGGCGGTGATGGCCACAGGCGCATTTATTTTTCCTATTAATTGCTATTAAAATTTTTAAAAAATTAATTTCCAGGGAGCTAAGTAATATTTTTTTTCTGGAAAGGGGGCAGTAGGCCAAAAAAGTTTGGGAACCACTGCTCTATAGGGTAAGATAGGATTCTTTACCCCAGTGAGAGTGGTTGTTATTCCCTCTCTAAGCCAGTTTATGATGAGAGTAAAGTTTAAACATTGCCGATCAACACCCTCATTTTCCCTCCCACTGTAATAGTTTTTCATGCCTCTTTAAGTAAGTGCAGTTAGAAGAAATATACTTAGACAGAGGGTAGGGGAGTAAGCTGATTAGGATCATATGATACACAAAGAAAATCAAAGGGTGAAAAAGAGGATTGCACTCAGAGAAAAGGGAAGGGAGAGGTAGAATGGGGTAAATTATCTCACCTAAAGAGGCATGAAAAATTATTAACTATTACAATTTTTAAAATTACAAGTATCATTTTTCCATGTAGGAATACATATAGTTTGACCTTATTGAGCTCCTTAAATTTTTTCTTTCTTATTTACCTTTTTATAATTTATTCGTTTATTTAGAATATTTTTCCATGGTTATATGATTCATGATTTTTCCCACCCTTCTTCCTTCCCCTCTCCTGGAGCTGACAAGCAGTTCCACTGGATTAAACATATATCTTTGTTCAAAACTTATTTATATTATATATTATTCATATTTGCAATAGAGTGATCTTTTAACATCAAAACCCCAATTACATCCCCATTGAACCACGTGATCAATCATATGTTTTTCTTATGCATTTCTACTCCCACAGTTCTTTCTCTAGATGTGAATAGCATTCTTTCTCATAAGTTCCTCTGGATTGTCCTAGATCATTGAATTGCTGCTAGTAGAAAAGTCTATGGCACTCAATTGTTCCACAATGTATCATTCTTTATGTACAATGCTCTCCTGGGTTCTGTTCATTTCACTCTGTATCAATTCCTGGAAGTCTTTCCAGTTCACATGGAATTCCTCCAGTTCATTTTTCCTTTCAACACAATAGTATTTCATCTCCATTAGATACCACAATTTGTTCAACCATTCCCCAATTAATGGACACTCCATCATTTTCCAATTTTTTGTCACCACAAAGAGCACAGCTTCAAATATTTTTGTACATGTGTTTTTCCCTATTATGTCTTTGGGGTACAAACCCAGCAGTAGTATGGCTGGATCAAAGGACAGGCATTCTTTTAAAGCCCTTTGTGCATAGTTCCAAATTGCCCTCCAGAATGGTAGGATTAATTCATAAATCCACCAGTAGTGCATTAGTGTCCCAATTTTGCCACATCTCCTCCAACATTTATCACTTTCCTTTGCTGCCATATTGGCCAATCTGCTAGATGTGAAGTGGTATCTCAGAGTGGTTTTTATTTGCATTTCTCTAAACAGGAGGGATTCAGAGCACTTTTTCATGTGATTATTCATAGTTTTGATTTCTTCATCTGAGAACTTCATATCCTTTCATCCATATCCCTTGATCATTTGTCAATTGGGGAATGGCTTGATTTTTTTGTAAATTTGACTTAATTCCTCATATATTTGGGAAATTAAACCTTTATCAGAGAATTTTGTCATAAAGATTTTTTCCTAGCTTGTTACTTTTCTTCTAATTTTAGTTACATTGGTTTTGTTTGTATAAAAATTTTTAATTTAATGTAAGCAAAATCATACATTTTACATTTTGTAATGTTCTCTATCTCTTACTTGGTCTTAAATTTCTTCCTTTCCCACAGATCTGCCAGGTATACTATTCTGTGTTTACCTAATTTATTCATGATTTCATTCCCTATATTTAAGTCATTTACCCATTTTAAATTTATCTTGGTATAGGGTGTGAAATGTTGATCTAGACCTGATTTTTCCCATACTGTTTTTTCAATTTTCCCAGCAATTTTTGTCAAATAATGAGTTCTTGTTCCAAAAGCTTGGTTCTTATTTACTTTTTTAGACTTCTCTTGGGTATTGTGTTTGGATTTCAATTTTTCCTCAGGAATACTTGGAAATTCTCTATTTTGTTAAGTGGTCATTTTTCCCCCTGAAAGAATATACTCAGTTTTGCTGGATAGGTAACTCTGGGTTGTAAACTTAGATCTTTTACCTTCAAGAATACCATGTTTGATGCTTTATAATCCTTTACTGTGGGAGATGATAAGTCCTGTGTGGTCCTGATGGAAGCTCCCTGGTATTTCCAGCTTCTTGCAGCATTTTTCCTTGACTTGGGAGCTTTTGAATTTAGCTATTATATCCCTGGAAGTTGTTTGAGGATTTCTTTCTAGGGTTATGCTGAGAATTACTTAAAATTTCTATTTTATTCTTTTTCAAGAATATCTGGGCTGTTTTCTTTGATAATTTCTTGTATTATGGTGTCCAAGCTTTTTTTTTTATCATGGCTTTCAGCTAGTCCAATAATTCTTAAATCATCTCTCCTGAATCCATTTGCCAGGTCAATTATTTTTTCAATGAGATATTTCATATTTTCTTCTTTATTTGTTCTTTTGATTTTTAAAATTATTTCTTGATGTCTTATGAAGTCATTAGCTTCTAGTTGCCAAATTCTAATTTTTAAAGAACTATTTTCTTCTATCAGCTTTTGAATCTCCTTTTTCATTTGGCCCATTTCTTCTTGCATTGCTTTCATTTCTCTTTCCCATTTTTCCTCTGCCTCTCTTAGTTGATTTTTAAAATCCTATTTTGAATTCTTCAAGAATCTGAGTCCAATTCTTCGGGACTTTGCATATAGTGTTTGTTTTGCTTTAACTGTTCCCTTGTGTGTCTGGGCCTTGCTCCTTGTCTAGATAAAAAGTTTCCATGATTAGATTTTTTAAAAAATGTTTGCTCATTTTCCAGTCTTTTTCTTGACGTTCACTATTATTTTAAAGGTAGGCTTAGTTCTCCTGGAGGATATGGAACCCTCTTAAACTTCAATTCTTCCTTGATGCTACCCTTAGCATTATTTCTGGGTTTCTGCATTTTTTCAGTTCTTTCAAGATGGTATGATGACCTGTGGGAGCCCTGAGAGACACCTCTCATTATTGGTTCAATTGCCCCTTCAGACTGCTGATGGCTCAAATTGCCCCTTCAGACTGCTGAGGCTCAGGCATAGGCTTTTGGCCTCATTCTGGGCTTGATCAGTTTAGGCACACAGCACACAGCACACAGCACACAGCCGACTGCCCTGCTCTGGGGCTCCACCTTGAGCTTTAGCAAGGATCATCCAGGCTCCCTCAAGCCAGCACCCCAGGGACTGCCCCTTCCAGGGGTTCCTAGGTCTACTGACTGCCCCAAACTGGGATCTAAACTCACCACAAGCCCAGGCTAGGACTCTTAGTCTCACTCTGGGCACATATAGATCAGGCTACTCAGCACAGACTTCCAGGGGCTGGAATTTCACACCTAATTATGGGTTTGCTGGGAACTTTTTTTTTCAAACCCTTACCTTCTTAGAATCAATACTGTGTATTGGTTCTAAGGCAGAAGAGTGGTAAGGCTATGGGGTTAAGGTGACTTGCCCAGGATTGCACAGCTAGGAAGTATCTCAGGCCAGATTTGAACCCAGGACCTCCAATTTCCAGTCCTCACTCTCAATTTACTGAGTCACCCAGCTGCCCCCTTGCTTGGAACTTTAAGGGATATGCATTGGTTTGCACTGCTACTGGCCCAGGCAGGGCCTCAGGGTGTGGATGATGGCTTGGTCCCAGGTTTAGTACCCTGAACAGTAGATGGGGGGAAGGGTTGCTGTTGGCTTGCTCTTTACTCCTTGCTATAACTTCTGCAGGCTGTGCTCCCCTCTCATTCCAATGCACCAAATGTTCTCTGTATATCTTTCAGTTTGTTCTCTTCATGAAAGTTGCTTCACTCTGTGTACTTGTTGGTTCTTATATTCCTGTATTCATTTTGAGGCATTATTTTAAGATTGGTTGGAGAAGATTCTCATGGTGGTTTCAAACTTCCCTGCTTCTACTCCACCATCTTGACTCCACTCCTAGACTCGAAAATAACTTCTTAAAAAGCAGAATTAGCCAAATGGAAAAAGATATTCAAAAGCTCACTAAAAAATGAATGCTTAAAACAATTAGAATTGAAAAGATGAAAAAATGAGACATCAAGAAATAAAGCAAAGTCAAGGGCAGCTGGGTAGCTCAGTAAATTGAGAGCCAGGCCTAGAGACAGGAGATGCTAGGTTCGAATTTGGGCTCAGACACTTCCTAGCTCTGTGGCCCTGGGCAAGTCACTTAACCCCCATTGCCTAGTCCCTACCACTCTTCTGCCTTAGAACCAATACATAGTATTGATTCTAAGGTGGAAGGTAAAGTTTAAAAAAAAAGAAAACAAAGAAAACAAAGTCAAAAGAATAAAAAAATAAAAGAAAATGTGAAATGTCACCGGAAAAAGATCTAACCTGAAAATTTTGATTGAGTTGAAAAAAATTAAGAATTATTGGACTACTTGAAAGCTATAATTTTTTTAAAGCATCTAGACATTGTATTTCAAAAATATATAAGTGAAACTTTCCCAGAGCTCATCAAACCATACCTCCCAAATTGAGGAAAAAATACTGAAAGCAGCTAAAAAAATCTTTCAAATATTATGGAGTCACAGTCAGGGTCATACAAGATTTAGCAGCTACCATGTTAAAAGAGCAGAGAGTTTGGAATATAATATTCTAGAAAGACAAGGCAAAAAATAATCTAAACAGAAAAACTGAATATAATCCTTTAGGGGGTGGGGATTAATAGTTAATAAAATAGATTTCAAGAATTCCTAATGAAAAGACCAGAGCTGAGGAGGGACAAAAAGTGGGGAGAGAGACAGAGCCAGAAGGATAAATAGAAGAAAATAGGATAAGAGGGAAATACACTGTCAGTAATCATTACTGTGAATGTAAATGGGATGAACTCACCATAAAACAGAAGCAGACAGAATGAATTAGATCTAAGAATCCAATACTATGTTGTTTATAAGGAACACACTTGAAACAGAAAGTCATACACAGAGTTAAAATAAGAGGTTGGAGCAGAATCTATTATTCTATAGCTAAAGTAAAAAAGGAGATGAATAGAATCTTAGGAAAATTAGATATAATAGACCTCCAGAGAAAAATGAATGGGAATAGAAGAGCATATCTTTTTGTCAGCTACACATGACAACTTCACAAAAACTGACATAAAAACCTCACATACAAATCCAGAAAAGTTGAAATATTAAATGCATCCCTTTTGGACTATAATGCAACAAAAATTACATTCAATAAAAGGTCTCAGATGCATAGATCAAAAAATAATCAGAAACTAAATAATCTAATCCCAAAGACTGAGTTGGTCCAAGAAAAAATTATATAAATAATCAATAATTTCACTAGGGATAATAACAACAATGAGACTACAATACTAAAATTTGTGGAAAGCAGCCAAAGCAGTACTTAGGGGAATTTTTAAATCTAATAAAAAAGAGAAAGAGTAGATCAATGAATTGGGCATGTAACAACAACCAAAAAAAAAAAAAAGCTAGAAAAAAAAAAGAAAAGAGAAAAATTAAAGATCTGAAGAGCATGTCCCTTAATGTGAAAGTGCCAAGAAAGGAGGTCTTAGAAGCATTCATGCATTCTGCACTCATTCATTCAAGAATACTAACCCATATCCTTCATATAAATAAATGGCACATTGGGTTTTCCTTTCAACTTTTAGTGGTATAAGAGTGAAGTTTACCACACAGCTATTCATTTAAAAAGCACGTGTTGCTAAATTCAGGGGAATAGATGGGAGAGCCTGGCTAACTAACCAAACCCTTAGAATGAACCCCATCAACCAAAGACACTCATACCCTAAAATTCTTTTGGGAAACTTTTGGGCCCAAGGGGAATCAAAACCTTTTTAAAATCTGTGTTAGTATATTAATAATAATATGGAAAAAGGTCTCAATCAATAATACCTGTAAAACCCAGTTGAATTGCGCTTTGGCTATAAGAGAGGGGAGGGAGGAGAAAAGGAAAAGAACATGAATCATGTAACCATGGAAAAATATTCTAAATTAATTAATTGATTTGTTAATTAGAAAATTTTAAAATTTGTATTAGTATATTTTGTTTTTAATATAACTTTTATATAACTTTCATTTCCAAATATACTACCTCTCTCCATCCCCAACCCTTCCCCCAGAAAGTTAGCTCTTAGAAGGAAAGTAGAAGTGGAGAGAGGAGAAACAGATAGAGAGAGCAGAATCAGAGACGGAGCCAGAGAAAGAGCTCAACAAAACTAATAAACATACTAATCAAGTGAAATAGTATTTGTAGGGCTCCCCTATCCATCTTCCAACAAAGTACCCAATTTCTTTGTATCTTTATTGAAAATGAAAGAGGAACAATATCTTTTGGCAAGGTTGAGGGTAACTTAACAATGCAAAGAAGGAAATAAGGTATTTTTTTTCTCATTTGAGGGGATGAGATTGGTCATTTTAATTATATGGTGTTCAATTTTGTGTTTCTGTTCTTCCCATGTAAATTCTTATGGTCATTGTATATATTATTTTCCCGTTTCTGCTTTCTTCATTCCGCTTCGACCAACAACCATTTATTAAAATCTATACAAGCAATGGGCTAAGATCTGGCCATACAAAGAAAGGTAAAAGCAGAATCTCAGCCTCAGGGAGTTTACATCCTAATGAGGGAGACTACACGTAAACTCATTCATATTAGGTACTGTGTGTAGCAAAGGGATCTTGTCACATAGCTCAAAAGGAAGTAGAAGAGACATCTTTTAGCCTCTTCTCCAACAGAAATTTTCAATCCTGCCAGAGAGGGAAGTCTCTTTTCTCCTCATATAGAGAGGGTACCAGGCTAAAATTATAGCCATTTGCTCCCTTAAGGATTATAAATCTAGGGGGTGTGATTTTTCAGGTTCAATCTAACTTCTGATTTGTCTTATTAATAGGGCATGTAGGACCCCCAAGTTTTTTAACCACAGTTGGACTCCTTTCCACAGAGTACTAGTTCCACAATGAATATACCTAACATTTAGACAAGAAACTCGTTTATCCAAATTGACAGCAAAATAGAAGTAAAGATAATATTCATAGGAGAATATATACTAGGTGTATGAATCTTAGAAGAAAATGTATGTTTTGTAATCTGTAATGTAAAGTTTAAATTCTTTTGAGAATAATTTCAGGATAAGGATCTTGCCATCTCCCCAGAATCCAGACGACGAACTTGTTTTGGTGGAGACACCATGAAGATGTCTGAAAAGCCTTCACTGTACCATGAAGACCAAACTTTGAACTTTGGGGTGCAGTTGATTGAACTATGGGGAGTTGAAATTGAGTTGTATGTATTGTTTTAATTGTACACTGTTATGCCAGTGGGGGACAGCCCCCAAATTGGTTTTTTGTCAATGCGTCTAATTTTAACCATTTGTTCATCTATTTCTTTATCCCCAATTCCTGAAAAATTTAGAAGTTGTTTATTTTTACAGGTCCAGCGAAGAAAAAAGGACTAACCTTTTTTTTTGCCGGACCTTACGGGGAATTGTAAAAGTGAAATTTGGGGAATGCCATTCTAAAAATATATATATTTCTATGGACAAGGGAAATGTATCAAAACTACATTTCCCGTGATCCAACATGGTCCAACTGATTTCCGTTTCCGATGTCTTGACACAGGGGAGAGCTTAAATCTCCTGGGTTAGGAGGGAGTGGCTCTTTGGCGAGTAGGCGCTTCTGGAGGCGGCGGCAGTTTTGAATGCTTACAAGCGCGTGGTCTAATGATTTTATCTATCAGCATGGCTTTAATTAAAATACTAATATATATTATTATACCAGCCTTTATTATTTTTAATACTTATATAGGCAACACAGAGTAAAGGCACTCTCTCACTGAGAGCAAGGCAACTCAGCTCATCCAAGAGAAAGAGTTCTAGGCAAGGGCAAGTCTCACAAAAGTTTCTAGTGTAGCCAGCTGAGATTAAAGATGATAAAGACTGCTCCTCATATCTTCCCAGGACCTTTTCCTTCAGCAAACTGAAGTGAGGTCAGCCTCATCCATCTTCTCTCTCAAAGGTGGAAGCCAAAGCAACTGTTTGGGAATTGACCTGACTTAAAGCTTGAAAAGAACTGAAGAAACTCTCTTCTCTCCCATTTTCACCAACTCTACCCTACCTCTCATCCAGGACAGGTTATTCATTTCCACTAATGATAAGAGTCCCATACTGATGGATTTGGGGAATGGGATTATATGTATAAATGTGAGGTAATCCTAGATAGAAGGCACTAGCTAGGAAGGAATGAGTAAGAACTCTTGCAGAAAGGATTTAAGTTAAGTCTTAAAAGAAACCAGGAAAGTTAAAGAAGCTAGGAAGAATTGAAGAAAGAGGCTATTTATTAGATCATGGAGTATATGAAGGGGAGTAAGGTCTGGGAACACTGGAGAGATAGGAAAGAGTCAGATAGCAAAGGGATTTAAAATGCATACAAAGAATTTAATAATTAATCCTAGAGATATAGGTAGTTACTTGAGCTTATAGAGGAGAAAGGAGTGGTCTGACAGCTAAGATGAAAACCAGGAGTGAATAGTGTCATAAAAATCTAGAGGAGAGAACATATAGGAGAAGAAAGTGACCAACAGAATTGTAAACTGCAGAGAGATCAAGAAAGGTGAAGACTGGGAAGACGTCTTTAGCTTTGGCAACTAGATCATTAGCACACCAGTTCATATATCTTCATAACCTTCCTTAAATTCTTTATTGTGTTTTATGAAACAATAATACTCCATTATGTTCATGTACCATCATTTGTTTGGTCATTCTCCAATCAATGGGCATCTACCTTGTTCTTTGCTACCACAAAAAGTACTGATATGATGAATGTTAGTGTCCTTTTTTTCTGTCTTTGACCTTCTTGCAGTACATTATTAGTAATGAGATCTTTTGGTGAAAGGGTATAGCCTTTTAAGTCACTTTTTTAAATCTTAGTTCCAGATCATTTTCTTTTTTTTTAAACCCTTACCTTCTGTTTTAGAATCAATACTAAGTATTGGCTCCAAGGCAGAACAGTAAGAGTTAGGCAATAACAGTAAGGGTTAGGCAAGTGGGGTTAAAGTGACTTGTCTAGGGACATACAGCTAGGAAGTTTCTGAGGCCATATTTGAACCTATGACCTATTATCTCCAAGATCTGGTTTTCTATCTATTGGATCATCAAGCTGCCCCCCAAATCATTTTCAAGAACAGTGTAACCAATTCAAATGGCATAGCAATGTTCCTATGGATGGGAAGTTCTTAAGAAATAAAATTTGATAACACAAACCAAAATTACTCTGATGATGAAGAAAAGGAGACCTATCTGACAAAATCCATTTGAATACACAGAATTCATTGGCCAACTTGGGTTTATAAAAGATAGAAGCAAGGACAAATACTGATTAAGAATACAGAATAGTCATTGAATCCTCTAAGAACAGTAATAGGAGCATTAATGCTCAGAATGAGCTAGGGCTAGATGGGACCTAGAGAGAGGGTGGAGGAAGTATATAGAGTTTCCCTCACTAAACTCCTACAAACAGATCTAAAAAATATATCAGATGGAATCCTGATAGGGAAATCCTAGATAAAATCAGTTGTTTTTCCAGCCTAGGTTGGCATAAGGAGAGACACAGAGAGGCATATGGACACTGGGGAATGAGGTCAGCCAGGAGAACTTCTCAAGGAGCATTCCAGCATGCAGGAAAAGGTGAGTGCACTGGATCAAGAGGTTCTAGACCTTTGCAGGGTACCTGCAGACCTCAGTGAGGACAAGTAACATCTAGCAGTTTTGTCACCCATATCCAGTTCCCAGTCTAAGAGATAAGGCAAGCAAAAAAAGGGCACTTGTTCCAATAGATTGGGATTTTTTAATGAGCTACAAACTAAATATGAAACAGAAAAATTATAACTAAAAATGTTATAGTGTTAGGCTGCATTAATCAAGGCAATGTTCAGGATTAGGGATACAACAGTGCTATTGTACTCTGTCACGGTCACATCTTATCTGGAACATTTTGTTAATTTTGTGATACATTTTTAAAGCAGCAATGCAATGACCCAGGACAATTCTGAGGGATTTATGGAAAAGAACACTACCCACATTCAGAGGAAGAACTACAGGAGTGGAAACCCAGAAGAAAAAAAACTGCTTGAACACATGGGTTGATGCAGACATGATTTGGGATGTAGACTCTAAACAACAACCCTAGTACAATTATTAATAATATGGAAATGGGTCTTGATAGATGACACATGAAGAAACCAGTGGAAAAGCGCGTCAGCTGGGGGGTGGGGTGTTGATGGGGGAGAGAGTAAGAACATGAATCATGGAACCATGGAAAAAATTTTTTTCTAAAAAATAAAATTAAATAGAACAACTAATTATTAAAAAAAAAAAGATATTGACAACCTAGAGAGAGTACAGATAAGGGAGGCCAGATTGGGGTGGGAACCAGAGATCGTGTCCTAAGGGAATTGTTTATAAGGATTTGAAATATTTAGCCTGAAAAAAAAAATAAAATGTAAGGGGAATATACAAGAGTATACTGGTAAACTTTAACAAATCATACAAAATGTATGTATGACCCACTAAATTTAGTCTATACTAACACTTCTATCACTTTCTTGAGTCAAGATAATCAGAACAATAAATCAAGTCATGATTGGTAACATTTGCCAATTTCTAAAATGTAAATGCTCACACAGAAAATTTAACAATTGGCATTCTCAAGCATGTAGGATGTGGCTCTGGCATCCTGACCCTGAGGGCCATCATAAAATCAGGGACCTATAATCTTTTGCCTCCTTACTTGTTAAGCTTCTGGACACCTCAAGATCTAACATCCAAGCAGACCTTATTCACATCAATCCCTATCTTCTAGCTAGGCTTCTTGACTCCTCAAAGTCTATTTATGCTTGCCCAGTTGGGTGAGACAGACCAACTCCTACTATCTGAAAAGAAATACATCAATTCTTGTTCATACCTGCCATGTAAGAGAGATTTCCACATGCCTTTTTGGACATATCAACACGGTAGGCTGGGCAGCTGAGAATTCTGCCAAAACCTCAAGAATCAACCTTGAACTTCTAGTCATCTTTCTTCATCTAGAGATAAAATCTAAGTATTACAGATACTTAGTCTGGATCCATTCCCAAATAGTTGGCATTCTCCTACTCCATTCCAATGATACTGAATCTCCAATCACCAAGGAACAAACTGCCCTGTCCAATCCTAACTATCCAGTCTCTCATTCCTGTCCACCTTAACATTATCCCACTAAAGATCGTATTCCAGATCTCCCAATTCTGCTCTAGAACTCCTGCTCTATAATTAATGAGCTTCCTTTCATTTTATGCCACTTCTTCTCTTGCTTCTTCCAGCCTCCTGCATTCACTGAGGCCTGGCTCCCTCCAGATGACACTGTATCTGTCCCTCACTGTCCTTTCTAGTACTGGTGATACTTTCACTCCTGTTCCCACTTTCTACTCATTGATCCTGGTAGGAAAGTTGAAATACTACTTATTCCCTCTTGCCACTTCAGACACTCCAGCCTCTACCTCTACTGCAATCACTCAGTAAATTCTCCTTTGAGATTCTTGCACTTCAAATTATCAATAGTCTTCCTCTCCATTTCAACTCCTGCCCTAATTCTAAGGGACTTCACTGTGCATGTTGATGACCTTCCAAATACCATAACCTCCTTGTTCTTCAAGTTTATAATCTCCACTCTACCTCAGCTACATATACAACTTCCACTAATAAGGACACATGGGCAACCATCCAGGAACTACTAGTTATACTGCCTTCCAATATGGGGCCCAAGCATATGGTCTTTTTAGGGGCTAGGGCACATATTTAGCCTAAATACTCAAATACATTTAGTATGTTTCTGCTTCTATATTCATATCAGATGTTCATATCAGAAACACAATGAAAACTGATAAGAAATTTTTAATCCTATAATTTATTCTAAAGAGAAAAAAGGAACAGTATAAAGTTATTTGTTTGTATTGAGAGGAAAAGATTACAACAGGGAAAGATTAATCCTAAAAGAGTAAGGGTCCACTGGAAGGGTAGAATGTTAAGCAAATGGCCTGTGGAGGATGAAGGAGTACTCATTTTCAGTGCCCACCAAAGTCTCTGTCCTTCCCCCCAAAGGGGAAGGGAGCACAAGCTTTTGGTACCCACCCTAACCCCAGCAGGACACCTGGCCCTATGCTTTATTCTCTAAGTCCTAGGAACATGGGGTTGCCCCAGTCTTGTGGGACAACTAAAAGGCGAGCAGACAAGGACTGAAAGCAAAGGAGCATGCCATCAGGGGAGAAGGTCAAGTGGCAACCACTATCTGAATAGCTACAAGTCTTAGTGCCCCCACACAGCTCCCTCTCCCCTCCACCCTATCTCACATCCTTCCAAAATCATTTCCCTACTATTTTCTTCTCCACTGCAGTCTAATGAAGAGGTAGAACTTTTCTATATGAAGATCAATTCTTTCCAGGCCCCCATGATATTATCCCTTTCCATGTTCTTTAGCAAATTTCCTCCACTTGCATTTCACTTTCAATCTATTATTGCTGTTCAGTTATGTCCAATGCTACATGACCCTATGGATTTTGTCCATTGAGTTTTCTTGGCAAATCTTCCAGGAGCAGTTTGCCATTTCCTTCTCTAGTGTATTCCCATTTTACAAATGAGGAATCGGGTAAATAGGAGTTAAGTGACTTGCCCAGCTACTAAGTGTCTGAGGCTGCATTAATTTCCCCCTAATTATTAGTTCCTTCTCTACTGCATGAAATCATTCCCATTTCCCCTCATTAAAAAACAATCCTTGGGGCAGCTGGGTAGCTCAGTGGATTGAGAGCCAGGCCTAGAGATGGGAGGTCCTAGGTTCAAATCCGGCCTCAGATACTTCCCAGCTGAGTGACCCTGGGCAAGTCACTTGACCCCCATTGCCTACCCTTACCATTCTTCCACCTATAAGTCAATACACAGAAGTTAAGGGTTTAAAATAAAAAAAATTTTAAAAAAAATCCTTACAAGTATCCTCAGTAGCTATCTTATATATTCTCCTTCCCTTTTCATGTAATCTTCTATCTTAGTACTTAGTATACTTAGTTTTCCTTTCTCTCTCTCCTAAACACTAGATACTCTAGCTTCTGACTTCATTATTTAACTAAAACTGCTCTTGACAAAGTCACCAATAATCTCTGAAAAATATTATGGGTTTTTTCAATCCTCATTCTTCTGGACCTCTCTGTAGCATTTAAATACTACTGACCATCTCCTCTTGGTGAATCTCTCTTTTTTTGAATAATTATGACTGTTCTCTCATGATTCTTCAACCTGTTTCTTCTCAGTCTCTTGATGGATCTTCATTCATACTTCTCCCACTAACTGCAGGTGTCCCCAAGGCTCTGTTCTAGATCTTCCTTTTTTTCTCAACATTTAAGCTAGGTGATTTTACCAGTTCTGAGGAGTTCAATTATCATTTCTATGCAGGTAATTTCCTAGATCAGTGATGGCAAACCTTTTAGAGACCACGTGCCACTCCCCCAAGTGCCATAGTCACCCTGCCACTCCCCTTTACCCTACACTAGGGAGGGAGAAAGTGCTCCCATTGGGCTGCTGGACAGAGGGGTGGATGAAGTGAGAAATGTCCTCAGTGAGTGTAGAGGGGAGTGGGGAGTGGACTAAGGGCTCTGCTCCCCTTCAGCTCTGCTGCCTGTGAAGTGCCCACCTTACCCCCTGTGCTATTGGGAGGCTATTGGGCTTCTGGACAGAGGGGCAGGGGATGTAAAAAAAACATCATCAGGCGGGGGGG
This sequence comes from Gracilinanus agilis, assembly GCF_016433145.1. Lineage (NCBI taxonomy): Eukaryota > Metazoa > Chordata > Mammalia > Didelphimorphia > Didelphidae > Gracilinanus > Gracilinanus agilis. Next base: position 192,414,024 of record NC_058130.1, read on the forward strand.
GGGGGCACGGGGTGGAGTAACTACCACGTTCCTCTGCCTTTCTAGTAACCAACCTGGTTGGGGGGAGGTATGTGCCCACAAGAGCATTCTCTGTGCCATCTTTGGCATGCATTCCATAGGTTCACCACCACTATCCTAGCTTGATATATCTAGCCCTAGTCTCTCTCTTGAGGTCTAATTGCTCTAACTCTATGGCGTCACTGACTATTAAACATTTTGAACTGGATGTCCTGTAGGGTGCTCAAACTTAACATTTCCAGGACTCATTATCTTTCTCCATTAATTAATATTTCTTTGAAATCTTCCTATTATTGTTGAAGACACTATGTTCTTTTCAGTTACCAGATCTGCAACCTCAATATAAGCACTTTTAATGAATATTTGCTTTTATTTTATTAACTTAAGCTATTTTTAGAAATTGTGATGATTTTTTAACCTGATATGATTTCTGTAGAATAGGTAATTCCTAGTGAAGAAGCTTCTTCTTCTAAGTTAGATCTATACCAACTAAGCAATTTTTTGTGTCTAGGACTTAGTGGCACTGAAAGGTTCTGTGACTAGTTTGGGGTCCCAGTCAACCATTCTTGTGGATCTTAAACACAGTTTTGTGAATCTGAGGCCACCTGTTTAACTACTATACCACTGTATCCAGCTATTTCACTGACTTTTTTTTTACTAGTGTTAGCCTGTGGGGCTAAGTGGGGGCAGCGCATAAAGCACTGGGCGTAGAGTCAGGAATACTCAAGTTCAAATCCAAATTCATTTATTAAGCTGTGTGATCCTAGACAAGTCACAACCCTGTTTGCCTTAGTTTCCTCACCTGAAGATGATCTGGGGAAGGAAATGGCAAAACCACTCCAGAGTTTGCCAAGAAAATGCCAAACGGAGTCACAATCAGACACAACTGAACAATAATAGCAAAAATCTTGCTTAATTTCTTTAAATATGTCTCTTTATCTTGCATTGTTTCTTTTTCCATCTGTTGCTTCTGGTAATTTAGCTGTGATCATTGCCTCATAGAAAAAATGAAGTCTTTGATTTGCTCATTTTCCATTTTGCTTGATTCTTATTTCTATGTTGTTTAGCTGTTTCCCTTTTTCTGGGTATTTCTGAGAAGCCTCTGATGGCCCTGGCTCGACTTGAACCTGAGGTCCTGAGGTTAATACCTTACTTATTATTGTTGTTGTTAAGGAATGACACCTGTACATTTAGAACCAGTGAGAGGGGAATAAATTGAAGTTGTGTAAGACAAAGCAACTGACGAGGCTTTTTATTTCATAAAATTAAGATTCTGATTTAACTTCATCTTAACTCCTTCAAAAAACCTCTCCTTCAACCAGCCTAATACAAGAAAAGAGGCGGAAAGAAACATCTTAAAGCCCTCCTTTTTCCTTCACTCTCCCCAGGCAGGGCTTTCCTTTCTGCTTCCTCTTCTCGTTCTTTCCGTCCCCGTTTTTTTATTCGTCCGCTGAGTGTGACGTAAGGCGCCAAGCGAATCCATTTCCGTTGAAACTGAAAGTTATCCACCAGAAGGCGGGGTCAGTAGCCTGATGTGGGGTTCGAGGCGGCGGAGGGAGAAAAGGCTGGCGCTTCCGAGCTGCGCAGGCGCAGACGCAAGAGCCCTAAGCCTGGCGCGCGCTTTTTCTGCGCGGGAGTCGCGGCCGAAAGGTTTCTTCTTCCTCTTTTTTTCTTCTACTCCTCTTCCTCCTTCTTTTAGTCCTGGAGGGGACTGAAGCCGGGGCCGGGGCAGTGGAGCCGGCGGCGATGGCGACTACGGGCAAAAGAAAGGCGGACGCGGACGTGAGTCGCTCCAAGAAGACAGCTCTGGATCACGAAGAGGCTAGATGGGGAAGAAGGGGGAGCCTGCTGCCTCCGCCTTCGCGGGCGATGCTGTCGGGATTCGTGGAGGGCTCCATAGTCCGTATCACCATGGAGAACTTCCTGTAAGTGAGGCCGAGGCAGGAGCTCGGGTGTACCTTTAGGCCGCCTCTGGGGCCTGTTGCGCTGGGAGATCACAGCCCCAGCATCCCACCCCCCAACCTATCCCCCTTTCCCGCTCCTATTTTCCCATCTTCGCCTCCTTCCAAACCTCCCTTCCCCCAACCCATTCTCTCCCTCCCCATTCCTGCTCTTCCCAACCCATCCTCCACTATTCCGTCTTTCCTCTACACTATCCCCTTCCCGAGCCTGACCGATCAGTAAAAATTCCTTTATACGGGGCTTACTTTGTGCAACACCCGAAGATTGTTAGACTTGGGAGGGATTCCAGAGCTTATAGAGTGCAAGAGTTCTCTTACCCTTTTTTGTATCATGGACCATCCCTTTGACAATCTGGTTGAAGCTGATAGATCCCTTCCCAGAATAATATTTTTAAGTAATGGGAGGAAAATGCAAAAATTTTAGTTAGTGAAAATAAAGAGATATTTTTCCCCATGCTATTTTCACAGAATCTCTAAAGTATCTCCAAAGACTGTCCCTCCACACCCATTCAGGTTAAGAACCTTTAATTTAGTGCAATGCCTTCTTTTTACAGGGAAGAAATTTTTGAAAGCCCTGTGTAGTCAAGCCAGTTATTAAATTCCAGACTTTTTATTTTGAATCTAGTATTTTTTTTTCATGTATATACTTTTTGTAACTTGATTTTTAATTCTGAATATGTCCTTTTCCTTTCAGCTCCAAAGCTGAAAATTCCACTCTTTAAACTTACTGTTGCTTCCAGGCTTTCTCTGATTCTCCTTTTGAGAAAGACTTCATGAACTGCAGTCTAAGAGTTGCAATACCCATATTTATTTTGAATTGGAAAAGGTAATTATTTTTATTCGTTTGCCTCCTGCCTGATGCTGCAGAATTTAGAGGTTATTTTTGCCTTTGGTAGTCCTCTTTGATAGTTCCCTATGATACTGAATTTGTCTTGTGATGAGAGGGACAGGGTTCCACATTCTGGATTTGTCTCATATGCCTCCACATGGAACTGAGTTTTGTGAAAGAGATAAGTTGCCTATGTTTACACAACTGCTTTTAGCCTCTCTGGTTTTATAAAACCCAATTAGATGTTTCCTTTAAATTCAAAAGAAGTCACTTCACAATTTTACTGGTCTAGAAGGTTTCTATGTGTGATATAATTAGTACTAGTCTCTGACATTTATATAGAACTTTTGCAAAGTATATATTTCATATATATATATATCATTTGGTCCAAGGTTATTGTGATGATACACCTCCTAACAAAAAATACAGTAACAGAAATTTTTCCTCCTTGTTAAATGTGTATTTTTGCACATTGATTGGGTTAGGCCCTGCCCTTTGCTTTTGGACTGAGTTTGTGTGGTAGCAATGACTTTTCTTCTCTTTTTCATAGATCGTTTGTATTGAAAGGTGAAACTTGTTGTATGGATGAGAAAACTGATTGAGATTGAGAAAAGGTGACTTGTGTAGGATCACACAGGCTAAGGAGCTCAGGTTTTCTCATCCCAGTTCAATTAGATAGTTAATAAACATTTTTTGAGCACCAGCTGTATGCCAGGCACTGTGCTAAGTGCTAGAGATACAAAGAAAGGTAAAATACAGCCCCTGATTTTAAGCCCCCAGTCAGTCTAATGAGAGAAAGAGCATGCAAACAACTGTACAAACAAGCTATAATTAACTGGAAATATTTTAAAGGGATCAGGAAAGGCTTCCTGTAAAAGATGGAATTTTAACTGGGATTTGAAAATAGCCAGGAAGAAAAAATATGGAGAAAAAATATCCAGGTATTAGAAAACAGCCAAAGAAAATGCCTGGAATAAGCAAATTGCCATGTTCTAGGAATAGTAAAGAGACTAATGTGGCTAGATTTCAGAGAATGTGGGAGCTGAAAAAAGTATTAAGGTATAAGAAAACAGGAAAGGGAGGTGGGGCAGGTTTTGAAGGGCAGGTTTTTGAGGTTTTTATTTTTGATCGTGGGTGTGATACAGAGCCACTGAAGTTTACTGAATAGGGGGCGAAATGTACCAACCTGCACTGGAGGAAGATCATTTTGAAAGCTGAGTTGAGAATGGACTAGAGTGAAAAGAGGCTTGTGGAAATGCTTTTGCATTAATACAGATTGAAAGTAATGAAGGCCAGTGTTGTATAATGTAGCATTGTGTTAGAGGAAAGAAGGGAGTGTATAAATAGACAAGAGTAAAATCAACAGACATTGGCAACAGATTGGCTGTGAGAAGGTGAGAGAGTGAGGAGTCTAGGATGACACCTAGTTTTTGAGCAGTTGAATGGGTAGGAGGAAGGCCAGGAGAAAATCTTGTAATAAATCAAAAAAAGAGAATATGAAGAAAATGAAAGTGCAGTGCTGAGAAGTAAAATGAGAATTGAGAAAAGACTATTAGTTTTGTCAGTTAACAGATCATTAGTAACTTTGACTTTGGTTGAATGATGAAGTGGAGAGCCAAATTGTACATAGTTTAATGGAATGCAATGAGAAGCAGTAAATAATGGAAATTCAAAGATTTTTATGAACTGATACAAAGTGAAATAAGCAGAATAACCATTTTCATAATGACAACAATGTAGATTTTTAAAATTATGAAAAGGAAGCTGAATTCTGAGCAATTACACTGTTAGTTGTCCAGAAGACAGATAATGAAAGATACCTGTTTTCCATCTAGAAAACTGGGACACTAGAATTCTTATTATCTTTGCTTAATATATTTTTTCTTTTCTACAAGGGAGATTTCTAAAATACTGGTGTAAATAACACTCTTTAAAAAATAAAATGTTTCTCAGAGCAGGCATATTTTAAACAGTTATCTGATTAGGAATTAGTTTTCTGATAGATGAGAGATAAGTAAAGAACACTGAACAGCAGAGCCACAGAAAGGGTTTAAACACTTAACAGTTTTATGGTTTATGGAGAGCTGCATCTGACAGCTACTAAAAAGTTGGGTGCAAAGACTTATAGTTGGCCAGGATATGAGTAGATTTTTTTGCTTGCTTTCTTGTTTTAGAATGATGAAAAGGAGGGGGCAGCTAGGTAGCTGAGTGGATTGAGAGCCAGGCCAAGAGATGGGAGGTCCTAGATTCAAATCTGGCCTCAGACCACCTGTGTGACCCTGGGCAAGTCACTTGACCCCCATTGCCTACCCTTACCACTCTTCTACTTTGGAGCCAATACATAGTATTGACTCCAAGACAGAAGGCAAGGGTTCTTAAAAAAAAAAAAAAGAAGAAGAAGAATGATGAAAAGGAGATGCTGATGATCTATTTCTCTGATTCATCATATTGTTCAATTCAAGAACATTCATAATGTTGAAACATTATATTAGTTGATGATGGGATGTGGAGATAAATGTTATGATCCTTAACCTTAAGGAGCTTACAGTCATGGAAGGAACATAACAATACATATACACATAACTATAATACAAAGTAACATTTGAGAATGAATGAGAGTTACAAAAATATTTGTGAATTCCAAAGATTGAGGGATCATTTCTTCACAAAGAACCAGAGAAGATTGTATAGAGGAGATAGCATTTTTGAGGTAATCAAAAGCAGGATTTGAGAAGGTTTGATAGTATTTTAATTACTGGAATGGAGAAATCTAGCATTAGGATTGGTTCAGATAAAGGTATGGAAGGAAGAAAATGGGATATGTTGGGAAATATCAAATATTCGAGTTTAGCTGGAGTAAAAGATTTAAGAAAAGGTATATTTTAAGGGTAAATCAGGAAAGGTTGACCAGGGCCAAATGTAGGGTACCTTGAATGACCACTTAAGTAGGTCTGGATTTTATTCAGTTTGGAGTTTGTTCAGGGAAAAGGATCATATAAGATTTGTTTTTAAACAGGCGATTGGCATAGCCATTTGAGAAAACTAATTTGTTGGTGATATTCAGAATAAATTATAACAGATATCTAATGCCTAGGCAGGAATTGTTTCTACATCAATGGCAAATAGTCATCCAACCTGTGCTTGAAAATCTCTTGATTAGGAGCTATTTTACCCAATTCTCTACCAACTAAGCCAGCAATCAAAATGAAATAGATGATATTTACAAAGATATAAATTGTCCAGATTAACAGAAAAGTAATTCCAATATTTAGTAACTCTGTTTTAGAAAAGTACATTGAATAGGTCATGAGCGCTCTAAAAAAAATCTCCAGGACCAAATGCATATATAGCAAATTAAACCAAAAACTTAAAGAACAATTGCAATACTATATAAACTGTTTGAAAAAAATAGGTTGAGAGTTCTACCAAATTCCTTCTATGACTCAAATATGGTTTTGATACCTAAACCAGGGAAAGCAGAAATGGAAAAAACAACAGTTATGTAATAATTTCCCTTATGAATATTGATTTTAAAATTTCAAATAAAATACTAGCAAGGAGATTATAGCAATATGTCACAAGGATTATCCACTATCGCAGGAAAGCAGGAGTTGTTCAATATTGGGAAAATTATAAGCATAATTGAACATGCCAGTAACAAAAATTATATGGCTAGATCAATAGATGAAGAAAAAACTTTTGACTAAATACAATTCCCCTTCCGGTTAGAAAACTAGGAAACCCAAGAATACTTGGAACTTTTCTTAAAATGAAAGTAGTATCTTTCTAAAACCAAGAGCAAGCATTATTAGTATTAGGGATAAACTTTCTGATAAGAAGTGAAGCAAGGCTGTCCATTATCACCACCAATATTTAGTGTCATACTAGAATTGCTAGCTATAACAATAAGAGAAGAAAAAAATGAACAAATTAGAATAGTCAGTGAGGGAACAAAACTATTACTGTTGGCAGATGATATACTTAGATAAAGAGCTCTAGAGAATCACCTAAAAAATTATTTGAAATAATGAATAACTTTAGCAAAGTTGCAAGGTATAAAATATACCCAAATAAATTGTCAGCATTTCTAAATCTACCAATAAAACCCAGCAGGAAGAGATAAAAAAAGTTCTATTCAAATAACTGCAGATATAAAAATTATTTAGGTATCTACCTGCTAAGACACATAAGAACTATATGAACACGGTTACAAAGCATTTCACACAAATGTAGATTAAATAATTGAAGAAATATTAATTGTTCATGAGTTGACTAAGGCAATATAATAAAATGACAATACTACTTAAATTAATTGACTTATTCCATGCCATACTATTCAGACTACCAAAGAATGAACGTATAGAGCTAGAAAAAAATAATAAAATTCATTTGGGAGAACAAAAAAAGATCAAGAATATCAAGGAAATCAATAAAAAAATGTGAAGGAAAGGAATCTAGCAATACCAGATCTCAAACTGTGTTACAAAGTAGTAGCAATCATCAACACAATTTGGAATTGGAAAAGAAAGTGGTTGATCAATAGAAATAAATTAATACACAGAAGCAAATGAGCACAGTAACCTGGTGTTTGATAAGCTCACAGATCTCAATTTGGGGGCAAAAACTCACTTTTTGACAAACTGCTGTGAAAACTGAAAAGTAGTCTAGCAGAAACTAAGCATAGACCATTTTATACCATATGCCAAGACAGGCTGAAAATGAGTCCATGACTTACCCATAAAAGATATCCTAAGCATTTAAAGAAGCATGAAAAAAATGGCCTGTCAAATCTATGGGTAGAGGAAAGATTCTTAACCAGTTAAGAGAGGTTCACAAGAGGTAAAATGGATCATTTTAATTACATGAAATTTTAAATTTTTGCACAAACAAAACCAGTGCATCCAAAATTAGGAAAAAGCTGGAAATTTGGGGGAGAGGGTTTACATTAAATTTCTGTAATAAAGGTCTCATTTCTCATATATAAGATGCATTCTGTGGTTGTTAAATGAGCAAAGGATATAAATAGGCTGTTTTTGTTGGAAGAAACCAGCTATCAATCATGAAAAAAGTTCTAAATCACTAATAATTAAGAAACGTACAAATTAAAGCAGCACTTAAATACCACCTCATTCATCAGATTGGCTAAGATGAAAGAAAAGGAAAATGACATGCTGGAGGGGATGTAAAAAAATAAGTATACTAATGTATCTTTGCTAGAACTGCAAACTTATCCAACCCTTCCAGAGAGTAGTTTTGACATAATTTAGAACTGTATCTAAAGGGCTATAAAACTGCACATACCTTTGGAACTAGTGGTACCACTAATTTTCTGAATCTATCCCCTTCATTATTTTTTACAACACAGCTATATTCAGGCTACTATAAATATTTTTTGTCCATAAGGATCCTTTTCCTTTTTTCTTTGATCTCCTTGGGTTATAGACCTAGTAGCATTGCTGTTTCAAAAGGTATGTACTTGTTAATTTTTTTTTAAATTTAGAATATTTTTCCATGGTTACATGAGTCATGATTTTCCCCTCCCCCTCCTGAAGCTGAAAAGCTTTTCCACTGGGTTATACATGTGTCATTGTTCAAAGGCATAGGTACTTGTTGATGAATTAAAAGTGCAGATTGAAACACATTTTCCCTCTTCATTTTCCTGCCTTTTTTAAATTCCTCTGGAACATGAGTAACAAAGAAATATATTTTGCAAGGAAAGAGGCAAGAAATCTCCAATGCAAGGGGAAACACACTGCCTCCAGAAGAAATCCATTCCATTTTTGAACAACCCTTTTTAGGAAGTTTTTTCCCTACAATCAGCCATAATTTATCTATCTGTAACTTTACCTTTTACTTCTTAATTTGCCTTCTGAGGGCTAAGCACACCAAATCTTTATTCTGCATGACAGACTTTTGAGATATTTGAAGATAGCTGTCATGTTCCCTCTGCATCTTTGTGTTATATGGTCGTAGATCTGCTTACCATTGTGTTCACTGTTCTTTGGTTTGCCTAAGGTCATCATCCTTCCAGGGCTGAGCACAATGTTCTAATCTGACCACAATAAAGTAGAACAGGAGTATGAATTAATGAATGAATTTATTAAACTTTTTTTATGTGTGTGACAGGCATATGCAAAGAGCTGAGGTTGAAAATATTAAAAAAGCAAGAGAGTCCCTGCCTTCCAGATAGCTTGTATGTGTAAGTTAGTAACTATAGCCATGAAATTAAAAGCTTGCTCCTTGGAAGGAAAGCTATGGCAAATCTAGACAGCTAAAAAGCAGAGACATCACCTTGCTAAAAAAGGTCTGTATAGTCAAAGCTGTGATTTTTCCAGTGGTAACAATATGGCTGTGAGGGTTGAACTATAAGGAAAGCTGAGTGCCATAGAATCAACACTTTTGAATTGTGGTACTGGAGAAGACTTGAGAGTCCCTTGGACAACAAGGGGATCAAATCAATAAATATTTAAAGAAGTTAATTCAGGCTATTCATTGGCAAGACAAATATTGAAGCTGAAGCTTAAATATTTTAGCTACATAGTGAGAACACAAAACTCATTGGAAAAGACCATAATGTCGGGAAGTATTGGAGACAAAAGGAGAAGGGGCAGCAGAGAATGAGATGGATAGTGTCGTGGAAGCAACAAACATGAACTTGGACAGACTTTAGGAATAGGAGAGGATAGAAGGGCCTGTCACGTTGTAGTCCATGGGTTCTTGATAAGTCAGACAAGACTGAACAATAAAAATCCTGGAGACTGAGGATATAGATTCTGGAGATCTGGTACCAAGAGCAGCAGAGCAGGGAAGGCAGGCAAAGAACAAGATAATTTGGGTAAATGGCTGGGTTAGTTGTGATGGGGGAAGTATGGTCTAGAATAAGTTAGATATAGTATGAACTGTCCCTTAATGAAATTTAAATTGCCATTAATCATATTATTAACTTTTGTTGACTTTGTAATCCATTAAAGGTGCATCTTCCCTATCCCCATTTTTTCAAGTTAAATTTTTAAACATGCTACCTGCCGTGAACAGGCAAGATCTGTACAATGTTAATGGAAGGCAATCTCAGAAGGAAAAAACTAGCAGTAAAAGAGAACCAAGAAAGGCCTCTTATAGAAATGGGATTTATGGGACAGCTAGCTAGGTGGCTCAGTGGATAGAGTGCCAGGCCTAGAGTCAGGAGAGACTTGGGTTCAAGTATGGCCTGCCACAATTCCTGGCTGTATGACTCTGGAAACCTTGTTTGCCTAGCTCTTGCCCTTCTATTGCAGAGTTGTTATTAAGAAAAGATAAAAAGGAAATGGGATTTAAATTGGGGTTTGAAGGAAGCCAAGAAGCTGAGGTGATGAGGGAAAAGCATTTCAGGAATAAGGAAGAACCTGTGAAAGACACACAGTTGGGAAATGGGGTCTATAAGCTTGCACCAGCAAGTATACCACTGTCACTGATTGGAAAGTACTGAAAGCAGAAGTGGAGATGAGATTCATTGAGTGACTGGTAAGTCTGTATGAGTGAGAGTGGTGATGGTGGGAGTGGAATGGAAGAGATTATCTAGACACTAAAGTCAAAATAGTAGGATTTGTCAGCTTGTTGAATATGCATGTTAAAGAGAGATTGTAATTTGAATATTTGGGAGAACAATGTATTCAGTGAATGGCAGCATAGTGAAGAGGGAGTGACAGGACCAGGAATGGCCTCCTGCAGGTGTGCCACTTGAACTTAGCCTTAAAGGAAACCAGAAATTCCAAGAGGTGGAGGTGAGAAAGGGAATAGGCACTGGAGAGACACTGGAATGAAGGGAAAACTTTTGAGGGCTAATTAATCTCTTCTTGCAGGCTCTATAGTGCAACCCAGATGATGTCAACTTCTAAATGGGGAGGGGAGGTTGAACTAGATTAATGAACCCTTAGGTCCCTTTTAGTGCCTCTGTGCTCCTATTAATCTCCAAATATGAGCATCTTGAAATACCTCAACACCCTCAAAAAAATCCATCTTCAGCTTAGACTTATATGCCTAGGTTTCCTTCAAAATGAGAGATTTCTTTGGCATGCATAGCATTCTCTCTTTTATGCCTTGCCTGGTATTTATGATCATCAACAAGATTATCTCTGGGGTTGTATCTTTATCTTTTTAGGAATCTCGCATCATTTTGGTATTTGCTTGGGAGATACCTAATGGGAAGAGTCTTTAAAATGATATTTTTGCTCTATCAAACCATCTACTTTATAAAAAAATTAATCGACAAACATGTGGAATCTTGTATCCTCTACATCAGTAGTGTTAAATTCAAATAAAAGGGGATCTTTGCTGGCTACATATTGTATTAACTTAGAATACCACATATTAATGTTATGTTGTATTGTCGTTTCATATATTTTGTTGGACATTTCCTAATTACATATTAATCTTGTCCTAGGACACACTTGGGGTTTTGTAGCAGTGAGTTTGACACCTATTTTAATCAATAGTGGGATTTAAAAAAAACTGTAGTATACCATGGGAAATAGATATGAAAGCTATTCATTGCCTGCTAATAATCTCATCAAGAATTGCTGCAATGTGTAAGAGAAAAATTTTGTCTATTGTTTTGTTAAAATCTAAATAATTAAATTCCTGCTGTGTGTGTGTGTGTGTGTGTGTGTGTGTGTGTGTGTGTGTGTACACACACACGCACACCCACAGCATTCTCCTGATCTAGCAGTCTAGTAATTGTCAAAAAAAGATGAAATGTGGTTCATTTGACATGACTTGTTTCTGATGGAGCTATGATGACTCTTTGAAATCACTGCTTCTTTGGCTAAGTGTTTACTAATCATTTCTTTCTTTATTTTAAACATTCTTTTTTTTTTTAAACTTTGGAGTTCCAAATTTTTTTCCTCCCTTCAGTCCCTCCCCTACCCATTAAGGAGGCAAATTATAAAATATCTTCTTTAATTTGACTTTTAAAGATTAACATAAAATCTTCTTTTCCTCCCATTCTCTCTCCAGGTGAAAAAGATAAAAAGGCAAAACCTTTTTAACAAATATATATAACCAAGCCTGTCTCTTCCCTCCTTCCCCCAAAGCCCCTTTATGTAAATATATATATATATATATATCACAGTCTCAACCTTACTCCATCACTTCTCTGTCACTATCTCTTGAATGTCTGGAATTTTCCTAAGAATTGAAGTTAAATGTTTAGTTTGTTATTTACCACGTATGTTTTGAAAATCAAGACATTTGCCCTTTTCCAGTCATCTTTCTTACACTGACTTCATAATCACATAAGCCAATTTTTTTTCATTACTTTTAGTACGTAGTGTCCTTTTAGAATATTTTTTCTGTATCTGGGGGATTGAATTCAAGAGCAGCTAGATGTTGTTATCAGCTCCCTATTACTCATTTTTGTTCTATCCTTTCCAGTTCAAGGATAAATCTTTTTGGCATAGAAAACAAGAGCACAAAAAGCTTTTGAGTTATTTCTGTATTTGCTATCTTCACTTATCATCTCGTCCGCCCTGAGTAAGCTAGTCTTTCTTTACTTTGGTTTTCTTTTCCCCAATATATCCAAAGAAACCCTTTTTTCCTTAAGTTTAACTTTCTTTGCAAGCCTCATTTCCTTCTGTGCTTCAATACTCCTGACACTTCCTTGCAGAAGCATGGCATGCTTTTTTTGGTTTATCCTTCAATACTGAACTTATTAAATAAGATTAAATGACTTGCCCAGGGTCACAAAGCTAGGAAGTATCTGAGGCCAAATTTGAACCTAGGACCTCTCATCCCCAGGCCTGGCTCTCTATCCATTGAGCTACCTAGCTCCCTGCAGATACTATCTTAACCAACCTTTCACATTTCAAATCTGCTTTTGTCTTCTTAACCACTTGTCTTTAATCAGCAGAATTGATTTAAAAAAAAAAAACAAAAAACCATTGCTGCTGGTGCTCCTGAGGTTTCCAGTTGTTGGCTAAGGCTTGTAATCTAATAATGTTTTATCAGTTCCTTCCAGCAATATCATTTGTGACTGTGTCAATCAACAGTATTGGATACTAGTCATCAGTGTAGAATAGTTCACTTTGGGAAAGCCTCTTGAAAAGTTGGGTGATGGATAGAGGACCCTTTTCTTTGGGAAAGGGATGAGGGTGATAAATAGTACTGCTATCTTAAGATCATGTCACTGCCTTCCTCATCCACCTGTGGCGACTGGAACTAGGAGCAATCTTCTTTATTCAGAAAGGATTAAGATATCAGTGGAATTGGAAGAATTCCTTTTGTTTTTCTCTTGGAGTAAAAGGAATAGGCCAAGAAAAATTGAATTATGGCTTGGTTTAATGCATATATTAAGTTATTATCTCCTACTTTTTATCTATTTTTAAAATTTACCTGCATTTGCTTTCAGAACCTATGATACCTGTGAAGTAATTCCAGGACCCAACCTGAATATGATAGTTGGAGCTAATGGAACAGGGAAATCCAGCATAGTTTGTGCCATTTGTCTTGGATTGGCAGGTAAACCCTCTTTCATAGGCCGAGTAGATAAGGTAAGTAAAAATAACATTTCTTGTTCAAGGTTATCATTTTCTTATTGCTGAGTAAATTCTGAATTATTTGATAATGAGTGGGGAGGGTATGCACACAAAGAGATGTAGAGAAATTTTTTGCTTCCATAAGCCCATTTTATTTTATTATAATTGTCAGGAGACTTCTTTTTGGTAGCCCTGATTTAAAAACTTATTTAATCATCATACTTCATTTTTCTATAGGTGATTTAGGGGAAATTTTCAATTCCTGCTTATAAAATGACCATCAGTTCATAGTGGATTGAAATGTTTTGCATGTAATTATAAAAGACTAACATTTCTAAAATTATAATATCAACATTTTCAAAGCCATGTTACATGGCATTTGTTGAGATTTAGCATCTTGGAAGGATTTGTATGGTTTAAAAGCAGTGTCTGATGTGTCTGTGACATTTTTCATAATGCATGCTGTAAGTTTTTTTGTTTAGCCTCTGTCCCTGCTGCTACACTACAGGAAGCTTAGAAACTTGTTTGTTAAACTTTGTATTTGTTAAAAGCTAGAAAGGCTATCTAGGGATATATGTGTTAAAGTTATCTCTTAATTGCCAAATGTGATGACATTATCTTTCCACATTCCTTTTTTTCCTCAACCTTTCTTTTGCATTTAACATTATTAACCACTCTTCCCTCTTAGAAATTCCCTTTTTCTCTATTGGGTTTTCATGAGACTCTCCTCCCTTGGTTTTCTTTCTTGTCTTACTACTTGGTCTCTTTTGTGAATCATCATCCAGATCACACCTCCAAACTTTGAAAGTATACCACAGTTCTGTCCTAGGTCCTTTTTCCTTCTTGCTACACTTTCTCTAAGAGTTTATCAGATGCAATGAGTTTAATTATCTTTCTGAGGTTGGCTCTCGGATCAGCATATACTAGTCTTTTTTGTAAGTTCCAGTTTTGTCATCAACTGGCTGTTGGACACTTCCAACTTTATGCCTCAAAGCATCTCAAATTCAAAATCTCCAAAACAACTCATGATCTTTTCCCCCCAAACCCACCCACCTTCTGAGTATCCCTAGAGAATCTCTATCCTCAGACATTTACTAGCTGTGTGACCCTGGACAAGTCATTTAACCCTGTTTGCTTCAGTTTTCTTCATCAGTAAAATGAGCTGGAGAAGGAAATGATAAACCATTCCAAAATCTTTGCCAAGGAAATTACAAATGGGTTTGCAAAGTTGATCACAACTGAACAACAAACCAAAGTCTTTAAGCATGAATCTATATATGACATTCCTCTACTCAGTAAATGTTGGTGACTCCCTATTATCTTTGGAGAGAAATTTAAGTTCCTCTCTGTGGCATTTAAAGCCCTTCACAACCTGAACTTATACTTTATCTCCCTTCAGGCATTTTGTTTCTGATTCAACACTCATTTCCCATTCCCTTGCTTTTGTTTGACTGGGCCTTCTATGCCTAGGGATACATTCTCTCCTTGCTACTGTCACTTAAATCTGTAGTTCCTTCAAGATTCACCTGAGGTGCTATATTCTCCATGAACCTTTTCCTGATTCCCCTTAACTGTCAAGGCCTTCCTGTTAAAATTATTTTGTATTTGGGGGCAGCTGGGTAGCTCAGTGGATTGAGAGCCAGGCCTAGAGACGGGAGGTCCTAGGTTCAAATCCGGCCTCAGACACTTCCCAGCTGTGTGACCCTGGGCAAGTCACTTGACCCCCATTGCCTACTCTTACCACTCTTCTACCTTGGAGCCAATACACAGTATTGACTCTAAGACAGATGGTAAGGGTTTTTAAAAAAAATTACTTTGTATTTATTTTGTTAAGTATGCATAAATATACAGGTCTCTCCTGAGAAAATGTAAGTTCCTTGAAAATAGGAACTATTTAATTTTTATCTCTGTCTTAGCACAATGATAAGCACATAAGGACTCTTAATAAATGTTTGTTGACTGATTTGTTCATTGAATGTAGAGCCCTGATGGGATTATACAAGATTCAAAAGTATATTTGAGAGAAACAGTTTCACAGGATCAGAAATCACATGTGTATGTAGTGCATGAATTTTATATAAATTGTACCACTTATTCCATTTGAAAACCCATTTTGGTCGATATCAGCCCTACCCTTCAGGCACCTTGTGGCTCCCTTGGCTGCTAAAGAGGCTGGCTTTACTCCCACTGGACTCTCGGAGTTTAGAAGATGGGACTTTGATCCAGACTGAGGTTGTGTGTCCAACCAGTGAGACCCAGAAGTTGTGACATGAAGGGCTTTATGAGAAAGGAGACTGAGAAAGCGAGTTCTTTTTTGGTTGTTGGGCTCTTGGTATGCAGGGCCTGGAAATTCTTGCTGGCGTAGCCACTTTTGGCTGGCAAACGGAGACAGCATGGCAAACTCAGATTAATTAGACACAACCAAGTGATCATGTGATTTCCTTTTTTCTCTCCTCTAACATTTACTAATAAATAATTATAAATTAATATGTAGTCTCCAGAGAATTTTAATCATAACAAGATATAAATATGTATTCAAGTTTCTATATCTTATTATAGCTTCTGTTTACTAAGTGTTTTTCTGCTCAACATCTGTGAAAAGGACTACACAAACATAATTTTTGCCTTCTTGAAAATTTCCATCAATAGAAATTCATGGTCAGATTCGATTCTTACCAGCTTTTTCAACCCTTACTAGTAGAATAGAATTAGAATTCTGTATCTGTTTACATTAAGCTTTAGGTTCTTGAAAGACATATGTCTCCAGTTTACTGGGCTTTATTTTTCCATTTTATTAATTTTTTTATTTAACCAACAACTGTTCTTATTAAAATGCAATTTAATTTCTTTTATCGAAAAGGTTTTTTTTTTAATGTTAATATGCAAACATAGCTAACTAACTAAAATTTTTGTACTTTACCGTATTGGGATATAAAATTAGCATTCATTTATTTAAAGGATAAAAGTCTGCATGTTTATCCCAGGACAGCTAAGCTGCCTAATGCTAGACAATAATGATTTGTAGAGATAGTTTACAAATAATTCATGGAAGGAGGAGAACATAGTAATAGTTTATTATAACTTTTGTTGGTCATAACTTAATATTTTTTCAGTAGGTTCCTTTTCCCATATGTTGACTGTCCCTCTATAATATGCTTCATCCATCTTCTCTATTTCAATTATAACTACCCCCTTGGATTATTGCCATAGCTTCCTGGCAAGGCAACCAGATTCTACTCATCTTTTGCCTCAGTCAGTCTACGCTTTATTCTACTACCAGTAGAAAATCTTAGCATTCAGATCCTTCCACAATCTGGTGTTAATTCTGTCTTTCTTTTTTTATCTTTCAATAATCCTCTTCATGTAGTCTCTAATCCAACTAATTTGATTATTTGAGAAAATTAATTGCTTTCCCATCTCCCTGCCTTTGCTTTTGCTGTTCTCTACCTGCATTGCTTTCTCAGTTCTTTTTCTTTCTGTCAAATTCTTACCTATCCTTTAAAGCTCCAATCAAATACCACATCCCTTAGGAAACTTTCCCTGACCCAAGTCAATAATGATCTCCTCCTCCCCATTGGACCTTACTTTTCACTTGTTTATATATCTCTTAGTCATTTATTTTATATTATTTTGTACTACAGTTATTAATGTACATGTGATAGATCCCTTTTTTAGGCAGTAAGCATCATAATATTGTCTTATCTAAACTCTTTCTCCTGGTATCTGTGTGCTACCATTAGAATGAATTAAAGGTAGCATGTGAGGAAGTAGTGGTAGTGCCTAGAATTTAGGTATTGCAACCTTACATAGTTGAAGAAATGTGTATATGTGTGTGTATTAAAGGATCAAATAATTGCCACCTGATGAAAATGTAGATATTTAGTAATGTCCATGCTGAATGTCTGCTACTTGGCAAGTTGAATAATTTTCCTAATAATTAACTCATTTTGCCTTTCCTTTTTGGTTTCTAGGTTTGCTCTTACGTGAAGCGAGGGTGTGCCAAAGGCTCAGTTGAAATTGAATTGTGAGTGTTGAAAATTCTGAAGCCACATTTCAATATTTGGCCTTTTGTATCCATTTAATATATATTATTTTGCCATGTGTTGACTGTAGGAAATGGTAAAAATACCATAATATTGGTTATATCTTGTCTATTTAAAGTATTTTATTCAAGCAACTTATTCTGTTTAACTTTGCTTTTTTTATTTTTCTTATAAAAATGGGTTTTTTTAAAAATAATTTTCTATTGGAAATTAATTTAGGTAATAGATTGTGATATCAAATGTAGAAGAATTTAACAGTATGCAGTGTTGAAGAATTGTATATAGTATAGAATGTGACATATTACTCAATGGCATAAATGGAAGCCCAAAGCAAAGTTACATGTTAGTGAACAATTACAGAGTCTAAATAAATTATTTTGATTTTGTTAGTAGTCCTCTTTGGAATTTGTCATGGTGGCCAGAGAGAGAAAGAAGTTTAAGTGAGATGAAGTTAAGAAAGCCCTGAGGGGAGCTAAAATTATAAAGTATAATAATTAAATTAAACTTTAAAGACAATGTTTAACTTTCCTTGATCCAGCCTCCGTATTCTTTTTCTTATTTGTTCTCTACCCTGGAATAAGATTGGAATGAATGTATCTTGTTTCAGACTGATTAAAAAACTACTTATTAGGAGATTAGATCATTGTATTTAGCTTCTCACATTTGATAATTCACACCTTTATTCATGCTGGGTTGTAAATAGTTTTATCTTCAAGGTGTTTTTTTTTTTTTTTTTTTAATTATAAACCCTTACCTTCCATCTTGGAGTCAATACTGTGTGTTGGCTCCAAGGCAGAAGAGTAGTAAGGGTAGGCAATGGGGGTCAAGTGACTTGCCCAGGGTCTCACAGCTGGGAAATGGCTGAGGCCAGGTTTGAACCTAGGACCTCCCGTCTCTAGGCCTGACTCTCAATCCACTGAGCTACCCAGCTGCCCCCTTCAAGGTATTTTTTGAGTTAATTTGAATGAAGAAACTTGCTCTTCCTTCCTTATTTCTGTAAACATCACAATTCTTTTTCCCAGTTACTCACAATTCAAAAATTTTAGATCATCCTTGATATTTCTCTTCCTTAACCACCATATTACATAAGTTGACAAGCTCCATCTACTAAATGTTTGCAGATTCAATAAGCGAATTCTGTTAGAGGTAGTTTGTGTTTCAGTGTTTATAGTATTTTGCCCTTTAAATAATTTAGACTTGAAAATAAGTATCTTAACATTTATAGAAGCCTATATACTATTACTTGTTAAATTCTATCAACTGCGAAGTTCTTTCTACTTTTAAGATTTTATGGGTTAAATACTAAGGGAAGAGATGCCCTATAGGACTTCAGATGGGGTAAAAATTGAACTATATGGTGGGGGTTTTGGTTATGATCCTGACAATTGTGACAAATTAATTTTGATGCTAGTGAATTGATGCAACTTTCAAACTATGTATTTTGAAAATAAAATATTTAAAAATATGTTTGTTAAACAGGTTCAGGGCATCTGGAAATGTCATAATTACTCGAGAGATTGATGTGCTTAAAAATCAATCATCTTGGCTCATTGATAAAAGATCTGCAACTCAGAAAGCAGTAGAAGAGCAGATAGCAGCTTTGAATATCCAAGTAGGCAATCCATGTCAATTTCTTCCACAGGTATGAAAAAATTATAAACTGGAAAAGTTTTGTTTGCATGATTTAAAGAGCTTTTGGTTCCTGGGGAAGAAAATAATTGAAATGTTTTGGGATACATTTAGTGAAATTGGGTAAGCTATAATTTTAATGTATAGCAAATTAATATGTTTAAGAAATAATACTTAATGACTTACAGAATAATCTTACTTTCCAGTTTAAGTTGCAAAATTTAAATAATCTGTTATATCAGTTCTTCTTTATTGGATCTGTACTCTTGTGGTTTTTCTTTTTAAAGTTACAGATTGTAAGCAACCCAAACTTTCCTGTTCCTGTGTAGTTCTTATCTTATGTCCTAGTGTAAATCTTCCCCCAGGGCTCTCTTCAGTGTACTAGGAGCCTTTCCTTTAGATCTCCTGACTTTGTGTCAAGACCAGTGGAGTACACAAGCTATTCGCTGTTTATTTTTCATTTTTGCTATGTGAATGGACCTCCTCTTTCTGATAATAAATATTAATAATACCCTTTATTTTATTTCTTCTAGTCAGTTAATCATTAGTGATAGGCTGCACACTACTTGTACTTATCATGTACTTGTCCATTACCCTTTGGGTGACTAACATTTAATTTTCAGAGACATTACTCTTTCTAAGGTTCATTGCTGTATAGAGTTATTAGAAGAATATTAGTGTTTAAAAGATAGGTCTTTGTTTCAGGAAAAATTTGGGGATATAAAAGTTCAATGTAAATTTTCCCAAATCCAACTTACTCTTTTCCTTTTCTTCAATGTTCAACAAAGTTTATTTGCATTCCAAAATGTCTGTACAGAATGTTTGTTCTGCTGGATCAACTTTATAGAATGACCATTCATTATCATAGTCTGAACAGTTTGTTCAGTTATTTAAGTTGTGACCAACTCTGTGGCAGAGATACTGGAATGGTTCATCATTTCCTTCTCCAACTCATTTTATAGATGAAGAACTGAGGCAAACAGGGTTAAATGCCTTGTCCAGGGTCACACAGCTAGTAAAGTAGCATCTGAGGCTGGATTTGAATTCAGAAGAGTAAGTCTTCCTTACTCCAGGACCAACATTCTATCCACTGTGTCATCTACATGTCTTAATCTGAACAGTAGACATTCCTTAACCACGGTTTTTTTTCTTCTGTGAATAATAAGGCTTAGCTCTTTTGAGAAATTATAAGTCTCATTTAGGATATCAGATAGATAAGATACAGATAATTCTCAAAAAGGTATTATAAAAATGGGAAAGTAGGCATATTGGTTAGAGTTACAAATATTTTTTGTTCTTTTGGGGGGGCAGTGCAATAAAAGGATCTGTGATTCTTTTTTCTCCGGGCATATGGGGAAAATTCCTTGGTAATATACCCTTTTCCAGATATCTAAAGAACTTGTCCTTTAACATCCAAAAAAATGTGACACTTTCAGGAGATCTGAGTCTAGCTAGTCCAAATGATTTTTCATTCTCTTTTTTTTCCTTTTGATGCCATTTCTACTTCTTCCACAAGCCCATTTTTATTAGAATCTCCAAATATGGTCTCTCTACTGTCAATGATGGGGGGAAATTTTGATATGGAAATCTTTAAATACATGAAACATTTTTTATCTCTTAATCTCTCCTTCAAATTTCATGCCTAAGTGTTCCAAGGATGATGTGGCTTAATTAAATTTCTCATCAAACTTGCTCTATAAGTTGTTTTTCCACCTATTCTTGCAGTTTATGAGAAATATTTCTCATAATATTCAACCTATGTGTTTAACATTTTTTTTAATGAATTTGATACATATTCTAAACTAGTGTTGTAATTCTTAATTGATGTCGCCTTTGACTGATATAACCAATTGGTGAACAAATCAAGCATTTTCTGACTGAGGCAGTTTCTAGATACTTGGTTTTCCTTATTGGGATAGTTAATTCACATCAGCTAAATGTTCTTAGGAAATTGTGAAGATTCATATTAGTGTCTTGTTCTATTTCAGTGTTTTTATCAGTAACTTACCGAAATGGATCAGTTTGGACTTGCTTTGAACGCTTGCTATACAGACTCATTTTTATTCTAATTTGGCAATGATTTCAGCCTTCACTTCTGCTTCTTTAGATACTATTTTTTTAAGATACATAAATAAATACATTCTCATGTACACCAATTTTTGTACTTTAAAGTACTGATGTAATTGGATTTTTTTCCTATGAAATTTTCAGAAAATATAACAACTACATTCATGTTAGTTTATCATGGTCAAAAGTTTTGTTTGTTTTTTTGTTTTGTCTAGAGTGCAGAGGTTCTTAGCCTTTTTTTGTGTTGTGAACTCCTTCACCAGTCTAGTTCCATGATGGTGAGCCTATGGCACATGTACCAAAGATGGCAAGCGGTGACCTCTCTGAGAGCACACATGCTGTTGCCTGCTAGAGTTAGTTACCAGAAAGGCAGAGGGACTCTAGCGGAGCGCTGCTCCCTTCCCCTTTCCATGGTGCCTCCCCCTCCTCTGCCCAGAAATCCAATGGAAGTGCCTCTCTCTTCCCCTTAGCAGAATGCTGGGGCCACTTCCCTCTCTTTCTCCCTCCCCTATCTGGGATGAGGCAATGGCAGGGGGGAGTGATGGAAAGCAGGGCACCTCGTCTCTGAAAGGTTTGCCATCACTGGTCTAGTTAAATCTATAGAGCTCTTAGAATAAATGATGTTTTTAGGTTTTGGTGGTTTTTTTGTTTTGTTTTTGAGAAAAAAAAATTATTTTAAGAAATAAGTACAGAAGTTTATAAAGGAAATCAATTATATTGAAATACAGCTACCAAAATATTTTTTAAAACAAGTTCATGGATCCCAAGTTAAGTACTCCTGCATGTTCTAGACCAGTGGTTCCCAAACTTTTTTGGCCTACTGTCCCCTTTCCAGAAAAAATATTACTTAGCCCCCTGGAA
This sequence comes from Gracilinanus agilis, assembly GCF_016433145.1. Taxonomy (NCBI): domain Eukaryota; kingdom Metazoa; phylum Chordata; class Mammalia; order Didelphimorphia; family Didelphidae; genus Gracilinanus; species Gracilinanus agilis. Next base: position 192,435,940 of record NC_058130.1, read on the forward strand.
ATTAATTTTTTTTTTTTAAATTTTAATAGCAATTAATAGGAAAGATAAGTGCACCTGTGGCCATCACCGCCCTCCTGGATTGCTGCAACACCCACCGGGGGCGGTAACGCCCACTTTGGGAATCACTGTTTTAGACAATTGTCCTTTGACTGACTTTGATTATAACCCTGACAGACAACTACCCGTGGCATTTGTTATACCAGTGCTTCACTTTAAAAAAGCTTTGTGGTGCTTAGATAGAAAATGTCCAAAAATTACAAATGACTATTATGTTTCATGTAATGTCAGTTTCATTTACTAAATACTGATGTTTCTGATACTCTAGGACAAAGTTGGGGAATTTGCAAAACTCAGCAAAGTTGAACTTCTTGAAGCTACTGAGAAGTCAATTGGTCCTCCAGAAATGCACAAGTTTCATTGTGAACTCAAAAACTTCAGAGAGAAAGAAAAACTTCTCCAGGTATTTAATAGTATAGCGAACCAAATTAAAAGCATCTTTCTTAGACTGAAGTTGTGATATGCATTAATAATATAAAAGATAACTTGTAGATTACCATTATCTTATCTCTAACTTGTTCGTATTGGACATTTATGATCATGCTTAAAGATGATGTTTAAGTAATGAATTCTAATTTTTTTTTTTGCTATCCCAGGTTGATAAAATTATCCTAGAATGTACATGTGTATTGATTTGTGTGTGAATATGTGATAATACTAGCTTTAAAAATGATAATATAGCCAAGATGTCAGAGAAGGTACATAGACCCACCTGATCTCTATGAAATTATCCTCTAAAAAATATACTATAGTGCCTCAAAGAATTTTGGAGCAGCATAACCCATAAAAAGACAGGGTAAATTAATTTTTCAGCCCAAAACAACTTAGAGGGCTGTCATGGAATGTCTAGTGCAACAGGATGGAAGTGGAGCTCAAAGCAACATGGCAAGGCAGGCCCCACCATGGTAACAGGCCTTGGGGGCAGCTGAATCAGCAGCTAAGGCTTTCAGAGCTCTTAGCCACAGATCGTAAAAGGTGGAATGGGGTTGGACAACTGCTCAAAAGGAGATTACAGGGGTCTCTGCTGGTTCTGGATGCAAGGCCCATACCCAGATCCAGGTAGCAGTGCTGAGATGCAGTCTCTCAGAGTAAGGAAGAGCACTAGCAAACACCAGTGCTTGTGGCTATGGAAAAGAGTGCTTATGGTGATTCATAGACCAGAACACAGGCCATAAGAGTATTAAAATACATATCTCCTTATATCATATCACCTTCGAAGAACTGAAAGCTAATAGATCCCCAGAGCCAGCTCTGAAGGCAGGTGCACAAAGAACCTGAAGCTTGGAACAGTGTTCCCTTCATCAAAGTTAGAGTCCAACTTTATCAGGTTTTGTTTTTTTTTTAATTAAACAAAAAAAAAAAGCTGGAAAAACAAATAACAAAAAAAGAAACTTAGTATAGAAAGTTGTTTTGGTGACAGGGAAGACCAAAACACAAACTCAAAACAAGACAACAAAATCAATACTGCTGCATCCAAAGTCTCCAAGAAAAATAGGAATTGCTCTCGAGCCCAAAAAGAATTAATGGAGGAGCTCAAAATGGGTTTAAAAAATCAAAAGACATTCAATAAAATTAAACTATTTACATACCTACGTGGAAAGATGACTCTTGTAACTCCTAAGAACTTTATCTTTATTAGGGCAGATGGAAGGAGTATACACAGACAGAAGGCAAGGGTATGAGTAGAATTAAGGCTTGAGAAAGAGGATGCAATGGGAGGAAGGGAAGGGGAAAACAGATTAGGGTAAATTACTGCGCATAATAGAGACATGATTGAGCATTCAAAGTTGAGGGGAAGATGGGTGAGGTGGAGAGGAGAGCACCTGAACCTTACTCTCATCAGAATTGACTCACTGAGGGAAGAACAGACACAATTGGATATAAAAATCTTATCTTATTCTAATTCTATAGAAAAGTAGGAAGAGAAGGGGATAAGAGAAGTGGGGGGAGAGCAGGAGCTAATAGAAAAGAGAACAAATTGGGGCAGGTAGTGATCAAAAAGTAAACAGTGGGAAATAAGATGGAAAGTAACACATAATTATAATAGTGCAAAAAGTTTTTATAAGTCTCTAATAAAGGCCTCATTTCTCAAATGTACAAAGAAATGGGTCTAATGTAAAAGAATACAGGTCATTCTTCAGTTGATAAGTGGTCAAAAGATATGAACAGGCAATTCTCATACAAAGTAATTAAAGCTCTCTATAGTCATGAAAAAAATCACTATTAATTAGGGAAAAGCAAATTTAAAACTAAGGTACCACCCCACACCTTTCAGATTGGCTACTATGACGAAACTTAGAGGAGATATGGGAAAATTGAGAAACATAATGCACTATTGGAGTTGTGAACTGATTCAATCATGCTGGAAAGCAGTTTGGATGTATGCCCAAAGGATTATAAAACAGTACATACCCTTTGACCCAGCAAGACCATTACTAGGTTTGTATCCCAAAAAGATTAAAAAAAGGAGGTGGGGGAGGACCTATGTGTACAAAAATATTTAAAGCCATTCTTTTTGTGGGAGCAAAGAATTGGAAAGTGAAGAGGTACCCATCAATTGGAGAATGACTAAGTAAGTTATAGTATATGATTGTCATGGAATACTATTATGCTATAAGAAATGACAAGCAGGAGGAACTCAGAAAAAAAATGGAAAGTCTTACACAAACAGAAGCAAAGTGAAATAAGCAGAACCAGGAGAACATTGAACACAGTGACAGGAATACTACTATATAAGGAACCAGTATAAATAACTTAGCTATTCTCAATAATACAATATCAAAAATAATTCCAAAGGACTTGTGATAAAAAGTGCCATCTGTTTCCAGAGAAAGAACTGATGGGATCTGAATCCAGACCAAAGCAAACTTTTTTCACTTTTTCTTAATTTTTTGTTCATTTCCTTCCACAAAAGGACTAATATGGAGAAATGTTTTATATGATTGCACATGCAAAATCTATATGAGATTGCTTACCATCTCACCAGGGGTGGAAGTGGGGTTGGGGGATAGGAGGAAGGGAGAGAATTCAAGACTTAATGTTCTTTGAAAAAATGTTGGAACTGTTTTTACATGTAATTTGGGGGGAAATTAAATTAAAAAGAAAAAAATGATTGTTATTTTTTAAATGTCCTTCCTAAAGCCTTTTTTAGGTAATAGAACTGGATAAAAGTGACTGATATTAGATGAGAAAATATTCCAATTTTTTCAGTTTGATTTTTACTGTAAATTCAGTAAAGTTTTTGTCATAACATTTCAAAAAAAACAACCCCAAAACCAGTACTTAATGGAGTTTGAGTAAGACAGGTTATTCTCTCTAACTTAATGAAATATATGTGCTTCTCCCCCATGCTCCCCACTAAGTTTTTTTTATTGTTTAAAAACTTCCCTTTGTCACTCTTAACTTCAATTCAGTAAACATTAAGTACCTACTATGTGCCAGGCACTATGCTAAGTACTGGGTATATAAAAAGAGGCAAAAAATAGTGCCCTCAAGAAGCTTGTAATTTTCAATACTTTTTTACCTCCCATTCCTGGATAAAATGCCATTTTCTAAAGTTGGCAATTAAACCCCTTCTCAATATAGTCCTGCCTTCCTCATATCCTGTTGCTCCTCTTCACACACAACACATTTGAACCAAATTTTCTACTGGCTTTTCCCCAGACGAGGCCTTTTTATTTTTTTATTTTTTTTATTTTTTTCAATCTGGGTTATACATGCACTATCCTGCAAAACATTTTCACATTATTCATTTTTGGAAGCAAATAATCTTATAGAACCAATATCCCAAAACATTTACCTAAATAAACAAGTAATAAATCATATGTTTTCATTTGCATTCCTACTCCAACAGTTCTTTCTCTGGAGATGGATAGCATTCTTTTTCTTAAGTCCCTCAGAACTGTCCTAGATCATTGTATTGCTGAGAATAGCAAAGTCTATCACATTTGATTGTTCCACAATATTACAGTTACTGCGTATAATGTTCTCCTGGTTCTGCTTATTTCACTCTGCATCAGTTCATGAAAGTCTTTCCGGCTCTTTCTGAAATCATCTGGTTCATCATTCCTTATAGCACAATAGTATTCTGTCACCATCATATATCACATTTTGTTCAGCCCTTCCCCAGTTGAGGGACATCCCTTTAGTTTCCAATTCTTTGCCACCACAAAAAGAGAAGCTATAAATATTTTTGTGTAAACAGGTCCATTCCCATTTTTTAATCTCTTTGGGATACAGACCCAGTAGTGGTATGGCTGGATCAAAGGGTATGCATTCTTTTAATGCCCTTTGGGTATAGTTCCAAATTATCCTCCAGAATGGTTGGATCAATTCACAATTCCACTAACAATGCATTAGTGTCCCGATTTTGCCACATCCCCTCCAACATTTATTATTTTCCTTTCCTATCATATTGACCAATCTTCTAGGTATAAGGTGATACCTCAGAGTTGTTTTTATTTGCATTTATCTAATCACGAGGGACATTTTTTCATTTGATTATTGATAGCTTTGATTTCTTCATCTGAAAACTGCCTATTCATCCAAACAAGGCCTTTCATTCCTCCTTCTTTTGTATGCCCAGAATTAACTCTTTACTCTTAAAATTGTTGACTTCCTTCAAGGCTCAGGAGAGGGGCCACTTTTGGGGGGAAAACCTTTGTTCATCTCCCTAGTTGTTAATCTCTCCTTGAAATTATCTGTGGGAGCATATTACCACAGTTAGAATGCTCTAAGGATATAAACAAAAAAAAAGTTAAGAGTCCATCTCTCTCATTTTATGAGGAAACTGAGGCTCACAGGGTTTAAGGGAAGTTGTATAAGGTTACACAAGTAATAAGTAGCAAAATGGATATTTTAATTCAGTTCCTTTAACTCTTAAATCTAATGCTATCTCCACTACCATAGTATTTCATCCATCAGCTCTTATGTTCTAGGCACTATGGTAATAGCTCTGGGAGCACAAGAAAAACTCAAGGACGGGGCAGCTGGGTAGCTCAGTGGATTGAGAGCCAGGCCTAAAGACGGGAGGTCCTGGGTTCAAATCTGGCCTCAGACACTTCCTAGCATTGTGACCCTGGGCAAGTCACTCGACTCCCATTGCCTACCCTTACCACTCTTCTGCCTTGGAGCCAATACACAGTATTGACTCCAAGGTGTATATATATATGAGAGAGAGAGAGGGAGGGGGAGAGGGAGGGAGGGAGGGGGAGAGGAACGGGGAAGGGGAGGGAGGGATATCAGTCAAGGAGGAACAAAATAACCCATTATAAATTTTAGACTTAGCTTTAATGACATACAGACTAATATAATCCTATTATGATGATTGCTATTCATAAATGTAACAATTTCAATCCATTTCTTAGTAGTTGGCTGAAAGATTTTTTTTAATTGATATATAAGAACCCCAAAGTTTTCACATGCTGATCCTTACATACAGCTTGGAAGCTCATTCAGCCCCTTCCTTTGAACATCCCAAGACATTCCTAATAGGTGAATAGCCAGTGAGGTGGTGATCTATCAAAATTCTCAACTTTCCCCAATCCTTGGATCACAGCAGTCAGTCATATAAATTGGTCCTGTGTCCTCCAGCAACCAGAGGAGAAACTGAATTCTGCCTGCTTAAGATTGTCTTTAGGAAACTTATTTCTAGTTGCTAATTCACTGTATTGAAATTATACAGAAGCTTAGTAAATTTTCATTTGAATTAAATTGAGTTTTCATTTCAAGAACCTAAACAACTACAATAATATTCTTTATAATTAAAATACTATAGTAATATTATTTAGGAGACCTATGGAACTCATTGTAATGGAATTTTTGTGTATGCCAGATTTTTTATCTTAATAAGTTTTACCTACAAGTATTTTTAGTCTGATTTGTGTAACATATGCCTATATAGATTGCATGCAAAGAGAAAAGTGACTATTTGGAGAAATTGAAACAGAGTAACGAAAGACACAAACAAGACGTGGAGAGATATTATGAATGCAAACGTCATTTGGATTTAATTGAGATGCTTGAAGCAAAAAGACCATGGGTGGTAAGTCTTAATTTTTGAAGATTATTTCCTCTTTGAATAAAAAAGGATAATTTAAATGGATAAGCAGTAATAAAGAGTGCACATTACTGTACTACATGTATTTTACAGTCTTTTGCTTCATTTATTACATACATTATAGTATGCTTTTTGTTCCATTTTATGAACTTATGATTTGTTCTTTGTTATTAATTACTCTTTTATTACAGAGTAGTTAATCAAGGGATGTTTTGAGTTTTTCAGATTCTGTCTATACACTTCAATTAAAGATTTCCATTCTTTAATAATTATATATCACTTTCCACTTTATATATTTTATCTTCCAATAGAAAAGTAAACTCCTTGAGGGCAGGGAGCTATATCTCATTTCATCTTTGCAACCTAAGCCTATACATGCTTTTGCATATACTGGATGCTAATTGGAATGGATTTGAATCAGGTGTTTTTGAAGTTTATTCATTTAGTTTCTAATTAAGTTTTATTCTGTTACCTCATTTTTTGTGAAAAGGATCTTATTAAACCAGAATGAATGTCAGATTGGCAATGAATTCTTTTTTGTCTAGGCATGTCAGCCTAGCTAGCTAAGGGGAGAAGAACTCATCACCAGAAGATGATGAAGCAAAATAATTTTGGCCATGACAGCTCTTAAAATGAAAATTGTTTGACTTGGGTTTGTATATTTTCAAGTATTCTGAGAAAAAGAGAATGGGTGGGGGAGAGAATAGGTAAAAGAGAAAGAGACAGAATTTAGTCTCAATGTCATGGTGGTCAGGTCATTGAGAAATCACTTGGAAGATACAATCAGGGTAGAACTTACCTTCTCACTCATTTAAAATATTTGCTAAAATCTCATATTCTCTGTTCTGTGGTTCTGCTGCAAATTAGCATTCTTAGATAATTTAGTCATTTGTTTTCTGTGAAGTAACATCTCTTATTTCAGTAAGAGCACTTTAAATTATTGGGCCACAGTTTGAGTTTCTTGCTCTTGAATTCATTATTGAAGCCACTGTTAATCAGAATGCATTATGGAATTTGTTTTTCAATGTTTTTACTTAAATGGAATGGGAATGGTTGGTTTGGGGTACTAGACCTCTGGACACATTGTATGTTTTTCCCTTCTTTTTTTTTTTTAATTTTTTTCATTTTTCCTTGACCTTTTTGCAAATTTTTTTTGTTTTTTCCCCCCTAATTCACATCTTTTTTATATTTCCATCTCTTATTATTCTTATTGTCATTTTCTAACCTATATACTTTAATATCATTTATATGCCAACCTAGAATAGCAGATTAAATTCTGTCTTACTTTTCTGCAAGGAATATGAAAATGTTCGCCAGCAATATGAAGAAATAAAACAAAATCGTGACCAATTAAAGGAAGAGCTCAAAAAACTCAAAGAGGCACAAGGCCCTCTAACACAAAAAATTCAAGAGTATGAAAAGCGGCGTCGACAATTGGATAACCAGGTCAAAGTGAAGGTACTATATCTATGTTGAATTTCAGATTATTTCTCATAGAGAAAAGCTGAGCAAAAATGTGTAAGATAGAGCCTAAGTTGGTGCTACCAAACCTGTCCTAGTAGGAAGTGAGGAATTGAGAAAAAATTCCACCCATTGAGCAGTTTGCTTTCTAATAGTTTTAGCAATAATATCTACATAATACTTTAAAGTTTGCAAGGTACTATATATATAATCTTAAAGACATTAGACTTTAGATTTGGATGGGACCTTTTAAAGATTAAAAATCTAGCAGATGAGGTTCAGAACATTTAAGGAAGGGACCTTGGCTCTCCCTAATCTTAGTCATTTGTACTTTTTACTCATTACACAGTTTAAATAACCAAAGATGGGAATCATAAAACCAACATCATAGGAAGGATTCCTGTACTGAATGTTAAGCTTCACAGAATGGGAAAAAATTGCTCACTAAACCACTATCCTGATCCCAGTCAGCCTTCTCAGACCTGTTTGGACAGTAGTGTATCTCAGCACAGCAATATAGACCTAATGTTGAAAAAACTTTGTAAATGCATGTTCTTCTTGATAAGTTGTGTCAAAATGAGCATTTGAAACATAGTGCTTTGTAATTATAGTACAATTTCTACTATTCAGATCTCAGGTAACTGTAGAAAAATAATATTTCTGTTGAAAAATATACTCAGTATTAATATGAAATCTGTGATCTCATCAGTATGGGTGCTCCCTCCTACACTAATTCATCCCTGCCCATCCTTTGAGAGCCTTCTTATGAACTTGTTAAAAGGGATCCACCCAATGAAATTCTTTACTTTCTGTTGATGAGAATATTGGTGAGACCATTTGGGCTACCTACCTGTTGTCTCTTGCCTTCGCCATGGCACCAGCCCATCTCCTCTTCCTAATTTCCTAACGAATTTTGCTCCTATTCTTTGCAAGTCTTCATCAGTTATATATTGCAGTCAGCTTACACCCACCATGTACCTCTTTACTGATGTGTAAGCAAGGCCTTTGTTCCTCGGAGAAATTGAGAATTATTCAAGGAATAGCAATTTCCTAAAGGAAATTCAGCCTGCTCTCATTCTCCTGATAAATTCTGTGTTATAAAAATGATATTCTGATGTAGTTTATCATTTCTACTCTAGACTTTTAAAAACAATTTATTTTTTTTCTTTTTAAAGGAAAAGATTTTTATTAATAATCCGAGTGGTAGCTCCTAGAAGCCACCCATAAAAAATTAGGTTTTATTTTACCAGAAATTATGTTTTCAAAAGGCCAAATGCTAAAAGACAAAAAGTCAGATGGAAAATAATTTTCTTACTTGTAAAAATTTACTTAAATTTTAATATATGCATTTTTATTTCCTTACAGAGTAATGAAATTAGAAATACATCTTATAAATGCAAAGAAAAACAGGATGCATTAGAAAAGAGAGAGAAACAAGTAAGATTGCATAATGAGATATTAACTACATATATTAGTGGTGCATGTACTGATCTTGCCTTAGAACAGGGGTTCTTTCTGTGGGGTCTGTGAACTTATTTTTACAATTATTTTGCTAACCATATTTCCATGTGATTGGTTTACTTTGTAATGCTATATTTTTTTATTTTTAGCATTTAAAAACATCATTCTGAGAAGAGGTCCATGGGCTTCACCAGATTGCCAAATGTGGGTCCATGATACAAAAAAGATTAATAACTCCTGTCTTAAGAGCTTAAAAACCTGGTACAGTTGTAGGAGCGAAATGGAAAATTCCTGGAGAAATACAACTTTGTTCAAACTCCCTACACTACCATGTGGTAGAAAAGCTTGTTCAAAATTGCATGGGTTGAGTAGGGAATCCTGTGAGGGTTAACATTTCTCACTTATAGGAATCTTGAATCTACATGATTGGGATCCCTATATGATAAAGACATATCCAATAAACTCACTGGAATTTGGTCCACTAGAGTTTTCTCATGCTTAGTAGAATGAATTTGCTTTTACATGCAAGTTAACCATTACCGTTTTCTCTTTAAAAATTTAGGTAGAGATATAATATAGGTTAGTAGTTAAAGAGCTTTATATCTTTGAAGGAAATAGTTTATTTGCATATTTAATCAGGGTTGAACGTTTATTATAAAATTGCTTTGTCCTCTTCCAAGAAGTGTAAATTGATCTGGGAAATTTTTGTTTGCGGAAAGAATTATATAGAATTCATTCTGGAACTTATGTCATTTCTTCCCTTTTCTACCTCATAGTTGGAAAAGACAGAAAAGCAAAAGTAGGGTAATCCACCTTCTCTCCCCCTTCTGGCAATTCTTTTCCAGAGTTCTAGAAGTTTTTTCCCCAGTAGTTGATGAAGAGTGTAGCTATAGGGGCAGCTGGGTAGCTCAGTGGAGTGAGAGTCAGGCCTAGAGACAGGAGGTCCTAGGTTCAAACCCGGCCTCAGCCACTTCCCAGCTTTGTGACCCTGGGCAAGTCACTTGACCCCCATTGCCCACCCTTACCAATCTTCCACCTATGAGACAATACACCGAAGTACAAGGGTTTAAAAAAAAAAAAAAAAAGAGTGTAGCTATGAAAATTTTGTATCCAAGAAAAGCAGCAAAGTTAGAATATTTTGCATATTGCAATTTCAGCACCCAGAAATGCAAAGAAGCCAAGAGTTCCTTTCTTTCAAGTTGTAATAGAAAAGTAAGAAAATTTTTAAGCCTAAAATTAAGAAATAGTAAAAAAAAAAAAAAAAAAAAAAAAAAAAAAAAAGCCTTAAATTGTGTTTGAATAGATTTTTTTTAGAAACTTTTCACGTTGAGTTTTACAAACCTAAACATATAAAGTAGTTGTAAATTAATAGCTTTAATATGAGATGCCTATGTGGTGGGGAAAGCATGGAATTTGGAATCAGAGGACCTGAGTTCAAATCTCTTCTCATCCCTTATGACCAGTTCCTTTCTAATCTTCACTTTCCTCATGCATTGAACTATGACTTCTAAGGATTTTACCATCTCTACCACCAATGCTAGTAAAATGGAGTTTTGCAAAAGTAATAAAAATTGGAGTATTTACTAGTTTCATTCATCACTATTGTTCTTTTATTATTGTCACATATTTCTGTTATGCTCCATGACAGATTTTTTTAAATGTTTTTATTGATATAATTTTATTGTTGTTCATTCATTTCTGTTGAATCTGATTCTTCATAATCCCATTTGGGATTTTCTTGGAAAAAGATACTGGAGTGGTTTTCCATTTCCTTCTTCCAGCTCATTGGACAGATGAGGAAACTAAGGCAGAGTGAAGTGACTTTCCCAGAATCACACAGCTAGTAAGTGTCTGAGGCCAGACTTGAACTTAGGATGATGAGTCTTCCAGGCTCTAGGTCTGGCACTCTATCCACTGTGCCACTTAGCTGCCCCTGTTATTTTTTTATATCACCAAGGCAGCCTCTATTCCCTTTACCCCCTCCCGGAAAGCTGCCTCATATAACAGTTCTTTTTTAAGAGAAAAGAAAAATATCATCTTAAGTAATCAATAAATACATAGAAAAAGCCTGAAAATATGTTTAATATTTCATACTTGTGGACCTCATCTGTAGACCTGTCTGGTAGAAGTATCTTATTAAATTTCTTGTCTTGAACCATATTTGTTCTTTGTAATTTTGCAACATTTCACTTTTGGGAAGTTTTTTTGGAATGGTGGTTCTCTCTACTTATATTTGCTGTGCTAATTTTGCCCATTGTTTTCTTGGCCTCGTTTTCTTCACATCAATTCTTCTAGATCTTTCCAAGCTTTCTATATTCATCATAGTTGTCATTTCTTACCACACAGTAATAATATTCCATTACATCTGTGTACCACAGTTTATTTAGTTATTCCCCAAATGATGAATAACTATTTTATTTCCTAATTCTTTGCTATTACAAAAACAATTGAATATGACAATTAGCCACTTTTTTGGCATATTTTATTTCTAACTGCTTTCCAAGATTATTGCTAGATAAAGGAGTCCTACCTGTAGGCCCCAGTAGTGAGAGTGGACCCCAGTAAAATCAGAATCAGTCACACAGCCCATGACTTCACCTGAGATTTCTAATCCCTCCCTGCTATATTTTGTAAAAACTGCATGTTCTTCCAAGAAATTACTAATACAGGAATTCTATGAGAAACTAGGTCACACATTGACATATTGAATTATTACCTATAGAAAACTCTGTTCAGAACCACCTCGGTAGTTTAATCTATTGTTTCCATCCTGTTAATCATTGACTTCCATTGTGAGTGATCTAATACCTCTGCCTGGTCCAACCCTCCATAAATATCTAGCTGTGACCAATAAACTTGCCATCAGCCCTCCTGAGACTGTCTGCATTCTTACCCCTTGGGACCCCCACCCAGGTGGTCCCCGGTGGTCCTGACACCTACCCAATTCCTTCTATAACACAGTGTGGTCTTGATACTAAAACCAAAGAGAATCAAAACAGATAGGAACCTATGAGCAATTTTCCTAATAAAGATTGATTAGTAATTAAAAAATAATTAGTAAAGAGATTACAGCAATATATCACAAAGAATGTATACCATAATCAGGCCAGATTTATTCCAGGAATTCAGGACTGGTTCAATATTAGAAATATATAATTGGTCATGTTAATAACAAAACTGACAAAAATCATATGGTTATTTTAATATATGCAGAAAAAGCTTTTGACAAAATAGTTCTCCAATTCCAATTAGAAAGGAAGAAATGGAACTTTCTTTATAATGAGAAGTAGTATTTATTAGTAACCAAGTAACAGAGTTATCTGTAATGAGGACAAGCTAGAATCCTTGATCTTTCAGTAAGATCAGTAGTGGAGCAGGGATGTCCATTGTTTCCATTACTATTTAATATTGTACTAGAGTTGATAGCTATAGCAATACACTTAAAAGAATAAGCATAGGTAAAGAGAGAAAAAAATGATTGTTTTTTGCATATATGGTATGATGGCTTACCTTGAGAACCCTAGAGAGTCAACTTAAAAACTAAGAGAAAAAGTTAACAACTTGAGTTGCTTATAAAATAAAACCACATAAATCATCCACATTTCTGTATTTTACCAATAAAATCCATCAGCAAAAGAGAAATTTTATTTAAAACAACTACAGACAATTTATAAAATATTGGGAGTGTACCTGCCAAGACACAGGAAATATGGGAACACAATTATAAAACATCTTTATACAAATAAAGACAGATCTAAATAATTGGAGAAATATTAATTGCCTGTAGGCAAGCTAAGTCATTATAATAAAAATGACAGTACTACCTAAATTAATTTATATATCTAATTCCATGCAAACTACCAAAAAATTAATTTATAGAGCTGGAAAATTTTATTACAAAATTCATCCAGAAGAACAAAAGGTCAGGAATTTCAAGGTAGTCAATGTAAAACAATAGGAAGAGAACCTAGCAGTACATGATCTCAAACTATACTACAAAGACATAATTGTCAAAAACAATTTGGTCAGGGATAAGAAATAAAGATTGACAATGCATCCAACATTAAAAGAAAAGAAAGAAGCTGGGGGTAGGGTGGAGTAGAATTTTACAGCATGTATTTGATATAGGCCTTATTTCTCAAATATATGAAGAACTAAGTCAGATTTATAAGAATACAAATCATTTCCCAATTGATAAATTTTCAAAGGATATAAATAGGCAGTTTTCAAATGAAGAAATCAAGGCAACATATAATCAAGTGAAAAAATGCTCTAAATCATTCTTGATTGGAGAAATGCAAATTAAAACACCTCTGAGGTACCACCTCAGACCTATCAGATTGGCTAATATTACAGAAAAGAATTGCTGAAGAGGATGTGGGAAAATTGCACTACTGGTGGAGTTGTCAAATGACCTAACTATTCTGGAGAATGAATTGGATCCTGCAGAGGACTTTAAAACTGTACATACCCTTTGATCCAGCAATACCATTACTAGATCTATATTCCAAAGAGATTTTTAAAAAGGATAAAGGGCCTGTGTACAAAAATACTTATAACCTCTCTTTTTTGTGGAAGCAAAAAATTGGAAACTGAGTTGTTAATCAGTTGGGGACTGAATAAGTTGTGGTATATGTTTGTAATGGAATACTACTGTGCTATAAGAAATGATGAGAAATGTGATTTAAGAAAAACCTGGAAAGACTTACATGAACTAATGCAAAGTGAAATGAGTAGAAACAGGAGAACATTGTACACAGCAACAACAATATTATGTGATGAACATTTATGAATAACTTAGCTATTCCTTGTAATACAGTGATAAGAGAATCTTCTAGAATTCATGATGAAAAATGCCATCTACCTCCAAAGAAAGAACTGTTAGAATTTGAATACAGTCTGAGACATTCTGTATTTCACTTTATTTTGCTTGTTCAAGTTCTCTTTCACAAAATGATTAATCTGGAAAGATGTTTTATACTGTTGCACATATAAAAATTTGTTGAATAATAACAATACTAAAGGGGCAATCAACTGGGCAGACCTGAAGCCCCATGTCATTTTCCTTCTTTGGGGAGTTGAGAGTAGTATGGAGGGACACAGCTAATGCAGGAATTTGTTTTGCATGACTATATATTTTTGTAGGGATCTTTTTCTTAACCTCAATAAATGAGGTGGGAAAGGAGAAAGATTTGAAATGAAAATAAATTGAAAGAAAACATTTTAGGTGGCTCAGTGGATTGAGAGCCAGGCCCAGAGATGGGAGATCCTGGGTTCAAATGTGGCCTCAGACACTTCCTAGCTGTGTAACCCTGGGCAAGTCACTTAACCCCCATTGTCTAGCCCTTACTGCTATCCTGCCTTAGAACAATATTCAGTATTGATTCTAAGACAGAAGGTAAGAGTTTAAAAAAAAAAAAAAAAGACAAAAATCAACAAAGGACCGGTGTACCTATCTTCTCACAGTCTCCCGAACTTTTAACTATTCTTTTCTCATCACCTTTGCCGATTTGTTGGATTTTAAGTGAAATCTTAGGCATAGCTGTTCTGATTTACATTTCTATTATTATTAACTTAGAACCTTCTTTTATATGGTTGTTAATATAATTTGTATTTCTTTTGCAAATTGTTCATATTCTTTGACCACTTATTATTAGGGATGCCTTTTGGTCTTAAATGTATATTAATTATCTATACATCTTAGTTATTAAACCCTTATCAAATTGAGACAACGTTTTTTTCACATTCAACTACTTATTATATCCTGAGTTTATTCATTTTGTTTATATAGAAGCATTTCAGAGTTTCATTTGGTCAAAACTATCCATTTTCTCCTTTGTAATTGCTTTTGCCCATTGTTTGGACAAGAGTACATCTCATAATAAAATTATAATAGTCAGGTTTTCAAAGCATATAATATGTGTTAATTCATTTGATACTCACAGCAACTCCATTAGGTAGGTGCTTTTAGATGAGGAGACTGAAGCACAAAGAGGTTAAGTGACTTACCAGAGTCACACAGTATGTATCCAAGGCAAGATTTGAACTCGGGTCTTTTTGACTCCAAGTCCAGCAATTTCCAACCCATAGCTTTGAAAGATGGATGATCTACCTCTCTACCTCTCTCTCTCTCTCTCTCTCTCTCTCTCTCTCTCTCTCTCTCTCTCTCTCTCTCTCTCTCTCTCTCTACCTCTCTCTGTTTTTTTCTTCTTTTTGGCAATATAATCTTAAATGTTTATGTTACATATATTCACTTAGAATATATTGTGGAATATGATCAAGTTGCATTCATTTCTACAAATTTGTTATTGTTAACCACATTATATTTCTGTTGTGCTTTGTTACTAATTTTTATTTGAATTTACATGATGTAGAAGACTGACTCTTGTTTATTTGAAATATCTATTTGGACCTAAAATGGAATTTTGTTACCTTTAGTAAGGCATAAATAAAATATTTACATATTCAAATTGTTTATTTTTGTCGTTATCAACCAATAGAAAAAGTCTCATAATAACTTACTCTTGTATGCTATTAGATTGAAGAAGCAAAGCAAGCTTTCAGAATGAAGCGAGATGATGAAGATAATCGATTGCAGAAAATAAGTAACACTCGTAAGATGATCGATGATTTGAGAAATGAAATTGAGTCCATAGGAAGTTGTGAGAATCTGCAGCCTCAAATTGATTCCCTTAACCGGGATCTAAAACAATTACATGAGGAAAAGTCAGCAATTGATGTAGAGATAAATGAGAGGCTGAAAGAGGTGGAAAATCTAAAAAAAGATCAAGAAAGTAAGTTTTACTAAAACTGTAAAAGTATTGATGAAATACTATATTGGTTAAAGTAAAGTCTTTTGTTATGAAACCTGATACTGTCCTGTAATCCACTGTTATTTTCATGTGCTGTATATTTATTTCCTATCAATTTCCTAACAAGTATTTTTAAAGACCTACTGTGAGTCAGGCTCTGGATTGAGCCTTGGGGATTCAAAAAAGAAAAAAAGACAGTTCCAACTTTCAAGAACTTCACAATCTAATGGGGAAAACAATATATAGACGACTCTAAACAAAAAAAAAATATGCACAGAATAAATTCAATGTAGTTTCAGGGGGAAAGCACCAGCATTAATTGGGATTAGAAAAGGCTTCTTGGAAGGAGATAATTCCAAGCCTGGGGAAAAGTCAGTAAAAATGCCTTCAGTCTGAAGATGTGTCATATGTGAGAAATGGCAAGGAGACCAGTGTTACTGGATCACAGACTATGTTGAGGATTGTGAGAAGACCAAAAAAGTTAAGAAGGGATCAGGTTATGAAGGGCAAAAAAAAGCCAAACAAGTTTTTATATTTTATTCTTGAGGTGACAGGGAGCCACTGGAGTTTGTTGGGGCCGGGGGGGATTGGTCATACCTCTGCTTTAACAAGTAACTGACAGTTGAGCGCAAGATGAACTAGTATCTGGAGAGACTTGTGACAGAGAAACCAACCAAAAGACTATTGCAGTAGTCTTCAGAATGATATATTGTGGGCTTGCACCAGGGTGGTGGCAGTGTCAGGAAACAAGAGGGGTATATATGAAAAATGTTACAAAGGTAGGACTTGGCAAATAGATATGATATAAGTTGAGAGTGAGGAATTAAAGATGATTCCTAGGTTAAGAGTATGGTGATTATTTTCTGTTTCTTAAAATTATCTATGGAATGATTACAGTGATAGACTGTATTTAATAAGTGTTTAATAAATGACTGGATTAACTCACTATACTTTTCAGAATCTTAATGCTTTTATTTTTGTTTTTCAAAAATAGCTATAACTACTCGTATTAGATGCCTTGATAATTTATTGAAACAAAGAGAAGAGAAATTGAGAACAAGATACCGTGATACACATGATGCCGTTATGTGGCTAAGAAAAAATAAAAACAGATTTAAGAAAACAGTTTTTGAACCTATAGTGCTCATGGTAAGAGAATCTGTTCATTTTGAGAACATCTTATTTTGTCACTATTGTAATTGATATTGTAATAAGAATTCATAGAAAAGTAACACCTCATTTGTTTCATGATCATACTTCTGACTACTTATAACAGATTTTAACCTTGAATTAACCTTAAATGCATTCTTTACACACCTTGGTAATCTGTAAGGTCTTCATTTTACCATATAACACAGTGTAATAACTGATACTCATTACAATGACCTTGAATTGTTGAGATTAATTTTGTTTGCACTGGTTTTAAAACAAGAAGCATATAATATGTTCACCTTCTTTAAAAGTAACTTAAATGGAAATCTAGCAAAGTATAAGTTTATTCATATATGAAATTCACTTGAATAACTCATTCATTCTGTGACAGTCCTAGATAAATAGGATATTAGTATTTGTGGATAATAAAACAAAATAGATTAAAGAATGATGATCTGCATAGCAGAAATATATGTTACTTACCAAAGAATTTACTAGACTCTTCCTTTAAATCAGAAGTTCTTAACCTGGGGACCAAGAACTTTTAAAAAATATAGTAACTATGCATTATAATTGATTTGTATTTTATTTTGTATATTTAAAAACATTATTCTGAAAAGGGAGTCATTGATTTTACAAGACAGTCAAAAGGAATCCATGACATAAAAAAAAAGATAAGAAGTCCTGGTTTAAATAGACCTAGTTTTCCTTCAGTATTAGATTTGTGAAACATTATTACATTTTATATTGATCACATTTTTCTTTACATTGGATATTCAAAACAATTTGTCCTTCTTGCATCAATTTTATTTATATTAATAATAGTGTGCATAAAATGTTCTTATGATTCTATATGTGTGTGTACATAACAAATATACTTTAAACAATTCAAGAGACATTTGCCTTAAAGTTAAATATTACTGGAAAGAAAATGTTATTTGGAAGGCTTCGAGACATTTTACAAGTACTCTGCATATTAAATAAGTCTTAGAAAGTGATTATTAGTAAGTCTCTAGTAACACAGAATCAGGCAGAAATATTAGCTGTAAAAATGATTCACAACTTTCTTTGGAGTTCTGACATCCTATTTTCATAAACTTTCCTGACAATCTTCTCGTCAGCTTACTGTGACACATTTACCATTTAAATGAAATTTAAATTAATTTTAGGGGGAATTTCATGCTATAACATTTTTTTTAAACCCACTAGATTGATTATAAATTCCTTACTTACTGCCCTTATAATTCCCCTGTCCTACTGTCTAACATAGGACTTGACCATGCAGCTGGCATTCAGTAAATATTAAATAAATACTTGGTTATTAAATGCCAAGTTTAAGAATTTCTCTTCTGAGTTTTAAAGAGATTTTATTTCATTTTTTGTATTTGGTTTGCCAGTTATCCATTCAGTGAACTTATCTCACATATTGTAGACATGCGAAATTTGGAACCTTCTGGGAAATTTTTCAGTAGCCGGATACATTTATTAAAAATTACTATTACAGGGGGCAGCTGGGTAGCTCAGTGGATTGAGAGTCAGGCCTAGAGACGGGAGGTCCTAGGTTCAAATCCGGCCTCAGACACTTCCCAGCTGTGTGACCCTGGGCAAGTCACTTGACCCCCATTGCCTACCCTTACCACTCTTCTGCCTTGGAGCCAATACATAGTATTGACTTCAAGACGGAAGGTAAGGGTTTCAAAAAAAATTACTATTACACTTTTTGAGGTATATTGCATGCATTTGCATTTTTTAACTGATCAAGAACTTAGATACCATAAACGTAAAACATTGGTCAGAAACTAAGCCTATTAATTGCTAATAGAACCTTAGATTTGTCTTTTTCATGAATATATGTAACTCTTTGCAAGACTAGGCTGGATGAATTACTAAGAATTATTTTTAAAATGTTGAGCCTTAAAACATCAATATCTCTTCTAAGTCTTTTGACCTTTGATGTTTCATTTATAGAGACACATTTTAAATGGTTTTAATAGTCATAAAAATATTGTCTTTTCTTGACTTAGATTCATGTAAAAGACTATAAAAATGCCAAATATATTGAAAATCATATTCCATCAAATGATTTGAGATCTTTTGTATTTGAAAGTCAAGAAGATATGGAATATTTTCTCAAAGAGGCAAGTACTTAATGATATAATACTTTAACATCTGGGTGGATATTTTCTAATTCAGTGCTGAAAGAATGCCTAATAAATTTTATTTTTTCTTACTTCCAAAGTAGCATAATGTAATCAACTCTGTTAACAGGTAACAGTTTATAGATTTTCTTGGTTTTGTTTGTCTTCTCCTTGTATTGATCATTAATTGAATTCTTTAAGGACCTATAATACTATTATAGAGTATTGTTTATGGAAATTTCAGTTAACAAACATTTATTAAGTACCTATTATATGCTAGGCACTCTGCCAGGGATCCAAAGAAAGGTGAAAGGCAGTCCCTGTTCTCATGGAGCTCATAATCTAATTGTCTACAGTTATTTTAAATGGAATTTCTCTTTTTATGTTTTGTTGTTTGACTTTATTAGTGGTAAATAGAAGTGCTAATGATTTATATAGGTTTTTTAATCTACAACTTTGCTAACGTGGTTATTCTTTCAATTAGTATTTTGATTAATTCTTGGGTTCTCTCTATAGACATGTCTGCAAAAGATGATACCTTTGTTTCCTCATTGCCTACTTTCATTCCTTCAATTTCTTTTTCTTATCTTATTGCTATAGCTAGCATTTCTGGTACAATATTGAACAGCAGTGGTATAAATGGGATTCCTTTCTTCCCCCCTGATCTTAATGGAAAGACTTCTAGCTTAGCCCCATTACAGATAATGCTTGTTAATGGTTTTAGATAGATGCCATTTTTCATTTTAAGGCAAGTCTCATAGGCTAATTGGGGAGACAACATGCAAACAACTATACATGGATCCGCTTCTACTCCCCTCCCTCTCTTTTCTTCCCCTTACTCTGCCTTTGATTACAGACTTTTACTTTTTTTTTTTAATATCCACCCTTCTCATTTAGCCCTCTGTTGGAGTTTGGTTTGCTTCTAACTAGCTCATCACCAACCCACCCTCTCTCCTATTTAGCATTTTGTATTATTTGCTCATCTCTAGCCAATGTCTGGTTTGGAGCTTTACACTTAGATCAGATTTTGCTCTCTTGTATTCTTTTTTTTTTTTTTTTTTCTTTTTAATTTTTTTAAACCCTTACCTTCCATCTTGGAATCAATACTGTGTATTGACTTCAAGGCAGAAGAGTGGTAAGGGTAGGCAATGGGTGTCAAGTGACTTGCCCACGTCACACAGCTGGGAAGTGTCTGAGGCCAGTCCCATCTCTAGGCCTGGCTCTTAATCCACTGAGCTACCTAGCTGCCCCCTCTCTCTTGTACTCTTGAATGGTCTAGATAGGCCCTTTTTGGTCTTGGCTTATAGAGGCTACTCTTCACCCTCTGCAGAAATTCCTGATTTTTTTTTTTTTAACCTCCTTATGGCTAGACTTAGATTTTGGCCTCAGTTGTTTCTCTGTCACTCCTAGGACAGTCCCAAACCCAGACTTGGATACATCCTGCATCATTTGCTGTTACCCCAACAGGAAAGCCAGCTATTGTGCTGGTTGTAGCAGACCTACAAAACCCCAGGTGCTGTCCAGGCTCTTTTTTTCTACTGTGCTTTGGATTTGAGTTCCCTGTGCCATTCTGGCCTTTCTCCTGAAGTGGTTCAGATGTGGGCTTTGGGAGCTATCTGGGCTTCACATGGGCTAGCGAGCTACTTAGTCTGGCCATATCTCCCTCTGTGACTCAAGCTTAGACTGATTCAGTCCTGGTCTGGGCCCAGACTACCGCTGTGCTAAGCTATTTCTGTCTCTTACAATGGTTCATGCAGGAGCTGCTTAGCAAAGCTACTGCCCAGGTACTGGTCTGACCTTGTGTGCTCCTATGACTCAGACATTGCAGCCTGAGCATTATGCTTCCTGTTCACTGGATGGACTCTGTTTCTCTCTTTATAATTTGGGTGAGGCTCCTTGGACACTAGTATGATCCATCTTCATATGTGGTTCCAGCCTGCTTGCACACTGTACCAAAGCTACCCTGGATTCTCTCTGCTCAAATCTAATGCTTGTTTTTGACAACTTTTTCTTGCAATCCTAGGGACCGGACAATTTCTCTTTGGTCTTTTTAAATAGCATTCCTTCTGGTATATTTTTAGACTCTTTGGAGGCAGCTGGGTAGCTCAGTGTATTGAGAGCCAGGCCTAGAGACGGGAAGTCCTAGGTTCAAATCTGGCCTCAGACACTTGCTAGCTGTGTGACCCTGGGCAAGTCACTTAACCCCACCACCACCACCACCCCCCACCCGCCTAGCTCTTACCATTCTTCTGCCTTAGAACAGTACCCAGTAGTAGTGATTTAGAGGATACAGACTCTTCAACATCCTAACATTGCTATCTTGGTTAAATGCTTCCTTTGTATCTTATATAGCAATGCTTCTGGTTTACCTGCTTGAACATAGCTGTCATATCTTCCCCTTTCCACTTCCCCCCCATTTGTTTCTTCTTTAGGCTCAACATCCTTCAACCAGTATTCATATATTATGAACTCCAGACCTGTCACCATGTTGATTCTATTCCCTGAATCTGTTCCAGATTATTTTTCTTCCTAAAATGCAATGTTCAGAACTGATTGTATCAATCCAAATTTGGCCTGCCCAAAGCAGAATAAAATGAGACCTCCTGATTCATACAAACAAGGCCTCTTGAAGCTAAGATTGTATCCATTTTCTTGTTCCTTTATAGAATTCCTGACAAATAGGAGAGAGGAGGCTGACTATCTGAACTTGTTGTTTTTAGTTCTTTTCCTCCCACTTCTCCATTCTTTCTAATTTAAGACCTTATCCAGTCAACTAAAACTCTCCACAATTAAAAATGATCTCTTACTAAATCTTTCTTGATTTCTCTTTAGGAATTGATATTGTTAATCACCCTCTTTTAGATACTGTCACTCTCCATTTTCATAACACTGCTTTCTTAGTTTTCTTCCTACCTTTTTGACCATTCCACCATTTCCTATGCAAGTTCTTCTGTTATATGCCCCATGGCAGTGCACACCATATGGCTCTATCTTGAACCCTTTTCTGTTTTTTGTCTTTACTTTTACTTGATGACTTCATTAGCTTCCGTGAGCTTAATTATTTCCATGAATGAACTAGTGAAAAGCACATAAAAACTGCTAAGCTCTGGGAATACAAATAGAAAAAGAAGACAGTCACTGCTCTTTAGAAGCTCTTTCTGATAAGAAGATATTACATAACTGGAGTAGTAGTGCCCGATGGGTGTTAAAGTACACTAGCAAGGGAGGTGGTTGTGTCATTTCCATTAATAAAGCCATATCTATTTCTGATATTAAACCATTTGACCATGCCAAAGACTTTGTTGTCAAGATATTTCTTTTATGAATAAATGAGTAGAGAACTTTATTTTCTAAGTATTTTTGGCTGCCAAGAGGAGGTAACTTTTGCATCAACTGCAGTCTGTTGACCTGCCCATTTCACCTCTGCTAAATCTTTTATTTGGCCCTTTCTCTATTTTGACTTTGCTATCACTCAGATATAGACCCTCATCACACCCAGGCTATTTCAGTAGCCCACCAGTAGATCTGCCTGCCCCAAATCTTTAACCCCTCCAATCTGTCCTTCAATCAGCTACCAACATAATTTCCTAAAATGAGGTCCAGCCGTGTCACACCCACTCATTAAACTCCAGTAGCTCTATAGCCTCCAGGATCAAATAAAATCCTGTTTGCCATTCCAAGAAGCTTCCTCCTATCTTTCTTGCACCAGTGATGTCAAACTCAAATAGAAGTGAATCCCTGCAAGATACATATTGATTCCAAGAACCACAATTTAACTTTGTGTTGTATTTTTATTTATTTTGTTAAACATTTACAGTCTACCTAGTTCAGGATTTTTGCCAGCAATGAGTTTGATGTTACTATCCTATACCTTACTCTCCCCGGCCACATAATCTAGATCTAGTGACTGTGACTTCCTTGCTGTTCCATAAACAAGACACTATCTCTGAGCACTTAGCATTTTCTCCAGCTACCTCCATGTCTGGAATTCTCACATTTCTCATCTCTACCTATTGGCTTCCCTGAATTCCTTGAAGTACTAATTTAAATCTCATCTACAGGAAGCCTTTCACTGATCCCCTTAATTCTTCTAGTGACTCCACTTGTCAATTATTTCCAATTTATTCTGTTTATAGGTTGTTTGTACATATACATGTGCTTGTTGTCTTTCCCATTGGATTATGAATTCTATGAGAGCAGAGACTATGTTCTTTCTCTTTGTATGCTCATCATTTGACATAGTTCCTGGCACACAGTGGCAGCTTATATGCCTCATTTCTTCAATGGAGCCATGATATCATGGATAAGGATGCCTGTTTTAGCAGTTCATATAACAACTCAACCATCAGTCACATTCTGTGGGATTCTTGTGCTTGTCTTCCACAAGACATCATATACAATCCTAAGTGTACCCTAGAGCCATATTGGCAAACCTATGGCACATGTGCTAGAGGGGGCTTCTCCCCTCCCCCTCTCCATGGCTCCTAAAGGCATTTCTCACACGACCCACCCCTCTGCCCAGCAGCCCAATGGAAGCACTTCCTCCCTCCGTCTGGGGTGAGTGGGGTGGCTCACAGGCAACAGGAGGGTTGCAGTTGGGGCATTTGGCCTCTGAAATGTTTGCCATCACTGCCCTAGAGCTTTCCCAAAAGATATGAGTGAAACAAGGATGGCCTACACTCCCCATCAGTGTTTGATAAAGTTCTAGAAGTGCTATCAATAGCAATAAAACAAGGGAAAGAAATTAAAGACAGAAAGAGAGAGGACAGTCAGGTGTCTCAGTAGATTGAAAGCCAGGCCTAGAGACAGGAGGTCCTGGGTTGATCTGGCTGCAGACCCTTCCTGGCTGGTGACCCTGGACAAGTCACTTAACTCCCATTGTCTAGCCCTGACTGTTCTTCTGTGTTGGAACTGTTATGAGTAAGATGAGATTAGCTAGTTATTAGGAATTAAATTGTACCTAGCAGGAAGGAGCTGGAGCTGGGAATTCCAGGTTGGAATGAAGGAGGAGGAAGTCTGTCTGTGCCCTGTGTGTGGACTCCATTAGTGGTGGGCAAAACTGTTGCCAGCCTAGGAGACCTCAGAGCAAAGGACGCCCTGCTTCCTGATTTCCCCTGGGATCCTGTGTGGTGTAACATCTAAGAAAAGGACAAATCTCCAGAGCCAAGAGAGGAGAAGTTTGAAAACTGGATAACAGTGCTTCAAGCAGAACCCTCTCTACTTGGTACCTGAGATCATCTTGACTCCTGGCAACAGTTTTGCCCACCATTAATGGAGTCCACACACAGGGCACAGACAGACTTCCTCCTCCTTCATTCCAACCTGGAATTCTCAGCTCCAGCTCCTTCTTGCTAGGTACAATTTAATTCCTAATAACTAGCTAATCTCATCTTACTCATAACAGAACTAATACACAGTAGTGATTCTAAGATGGAAGGTAAGGGTTTAAGGGGAAAAGACATAAAGGTAGCCAAAGAGGAAATAAAACCACTGATGACAAGATAGGTTATTTAAAAAATAAGAAGCAATCTATAAATATATTATTGAGAACTAATAATTTCAACAAAGTTGCAGTCTACAAAATAAACCCACAAAAATCAGCAACATTTCCATATAATAATAATACCCAAAAAACAATGGAAAGAGAAATATCATTCAAAATAAATGTATAAAATATTTGGAGAATACTTGTAGAAATTCACTTACAAATTTACATGTGTATGATACTAAAAGCTGTTCCCCCCCCAAATGGATAAATGGTCAAGGGATATGAACAAATGATTCTGAAGAAACTTAAAAATTATTAACAACCATATGAAAGAATGTTCAATAAAGAAATGTACATCAAAACAGCCTAAGGTTTCTTTCACCTTATATCCAGCAATTTGGTGAATATAACAAAGGATGGGACTAGTCAATATCAGAAAAGTTATGGAAAAACAGGTACTCTGGTCTTGTTGTTGATAAAGCTGTGAATTGGTACAACCATCTTGGAAAGCAATTTAGAATTGCAAGTAAAGCAACTGAAATGTTCATATCCTTTAACCTAGAGAACTCATTAGTAAGTATATACCTTAAGAAGGTTAATTAGAAGAAAAAAGTCCCATATGCCTCAAAATATTTATAGCAGTACTTTTTTGTGATGACAAAGAATTGGAAATAATTAACCAATTGCAGTATGTGGATGTAATGCAATATTACTATTCAGTAATATATGATAAATATGAAGACTACAGAACAGCATAGAAAGATCTACATAAATTGATGTAAAGTGAATTTAATAAGTAAATATGGAGGGCAGTTGTGTGGCTCAGTAGATTGAGAGCAGGCCTAGAGACTGGAGGTCCTAAGTTTGACTCTGGCCTCAGACACTTCCCAGCTGTGTGACCCTGGGCAAGTCACTTAATCCCCATTGCCTAGCCCTTACCACTCTTCAGCCTGGGAACCAATATATAGTATTGATCCTAAGGTGGAAGGTAAGGGTTTAAAAAAAACAACTAAATATGCAATGACTACAATAATGTAAGTAGAAAGA
The DNA here is from genome assembly GCF_016433145.1 of Gracilinanus agilis. Lineage (NCBI taxonomy): Eukaryota > Metazoa > Chordata > Mammalia > Didelphimorphia > Didelphidae > Gracilinanus > Gracilinanus agilis. The sequence goes on from NC_058130.1 coordinate 192,461,614, forward strand.
ACAATAGCCATAAAAAATTAAAAAGTGAATGTTGCAGAATTACAAAGATAAACACGAAGAAATGTGGAAGACACTTCCCACTCCTTTGCAGAGTGGTGAAGTCCATAAGTATGGAACATTGCATATATTTTCAGACTTTTTATTATATTGATTAGTTTTAATGAGTTTTTATTTTCTTTTTGTTTTTAAAGGTGCCATTTTTTACATAAGATGACTTTTTACTTTGGTGATGAAATTCATTTATTACCAAAAAAAGGTTTTTTGCAAATCTTCCCCATCTGTCTGTGGTCCCTCTAATGTCATCATCCCTAAATTCTCTGGAAAAGACTTTGCTTAATTGGGTCTCTCACCAGACTTTGCTTAAACTTGTTTTACCTGTACCTACTTTTGTCTTTTATGAGATGGAACTGCTCATAATATTCTAAAATCCTTCTCTAAGAATTATAAATAAATTTATATTCCAACCCTTTTTTCATAAAATGTTTTTATCATAAAGTTTAACAATTGTTTTGAATTGCCTTTTAAGAATGCTTTTGCTTTCCTACAATCTAGATGCGTGATCATCTTAAATTAAGAGTGAATGCTGTTTGTATCCCCAGTATTACATATGCAAACAGAGTACCCACAAGGGCCCTAAATGATCTAAAGTAAGTATTTGAAGTTATTTGTAATTTTGATCCACAGTAACTTCTTTAAAGTTTTTAAAGTATTATTTATAATGTTTTTAAACTTAGAGAATATTTCATGATATACCTAAAAAACCAAGAATAATCTGTTGGTAATCTTTGTATTTATTCGTTAGGAAATATGGACTTTTTTCTTATCTAAGAGAGTTATTTGATGCACCTCAATTTGTGATGAGTTACCTTTGCTACCAGCATCATGTTCATGATGTCCCTGTAGGAACAGAAAAGACCAGAGCAATAATTGAGCAGGTGAGGAGATCATAGCTAACATTGTAATTATATTGTGGCATTTGTAAAATTCTTGAAAAAAATTGCAGAAGTACTAGAAATACCATTTCGAACAAACAATAATAATTGACTTGTGTTTTTGTCTTTAAGCAACCATAAATTACTGTACCTTTTTTTTTTTTTAATTTTTACTACATATTAATCAAGAACTTTGAGCTAAAACTTGATGACAAGATGAAACAGGGTGATTTGATTTATCTGGATTAAATAATAATTAGTGGTTTTAGTTTAATAAATTGAATAGAACACTTCTGTTTTTATGTTTTCTTAGTGAGTGACTATTTTTAGATTACAGTGATGGAACAGTGGGAAAGCATAAATTAATGAATTGTCAAAGTCTAAATTATCTTCTTGGAAATATGTCTTTGAAATGATGATATAAAATCATACAGTCAGTATCATCCTTTTACATGTGAAAGTCCACCACCCGTATAGAAACCTGTCCCTAGTTAGAACAGCTATTCAAATTGCCTTCTTCACTGCCACCAATGCCGTGACTCTTAAACAGACACCCACACTCAGACACACATATTCCCCACCGTACATATACACGAAATCACTGACCTTATCTCTCCAGTGCCTTCCTCCATCTTTTACTGATTTATAGTGGTATAATAAATATTTCTCTCTTGCCCACATAACCAACTCTTCTGTAACTTTCACAGAAATCATTACAAAATTACAGAGGAACAACCACTAAATTGTACCCCTAAAACAGGAATCATTAACATTTTTTATGTCGTGGACCATTTTGGCAATTTAGTGATGCTCCGAACCCTTTTTTCAGATGGATGTTTTTACATGCATAAAATTGATAGGATTACAAAAGAAACTAATTATTTGTAAGTAAAATATTTTAAAAATCAAAAAAAATTTTCCCCCCCATCCAACATCATGGATTCCAGATTAAGAATGTCTCCCATAGAAGAATCACTGCAAAGTTCTTACTTTAGCAGGCCTTACCTTTAGGAATCCTTTCCTCAACTTCATTACTTTAAGCCCTTATGAAGCCTGCCACCGTCTGTTTTGTTAATAAGGCCTTTCAGTGAACTTTCTTTCAACTTAAAGGAAGATATTTCAGGAATTATTGTCCTCAGATTTTAAATGAGGAAATGGAGGCTCAAGGAGGTTAAGTGATTTGTACGCAGTCACATTACTTGGAAACATCAGAGGCAGGATTTAAATGTGTATTTACCTGACTGTACTACATCCGTCATTCCATGCTAGCTCCTGACCCATTTTCCTATAAAAATAGTATAAAACCTGGAGTTCTATTAATAGTACTGTTTCAAATTTAGCCTCAGATACCTTCCTAGCTGGGTGACCGTGGACAAGTCACTTAACCCCCATTGCTTCACCCTTACCACTCTTCTGCTTTAGAGCCAATACACAGGATTGATTCTAAGACAGAAGGTAAGGGTTTTTAAAAACAAACAAATAAGTAAATGGGTGGGTGGATGAATGAATGAATGAACAAATGATTGCATGAATGAAAAGTTTGGCAAGATATGAATAGAGATCCCTACTAGCATTCTGCACTTAAATTGTTAGCTCACATTTATATGATGCCACTTTGTGCAAGGCACAAAGCTTAGTACTTTACAGATACTATCTCTTGATCTTTACAACAACTCTGGGAAGTAGGTACTATTATTATCCTCATTTTACAGATGAGGAAACTGAGGTAAACAGGACAAATGACTTGCCTAAGGTCACATAAGAGTGAGCTGTATTTGAACTAAGATGTTCCTAACTCTAGGCCTAGCTCATTATCCCTGCTCCATCTAGCTGCCCCAACTCCTGACAATCCCGTAACTCCTAAAATTTCTTTCCAGTTTGTTTGTTTCTTTGTTTCTTTGTTTGTTCGTTTGTTTAGACAATTAAGCTTATAGGAGTTGTTTAACTGCAGGTTTAAAGATGAAGTACTGGTATAAAAGTAGGATTTTAGAGAATCATCAGGTGAAATTTTAAAGGGTCTGTTGTAGCTGTAGAAAAAGAATCCTCAGTAAGGAGTCATTGTAGACATGAAACTTAGAGTACCATAAAACACTTCATTTCTCAGCTGTAAAGTGGCCATACTGAAAGACATGGGAAGCCAAAGGTCCCTTTAAAAGATTAAGGAAATCACAGAACCTTTTTGATTGTTCTATTATTTCTACTACTAAAAAAGTTAACAAAGTATTACATCTAAGACCCCACAAAACATAGCATTTGTTTCTAGTTTTATACTCTGTAGGTACATATGGTGCTTGGTCAATAATTGGTTTGGATAAACCTGAATTTGCCATGTCGGGACATTTATACAGGGCTGTATGGTTTATGCTTAACTTTTTCAAAATGGGAAAATGGAAGGAAATAAGGTCTGATTTGCTTATGGTGACTACAGTTAGTCTTTGAAAACATTGAAGATAGAAAATACTTATCATTTTGTATTTATACTTTGAGGTAAAGGAAATATGCAGTAATTCTTTGATTTGCCCAGGCTATTTGAAATAAGCTAATGGTAAGGCAGTTTCTAGGTCTTTTAATCTGAGTTCTTTCAGTAATTAGTATTTATTCAAAATTAGCAAAAATTTATCAACCATTTTTCTAGATTTGGTTGTCTCACTTTAAACCCTTCAGAAAACAAATGTATTTATTTGTGTTTTGATCCTTTTAAAAAAAGTGGGAATAAGCATGGTGATATAGGTGATCTTATTTTTCATTTTAGGTTATACATGAAACCAAACTGAAACAACTTTACACGGCTCATGAAAAGTATGTAGTAAAAACTTCTGTTTATTCAAATGACACTATTTCCAGCAACACACACCTAAAAACAGCCCAGTTTCTCACATTTACTGTGAATGTACAAGAAAGAAGACAATTGGAAGAGCAAGATAAGGTGGGTTATCTGACCAAAGAAGGTAGCACTGCCCTTTCCTCTTCTTCTCGCCTCCCCACCCCCATCAAAAAAAAAGTCTGACCTATATAAAACCAGACTCTTAATATTAATTACCCCAGGGCTTCTACTCACTGCCACACAAAAAGTTTCATGGAGTTGCATGATACAAAATGGGAAGTAAGCAGAAGGGAAATAGGGGCTGGGTGGATCCCATGGTGTAGTGATGTTTTTAATATTTATAACTGACAAGCAGTTGTCCTAGTAGAAAACAGAGGAAAAAAATTAAGGAACAAGAGAGAACAAGTAACCCATCCATGTCAGCCTCCTTCCCAGTCTTAAAAAGCTAGAGTTTAGAAGTTACTATTGTCTCCAAAATGGATGACAGTCAAGAGCTTTACATTTATTAAGAACAAAATTGACATCCATAACTTAGAGTGTTATGAATGCTGGCAAGACAGGAACAGAGAAGTTTAAACTTGTCAAAAAGGGGGCAGCTGGGTAGCTCAGTGGATTGAGAGCCAGGCCTAGAGACGGGAGGTCCTAGGTTCAAATCTGGCCTCAGACACTTCCCAGCTGTGTGACCGTGGGCAAGTCACTTGACCCCCATTGCCTACCCATACCACTCTTCTGCCTTGGAGCCAATATAACAGAGTTTTTATATTCCTTTTGAATGGGACGTTTCTGGCTCAGAGGCATCCTGATTTTATGGACAAGGCTAGGAAATAGGAATTTGAGAGTAATGATCAATAAAGGTTCTCATCTCTATAAACATGGGACAGGTTTCTCCCAAGTGGGTAGTTTTATGTGAATCTTTTTATATACATTTTTCCTTTGAATTATTATTTTATGGGTTAAAGGCTATATTTGGGGGTGGCCGTTATTTAAACACCTATTGGAATTGAAATGAGATTTGTTAAAATGTGTATTTACAACTTAAATCTCTATCTTCCATAGGAAATAAAGGAAAGATTTCAGACACTAGATATAGAATTAACAACTTTTCATGAAAAAATCAAACATCTTGAACACAGAGACAATGAATTCAGAAACAAAAAGAAGGACCTTCAAGACAGGAAAACCAAAAAGAATCACCTGGAACAGAAAATCGGTTCCAAATTAGATAGGTATTATATTTTCACCCTAAGCTGTTATGATAATTAATTTAATAATAAATAAATTAATAATCATTTTTTCTTCTCTCTTTAATAATAATGCTAATGGCTCGAATGAATCCATATTGCACTTTAAAGTTTACAAGCCAAAACAGTTATGTAAGGTAGCTAATACAATGTATTTTTACCATTTTGCAGATCAGGAAATAGGCTTGGAAATTGTAATGTCCCACGGGGTTGCTCAGCTAATAGTGTTGAAGGCCGGATTTGAACCCAGGTTGTCTGGCTCTAAAGTCTTGCACTTTTTCTAGTATATCACATTATAGTAAGTGACAGATTTTTATGCAAGTACAATTTTCACTTTACACATGAGTTCCTAAAAAATTATTTAAGTTCAGTCATATCCAATTGATTTGAACTCACGTTTACAAAAGAATCCTATTTTTAATTCTTTTAAGAGAAAGGCTGCCCTCTTACCTGCAGTTAATATAAACTTCTTGGCTTTCAGAACTTTATATGATCTAATTCCATTAATTAATGGAGTTGGCAATCAAGTGAATTTTCTAACCATTTCCTACATTTGTCATGGGTTTTTTTTTTTTTTACCTTTATGCCTTTAACTTGCTCCTTCCAATCCTTCAAGATACAATTCAAGTTGGTTCATTTGTTTTAAAAGTTATGGTGTTTGTGCTTAGCACACTGTGTACTAGCTCTTGATGCCTTATCTCCCAATTTTTTGAGGACAAAAACCATGCCATGCTTTGTTTTTCTTTTGAATTTGCCACAATGTTAGCAGTCATGGTAGGTGCACAAAATTGTTCATTAAACACCTTTAAGGTCATCTACCCCAGGTAGCTCTTATTTTATAGTTTAGGAACCTGAGGACCCTTTAAAGTTAAGTGTCTAGCTAATTCCAAGATTGGATGGCTATTAAGTGGCAGAATTAGAATTTGAAAGTAAGAATATGTCTCTTCTCAGGATTTTGGAATATCTATATATCTAAGTATCATTTCATTTCTTGTATAGCTTAAAGTCATTAGAAGAGACTACTTACAATCTTGAAGCAGAGGAGAAGGAGACAAATGCCAAAATCAAAGAAATTAATGTCCAAAAAGCAATGCTGGTGTCTGAATTATTGAGCTTAATTAAGGTAAGGTTTGAAACCTGGAGTAGGTATGCCAAGAAAAGATATTAAAGCCTGTTAAAAGCCATGATTTTGCCATTATGAGGTAAGAAGTTATTCAAAATTTTTACATACCCAAAAGCACATTTTATTAGTGAACATAATTTCTTGAACTTGACTTCTACCATTGCAAGTCAAGTTACACAAATAGAAAGTTCCTATTGAACTAAGCTTTTGGAAACAACTTATACTTATTTCTATTATTTAACGTGAAATAGACATTTATATTACAATATATGCCAAATAATCACATTTAACTTAAATTGTTTTGCAGGAAACTTACAAATAGAATTGACACAAATTATTCAAGAGATCAATTAAATTGATTTTTTAAAATTATATCTTGTTCTTTTGTTTGCTGTTCAATCTTGAATAAAGTTTTCTTAAATTTAAGTTATGAAACTTAAGAGAGCTTATAAAATCTAAACAAGCTTTTTTGGGTTTTCTTACCAGGATTGCACAACGTTGAATGTACAAAAGGTAGATTTAGTTCTTGAGCTAGCCACTGAGGGCTATGAGAAGAACAAATTAGAAAGGGAATATAAAGCTACAACATTAAACCTCCGGCAACTAGAGGTAAGGTTTTACCTTTTGCTGATCTTAGCCAAGTTAGGATCTGAATCCCTGTCTTTCGAATTGATATACCCCATAAACTTCATTGTCTTCATGAAGCCTTCTGATTAAAAAACTATTTTATTCAAAACAAGAGTTGGGGGGGGGGGGCGGTGAAATAGGTATATATATATTTTTTATTCTTTAAATTTATTTAGAATATTTTTCCAAGGTTAACATAATTCATGATTTTTCCCACCCCTGTTTTCTCCCCCCTCCTGGAGCTGACAAGCAGTTCCACTGGGTTATACATGTATCATTGTTCAAATCCTGGAATAGGCATGTTTTTAAAAGTACATTATCTAATTTGGTTATTTTGTACCATTGACTTTTGTTTTCCTGATAGTTTCTGGACATTGAGTTTCATCTTTATAATCAGTAAATAATAGCTGGCATCTTTGATTGCTTTTTTTTACATTCTGTCATATTTCAAGGTGGATTCAAAATAAAATATGATGGTACTGTCTATTAGTACTATATCTGAACATTTTTGTTAGATTATTGAAGAAAGCCTTCAGTTTATTCAAACAATAGTCTAATCTTTTTGAATTATATTTTTATATTCTTTAAAATAATGTTTTAAATGATGAGAACTGAAGATAGATGTGCTATGTTCATGTTAAGTTAAAAGCCAACAAAAATTGGAGATAATCATGAGGTTATCTTCAGAGAGTAAAAGAATCAAAACCAGGATTGTATTCTATACTTTTGTTAAAATTTTCCTTATTATGTTATAAAATGTTTAATTCAGAATCTTAGACTAACAATAGACTGGTTCTCTAGAGGCAAGGCAGGGCACAGAGCACCTATTGGTCTTGGGGTCAGGACAATATGCACGTCCCTTTTCCTCTCCCAGACTCTGTTTTCTTATCTATAAAATACAGATAATAATACCTATAGTACCAAACTCATGAAGTAATCTGTATAAAAGACTTTGTAAACATTTGAAAGGCTTATGCAAGTGCCAATAATTATTATTAGACTATAGAATAGGCCAGTGATGGGCAAACTTTTTAAAGAGGGGGCCAAAGGAAAGGAAATGCTTATCTGTCAGTTTGTTTCTAAAGCAACTCTTTCGAAGTTTCATTGTATTGTATCCTACTCGTCGTATTCATCAGATTAGGAATAATGTCGCATAGCCCCAATAGAACATTTCAGGGCATGCTCCCTCCTTCCCCTCCCTCCCCCATCTGGCCCACAGGCTGTAGTTTGCCCATCACTGGAATAGGCAATTACAAAGTCTAGATTTTTTTCTTGACCTTGCTCTTGGTTCTAGACCAAAAGGAATATGTTCATTTCTTTGTGTTTATTCTTAGTATTTTTGTAAAGTCCATAAAAGAAAGAGAACACTAGATTTAGAATCACAAAATCTGGTTTCAAGTACCTGCACTGCCACTAATTAGCCACATGACCTCAGACAAGTCACATAAGTTTTAGTATCCTCATCTGTAAATTGAGAATAATAATACTTTCAAGTTCCTGTTTGGGTGAATTGATTCCCAAAATTAGAATGATGATTTGAATCCAATATTCCTAATATCAGTGTTCCATGCTGAAGGCTTCTCAACCATAAGAGAACTATTTGTTGTTAGTTCATCTTCACTTGCCAGAGTGAGTTAATATGTGCATAGTGGTTTCCTTTCCCCTACTCCTGCTTTCTGTATGTATTCCTCATACTTGTCATCCTTTATTTCCACATGCTACTATTATTTCTCTTCCTGTCCCCTCTTCAACCAAACCAATAGAAAATTGCCTTAATAGTTCAAAAATCAGTAAACCATTTACATAAATAATACTAATTTTTCAAATTATTCTCGCTGTCAGTATTTGCCAGTTTTCAAGAGATGACCAAATTTTCATTTTCTGAAATCCTTTTTGTCTTGTGCTATAAATATGCCAGTAATCTGATTGAAATGAGAGAGATGTTTATTATAGTTGTGGTTATGTATGACAGAAAGAAGAAAGAATAGAACAGCACTGATTAAAAAGAAAGTAATAGAAAATGTGGTAAAAGTTCAAGCTATTTAGTATTATTTAAATTCTTTCATATAAAATCTTTTCTAACATTTTAACATTTTTTGACTCTTATATTTCAGTGTTAGTAATATATTTTGATACATCTAATATTATTAGTGTAGGCATTCTTTATACTTAAGCAAATTGTAATGAAGTTATGCCTTTTTACTTAAACTTTTATTTTTTGACACATCCCTCCATATATATTTCAAGAAGATTTTTACCCAGTATAATGAATATATGCATGTTTGTATTACACATAGTCCTGGATTTAAAATAATGAATAGTTTTTCTCTGGTAACCTCTAGTAAAAGATATTAGAATAGTTTTTCAGAGAATTTATTCTTTAAATATATTTTTGTGTGCATATATGTGTGGAGTCCAGCTCATCAAGTTATTTGTGGGTCACAGACTTACAAACCTCTTGCTGATCAGTGACAAAGTTTATTGATTTCAGGTAGCTATTTACAGATGGTTAGATCAGGCAGAGGAATTAGATCACTCACAATGGAAGTCAGTGATTAACAGGATGGAAATAATGGATTTAAACTACCTAGGTGGATCTGAACAGAGTTTTCTATAGGTGATAATTCAACATGGCAATGTGTGACCCAGCTTTTTACAGAATACTATATGTTCTTCTCACAGAATTCCTGTATCAGTAATTTCTTGGAAGAACATTCATTATTTTTGGGGTTGAGTTCTTATGTTCAGGACATGCTACATGTCTAGCTATTTCTAGTCTATGGCTACCCAGAGACCTTGCAAACTGGGGTAGATCAGGCATTCCAAAGCCTTGGTTGGTGGAAGCCCCTGTCCTTATCACGCTGTTCCCACATATATGCATATGCGTGTGTAGCTTATAATGATTCTAATATATAATGTAGAGTTTATCTATGCATATAATACATATATTCATAATGGATGTGTGTTCTTCTGAAGAGCTATTCTGAACTCTTCCACTAGAGGTCCCCCAGCAAAAAGCTGTTACCTATTTTAAACTGAGAATTTGTTCTTACAAAAAGTTTGTGTGTATACATGTACATAAATACACAAAATACATATGCATATGTCTTATATGTATACATATATGTTTATATGTAAATTTTTAAGACAGATTTTTCTGAAGAACTAGTCTAATATCTTCCACTAGAGGTCACCCATAGAAAAATTGTTCCCTTTTTTAAACCCAGATCTTCCTACCTATAAACAAACTTTTTCAAAAAATAATTGGAGCAAATGTATCAGATACTTATTTCTTAAGAATTTTGTTTATAAATTTGTTGTGATGATTTAAAGAAGTAGATCTTTATTTGAAATAACTTAATGCGCAAATCTTTAAAAACCCTCTTTTTTTATAATAGCAACAATTCAATGATTTTGGTGAAACAAAACGTAGACTTCTAGAGAAGTGCAAAGAACTTATGAAGAAAGCTAGGAATGTATGTAACCTTGGCCCAGACCAAAGCATTCCTCAAGAGTACCAGACAGTAAGTATGAGAATACATAATGGTAGAGATGTTACTTTTACTCTTGTTAGCATTTAACTCTAATGCATACTCCTATGGTATAAAAGGAATGAAGAATGGATTGAGAGTCAGATGACTTGGATTCTAGTCTTGGTTGTGCCTTTTATGAACTGTTTGATGTTCAGGAAGTCATTCAATTTCTCTGTGCTCATTTTCTTTTCCTTACAGTGGATGTAACAAGACTTGTACAAACTACTTGCAAGGAAATTGCTCTTTAAATTGTTACGTGCTGGGGGCAGCTGGGTAGCTCAGTGGATTGAGAGCCAGGCCTAGAGATAGGAAGTCCTGGGTTCAAATCTGACCCCAGACACTTCCCAGCTGTGTGACCCTGGGCAAGTCACTTGACTCCCATTGCCTAGCCCTTACCACTCTTCTGCCTTGGAGCCAATACACAGTATTCACTCCAAGACAGAAGATAAGGGTTTAAAAAAAAAAATTGTCAAGTGCTGCCTTAGAATGATAAGCTACTGCCATTACTGATAATTCAAAAAGGGATCATTTTTGTAGCCCTTAGTACCAAAATCCTAAAATGCCAAGAAGTCATTCTCCTCTGATGACTTACGTTGCTCCTTTCTTTATACCTATTTCTACCTTAAAATATATGTATATTGGGACCATCATAGAAACTGAAGGACAGGAGTTAGATTGCAAGGATAGCCAAAAAAAAAAATGTCAGAGAAGAACTAGCCAGTAATAATATTTAGTGGAACAAAAAAGAAGGAAGAATGAGAAAAGATATCCTGGAGGTTAGAGTATTGAATGGAATGTTATCAAAGGATCCATATATGTTAGTAAGAAAAGAAGAAAATCCTTTAAGTTCTCCATTTAAATGTTAAATGTCTACAAAACACTGATATACTAGAGAACATAAAAGACTTAGTTCAGTCCAGTTTCTCCTACTGATTATATAGTTCTATGACTGCTAATTTTTTGTGTACTCTTCTTTTTTCTCTCCCTCTCTCTCTCCCTTCTCCTTCTTTTTTTCACCCTCTCCCTCCTTCATGTCTCCCCCTCCCCCTGTTCCACCCATCTTCCCTCCCTCCTCTATCGCCTTCTCTCTTCCCCCCACCCCCAATACTCTTTTGCTTCACCTTCCTTAGAAGAGAGAAAAGAGACTATGGTAATGTAGAGTTTGGGATTTAGAGTTGGAAGATCTGGGTTCAAACCTTGACTTTGCTCTTTTTTACAGCATATTCTTAGACAAACGACATAATGTGTTGGGCCTCTTGTTGTTCTTCAGCTATAATATGAGAGAATTTTATTATATGACTTGTAATACCCCTTCTAGGTCTAAATCTACTGCTTTATAGACACTAAGGCTTGGAACACACAAGTTTTGGCTATTTCTTCATTTCATATTAGCCATATGATTTTTTTTTAACCCTACTTTCTGTCTTAGCATTACTACTGTTTATAGGTTCCAAGGCTGAAGAGTAGTAAGGGCTAGGCAATGGGGGATTAAGTGACTTGTCCAGGTTTACACAGCTAGGAAGTGTCTGTGGTTAGATTTGAACCCAGGACCTCCCATCTCCAGGCCTGGCTATATTTACTGAGCTACCCAGCTGCCTCCTGCCATATGACTTTTAGCAGATAACTTAAAAGTCCTAGTTTTCTTTGGGAGACAGTATAGTAGTAATACATTGGAAAGGCCACTGAATTTGGAAGATTCAAATCCTAGCTTTGCCACTTAATACCTGTATGATATCAGATAAGTCATTTAACCTCACTGGCTTTCCATCTCTTTACACATAAAGGAGTTGGTCTAGATGGCCTATGAAATCTTTTCTAGCTCTCAATATGTATCACTTCTGTGAGATGAAGTTGAACTAGATCAGTGATGGCGAACCAATGGCATGGGTGCCAAAGCCAAAGATGGCATGCAGAGCACTCTGTGGGAGCACATGCACACACACACACAGGCACGCACACACATACTGCCTTACTAGGAAGGCAGAGGGACTTGGGTGGAGCTGCACCCCGCCCCTCTGCCCAGCAGCCAATGGGAGCGCACAGGGGGTAAGGTGGGTCACTCACAGGTGGCAGGGCTGGAGGGGAGTGCAGAGCTCAGGCCACTCCCTTCTCCCTCTCTATACTCGCTAAGGATATTCTTCACTTCACCCACCCAGCAGCCCAATGGAAACCCTTCCTCTCTCCTATGTGGGCTAAGGAGGGAACAGGGTGTACCCAGCATGTGGTGGTGGGGAGAGGAAGGGGATGGCATTCCATCTCTAAAAGGTTAGCCATCACTGAACGAGATGATCTCTAAGGCTTTCCTTGCAGCACTTTCTAACATTCTAGAATTAACATAGGGACTGAGTAAATAGGTGGCAAATTCTTTAAAAAATAATACCTAGTATTTACATGGGATTTTCATTTTTATATTTTGTACTTTGATATTTTGACATATCAATGACTTGTTCAGTGTAAGTAATACTTTACTTAGGATTCACCCAGAATTTGCAATCCCTTCTCATTCTAATTGATTCTTGCCCATTTTCCCCCATAATTTATTGCTAGTTATTTAAAATGTTAACTGCTTCATACAGATAATTAAAGGGGCAATTAAGTGTAAACAACTTGAAAATGCCTCTAGTTGGTATTAAAGTTGTCCTCCTTAAATATGATAATGTTACTCACAAAGTTGACAGATGAATGGTTAGGATCATAAAAATTACACCAAATCTCAGCTTGAATATAACTTTGGCATGGTTGTACTAAATGACTTCTGAAATATAATTTCCTCACAAGGTTCATTGACCTGTCTACTTGAAGACTTCCAGGTTAGGGAACACAGGACCTTAGACCATCTTTAAAGAACTCTGATTGTTAGGCACATTTCTCTTAAGTTGAATTTCACCCCTTGCTCCTGGTTCTGCCCTTTGGATCTTTTTTATCCTGTATTTTTTTTCAATAGACTTCTTTTAGCCTAAGTGTAAAACTTTATATTTATCACAATTAAATTTTGTTAAACACCTCTTTAGTATATGTAGCCCATCAAGATCCTATTGGAGTCAGCCATACAACATTTGTTCTCCCTCTCAGATTTGTGTTAATATGCAGATTTCAGAAGCAAGTGACCAGTTACTTTATTGAAGTTCTGACTATGAATATAGAATATACAGTGCCAGAGACAGATCCTTGAGGTCTTCCTCTGGAATTCTTCCAGAGTCGAAAGGGCCTTTAAATATTTTCTAGTCCAGTTCTTTCACTTTATGTATGAAGAAACTCAATCCCTTAAAAGATTCAACAACTTTCCTAACAGATAATAAAGGTGAGAGCCCGGAAACAAATTCAGGTGTTTTGATTCCATATCCTTCCATTACACAGAAATTTAAAAGGGTGGAGTGAAATCAGTAGGTTTTGAAAGGCAGACTAAAGAGTTTGTGTTTCATCTTATAGATCATTTAGTTTTAAAATGCTATTAAGTCCTTCCTTCCTTTTCACCTACCCAAATCTCAACTCTGGACCCCATGTCAGTCAACACACATTTATTAAACACTTAAAATATGCCAAGCACTGTGCTAAGCAATGAAAATAGAAATATAAGCCAAAAGACAACCCTGCCCTTAAAGAGCTTACATTCTAACGGAGCATGTAACACACATAAGGAAGCTAAGAAGAGGACCTAATGGAAAAGTCTGTAGGAACAGGACCCAATGGGGCTTAAGAAAGGACTCTCTTGGCTTCTCACTTTAAATGGAGCCCTCCACACTTCAATCAGAGGAAGAAGGGAATCCAGGGTCAGAAGGTACTTATGAGGGGTTTATGTGATCTTCCAGGATAAAGAATTTTCTGGGGCATAATGGAAAGACCCAGTGGAATACACTCTGGTGGAAAATGAAGAATAAAAAGTTTCCTGACCAATCTAGCCTGCCTGACTTCTCATTCTAATTTTAAATCCCAATAACACTTTATACTATTCTTTTTCATACTTGATGTCAAATTACATTATATTCCTTACCTTAATAATATTGATTATGCAACCTGTTTTCCCATGAAGAAAAAACTGTAAGCTTTTTTTTTTTTTAAACCCTTAGCATCTGCCTTAGAACCAATATTGTATTGGTTCTAAGGCAGACAAGTGGTAAGGGCTAGGCAATGTGGGTTAAGTGATTTGCCCAGGATCACACAGCTGGGAAGTGTCTGAGCCCAGATTTGAACCCAGAACCTCCCAGCTCTAGGCCTGGCTCTCCATCCACTCAGCTACCCAACTGCCCCCTGTAAGCTTTTTGAAAGCAAATCTTGTGTAATTCTTTTTTATACCTACATGGTACCAACCTAAGTAAATACTTATTGAGCTATGTTATTTGTTTCTTAGTTTCTAACTATCTGGTACTAATGGACATTTTTTTTTCTCCTTTAGGCTTTCCAAGATCTCCCAAACACAGTGGAAGAAATTGATTCTTTACTAGCTGAAGAGAAGACTAGAGCTTCTTGCTTCACAGGCCTGAATGCTTCAGTACGCTTTCCACCCCCAATCTCCTTAGTACTTGCCTCCCACTCTGTACTAGAGCTCTTGGTAATAATAAGCTAGACAGCAGGAACAATGTGCTGTAAATGCCAGATTCTGAATCTATTAGAATTTTAAATAGATTCTTCCTAAGGAACAGGGTGTTCTTGCCTTTTCTTTATAAAAAGAATAGTAGGGCTAACCTATAATACTGCAATGTCTAACATTTTTCAAAAGAGAGAAATGTCATATTTTCAGTACATAAGGAGTGTATAAGTTAATTGCATGCAAACAAATCAACACAATTGGCATTTTTAAGTTAAGGCTTTAATTGATGCACATTTTAAGTTATTTTATCTTCTGAAAGATTTCTCCTAAAGTAAGGTGCTTTTTACTGCCAGGTTGTTGAAGACTACAAAGAAAGGGCACAAGAAATACAACAGTTAACTGAAGAACTAGAGCAAAAGACAAATGAGCTGGATAACTATAGACAGACCATTTCAAAGGTGATAATTTAAATTCTGTTTTGTTTTGTTTTTTTTGCCATTTGCCACTAAGGATAACATGAGGAGAGGCAAGATTTTAAAAGGATAGATAATATACTTACTACTAAAAGTTGGAGTTGTTTTGTTTTTTCAAGAATTTTTTTTTTTAGGGAAAATTTAATATCAAAGTTTATTCAGTATGTAGTAAGATAAAATAAAAAAATATTCAAATAGTGATAAAGACTAATTTGATATTATGTTGTATTCTTTTTATAATATAATAGTTCTAGTTATTTTTATGTTACTGTACATTTGTATCTTTATTTTTAGGTTAAAGAAAGGTGGCTCAATCCTTTGAAACATCTGGTAGAACAAATCAATGAAAAATTTGGCAGCTTTTTTAGTTCCATGCAATGTGCTGGTGAAGTGGATCTCCATACAGAAAATGAGGTATAACTGTCTTTTCTAAGCAAATTTTAAAGACCACAAAGAAATTAAAGAACATAATTATTATAATTTGCTTTTCTCCTATTGAAATCCTCCTTAAGCTTACTCAGTCTGATACCTTAGAATTTTTCTGTTAAAAACTGTTGATCACTAAAAAAAAAAATTTTTTTTGAAGGAAAGAAAAATGTCAGTTCAAACAGGCTGTTTCCTTGGTGACTTTTAATGATTAGTGAATTAATGATTTCATTATCAGCCCTCTCTTACAGTCTAATAAAAGTCTGAGTCATAGTAATTCAGAAATGATGGATATTCTTTCTGACACTTCCAACTTGGTGAACAATAATTAAAAATTTCCTTTTTTCCTTCTGATTTAGAATTTAATTGTAGAATTTCATTAGTGTGAAAACTGCTAAAAAGGAATTAGTAATATTGTAATAGCTGGAGGTTCAAAGATTTTAATATTAAAAAGTAAAATAATAAAATATACCATAAGAAGTAAAGCAGAATGTTAATGCCATAAAATATTGAAAGGAAATTTTTTAATATGTAAGTATTGCTTAACAATTTGGAATGGAAGTACAACCATTCCAACCATAAGGTTTATCAGTTTATTTTCTCCATAGAAAAATTTCCTCTCCCATATTGACTGACTCCAAGAGTCCCTTTCTTCTTCACCTGTTTATTATGAGAACTGTTGATGTGCAACTTTAGGCAAGCCATTTCCTTGAATTTAATCATGTCATATTTATGAATCCTGGTGAACTGATAGACCTTTCTCCAATAATGTTCAATTATAGAGGGCCAGATGAGAACCCAGGGCATCACTTTAATATTTTTATCATCCAATAATATGTTCAAAGGTCATTTATAAAGTTTTTAGTTTGGTTGATTTGCTTCTTAGATGATTGTATGCAGGTTTAATTTCAGCTTTTATCATCTAGTTGCATGTGAGTCACGAATGACTGAAAAAAAAGCACTTATTATTTATTAATTAATTAATATTGTTAAGTATTAAGTAGTAAGAATTCAAACCAAAAAGCAAGGCAATCCTTGCCCTCAAGAAGTTCACATTCCCATGAGAGAAGGCAGGTATAAGAGGTTTTAGGTGAATGTCGCATGAAAAAGCCTGGTAGTCTTTTAGGATATGGAGACAAAATGAATGGTAGTGTTGACACTGATAAAACCACATATATCAACACTTTTGTGATGTCAAGACATTTCGGAGTAAGAACTTCTTTCTGGTCTCTAGTAGCTGCAGCTGCCTTGGAGGTAGATGCCGCAACAGCTTCAGAAGTATCTGCAGGGCCTCTTTCCCCAAGGGTTGCTCCCTTGAATGATGAGACTGAGCTAGAAGGAAGGCTAGCAAAATAGGGTGTGGGAGCAGGATTACTCTTCCTGGGAATCTTGCACTTAGCTTCCCATTAGAGGCAGTTAGTAAGATGTTCATATTAATGGTGGCAGGCATGCTGTGTGGGCTGTCCTAGAAGTAGGGCTATGGCAGAGAGGGATACTTTTATTTGGGGAGTTCTTGGACCCAGGGTATACTATACCATTCTATCCAAAGGGTTCCAGGGAAGTGGTGGCAGTGGTTTGACTATCCTTCTACATGCCACCTTCTGCATCTCCCTTGGCTCCTTGTTAATTTAACTATATTGGCTTGCCAGCCCATTGGTGGAAGTTGTTTGGACGTTGATGATGGTAGCATTGGTGGTGGTGGTGCAGCGGTAGCAGCAGTGGCAGCTTCTTGAAATGATTGTTATATGGGCTGGCTAGAGGTAGGACCAGTGGTCAAGGAATGGCAATTAATAAGTAGTTAGCAATGATGGTGATAGGCATGGTTTTCCCTCAACAAGGAATACTTCCCTTTGATGATGCCTGTAGGGACTGGTAATGGACAGGGACCTGAACTATCTCCTTGGAGTTTGGTAGCATTTATTTGATTCACTGTCTTTCTCTCCTAGTACCTTGCTGTACTAACCCACCCAGAAACATTCTAAGTATGCATTAGAGCCTAGTCATTCATTTTAACAATTTCATTTCAAACAGCTAGTAGTTCCACTAAAATTTTGTCACTTTATCTTCTAATTGACATTTTTATTTTGAGAACTTATTTTACTCTTTTGTCAAAGTATTATATGAAATACTAAAGAAACAGGCTGATATTTTTCATGAAGTTTATCTGGTTTACAGGAAGACTATGATAAATATGGAATTAGAATTAGAGTCAAATTTCGCAGTAGCACAACACTGCACGAACTAACTTCCAGTCATCAGAGTGGAGGTGAAAGAAGTGTTTCTACAATGTTATACCTAATGGCGCTCCAAGAACTTAACAGATGTCCATTCAGAGTGGTAGATGAAATCAATCAGGTATGATCATTACTTTGTGAAATTAGATTTTCTTCATCTTCTAATCAATATGAATTTAATTTTTATTATTCTTATCAAGGGAATGGACCCAGTCAATGAAAGAAGAGTATTTGAGATGGTTGTAAAGACTGCCTGTAAAGAAACTACATCTCAGTATTTCTTAATTACACCAAAGGTAGGTAATCTATAACCTGAGAGCATTAACATACTTAAAAGTACCCAGATGATTCCCATTTAAGTAGCTTGATTACTTAAAATGATTTTGCCTGAGAGTAAAAGTAAATATGCACTTTGTGGTAATATAAATGGCAAAGAAAGAACGAAAAGGATTAAAATATGCTTCTTTTATTGAAGAGGATCATAAACTCATAGCTCTAGAACTGGAGGAACAGTAGGGCCCAGGGAAGTAAAGTCATTTGCTTGAGGTCATGCCAGATAGGCAGCATCCAGCAGGATTTGAAGGAAGGTCTTCTTCACTCCTGAACCAGTACTCTGTCCTAGAAACAAGTACCTTCTGCATCATTTAAGATTAAATTTTGTTCCCTGTGGCTTGTGTTCTTTGTTTACATTCTCCAAAATTAATAATACATTTGTTATTTACCATTCCTCATGGACAGAATATACTACAGAATATGTTTCTTAAAACTGTGAAATATTGAAAAACTTGAAGAATCTGTGAAGTCTTTCCACATGTACACACTAGTTTGTTTCCTATTTATATTACTTAACACTTCAATTTGCAAATATATAAATGATGGTAGACTTTTATAAGGTAGTTTCATTGAATGAAGTTGCATCTTCAGTCTCTGTAAATTGAAACATTCTGTTCCAGTGACAGACACCCTTTGTGATATGAAACTTCATTATTACAGGTAGAAATAGTGTAGGAGATAGAGCAACGTGTTCTGGAATGTTGGGCTCCTTTTCTATCATTTCTTAGTGGGTCATTTCCTCCCACTTCTCCCATCTAAGCAAGGTGAATTTCATCTTCCCAGAGCTCTCATGCTACAAATGACCTCAGTCTAAAATATGTGAATATGGACTTGTGATCCCCAGGGTGGTGGTTCCCCCTTCACCCCAGTGACCTAGCACTAAAGAGCCTGAAACTTCCACTAATTTTTACTTGTCAAAAGGCTTGTTCTTAAAGGATTTGAATTTTTAAGTGTCACTGTTTGTTCAACTACTGTATTTAGTGGTTTGACTAAATCCTAAAAGTAACATTCAGACAAGTAGAGAGGTTTATTTATTAAGAAAAATCCAAACAAACTGGCTTTACTCTAAAGTTAACCTTTTACCATGGCACTATTCTCTTGCCATAATTATTTTGCCTTTTCTGCTTTAACTTTTAACTTCCTGCTAATCCCTAGCTCTGGGTGGCATCCACTTGTTTCATCTACAAAATAAAAGTATCCTCATATATTATACCTGCTTTGTTGTTCCTTTGAGGACCAAATGAAAAAAAACATAAAAAAACACTTTGTAAATTTAAATTCTATTTAAATGGCAACTATTATTATTTTCTACTATTATTTCCACTAGAAATTAATGCTCTGATCTAATTTGAGACTTCACTACTGCAAACACAGACAGCCTTTTTACTCATTTCTTAATGATCACCCATTCCACTTTTTATGTTTATTCCAAGGCATCTATCAAGACTTCAGCTCTAATCCCACATCTCTCTCAGCAGATGACTTCATCCCCGTCTTTAATAATTATATTGAGGCCATCCCATCTCCTTTTCACTATACTTCAAAATTTCCATAAGTCATGACTCATCCTCTCCTCTTTTGCCCTAGTCTCAGAGAATGAGATGGTCTATTTTTCCAAATTATATTCTACCATTTGGATCCAACACCACCTGTTTTCCTCATTTCCTCATTCTCTCACTACTCCTTCCTACTCCTGCACCTTAAATTTTTCCATGTCTCCTGACTCTTTCCCTACCTACAAACATACTCAGTTTTCCTCATATGGAAGGAAAGAACGGGGAGGGGAAGCATGTCTGTATATAACTCCCAAGGCTGAAAAAACAGTTTCTCTTGATTCTGCCGTCCCCTCAACTATTGTCCTATATTTCAGTGTTTCAGTTCCCTTCTCTGACCGTGCCATTTGACCTTCTGGAGGCAGTATGATGTAGTTGAAAGGGTAGAGGGAAACGCCTAAATTTGAATCCCAGCTCTCTGTTTATAAGCTATGTGACCTTGGGCAAATCACTTAATCCCTCTTATATAAAGTTTCAGCTTCCTCATTTGTAAAATAGAGGTACTAGCCACTTCCTAAGATTGTTATGGACAGAAAGTATTGCAAGCTTTTAAGTACCATATAAATTATGTCGATTTTTCTCCTTTGCTATCCATCCCTCCTACTGTTTCTCTCCTGACTCCCAATTTGTCTAGTCACTCCTTAGCCCTAAGAGTGTCCATTACCAGGGGCTTCAACTATCATCTTTGCATATAATTCCCAAATCTATGTATTTTTGCTGGGTTCTAGTCTCTCTCTTAACTGCCTGCTAGATCTCCATATCTTGACCTGGATATCCTGGCAACATCACAAACCCTTAGGAATTATCTCCCATTTTCTTCTTTATTCCAGTCTCTTATAGAAGTGGTCCTTCTCCACAAAGTCATCTCCTCCCTCCCCATGGGGCTTTAATCCCCTTTTCTCCTATATTCCCCAGCAGATTACCCCTGCAGTCATCCTCTTTAATCTTTAGGCTCTTCTTCTTTTTCTTTCCCCATTGTCTACAGACATGCCAAAGTCTCTCCATTTCTTAAAAAAAGTCTTCATTAGACCCTCCTGTTCCTAACCGTCATACCATATCTCTTCTCCCTTTTTCAGGTCAACTTTTAGAAATGCACTCATTGTCTCTACTTCCTCTCCTACTATAGTCTGACTTCTAAACTCATCACTTAACTGAAACTGTTCTATCCAAAGTTACTGATGATCATCAGTATTAGCATTGTTTATACTTTAAAAGATCATCATTGGAGTCATTCTATTCTTTGTCATAAAAGTTCTCTAGGAGGGAGAGAGATACATTACAAAATGTAAGAGATGTGAAAAACAGAGACATCAATAAAAATTCATTTTCAAAAACACTTTATAAAAAGGGAATCCCACACCTGGACAACATTTCTGTTTATCAGTGATTATCCAGCCTTTACTTGAAGACCTCCAGTGATAGGGACCTCATTACCTATCATATATTCTTGTCATTCGTAGTAAGAGTTGTCTTAAAAGAAAGTCTGTCTACCTCTTCCATTTCTACCCTTTGATCCTACTTCTACCCTCCGGGGGCCAAGCAGAAAAAGGCCAGTAGTTGCTTTTCCACATGACAGCCCTGTGTGACAATTTCCATTGTCACAGATCTCTTTCATGCCATAGTAGACTGTTTCATGAGTTGCAATGACCAAAATAAAAATACACCCCTTAGTGACAAACTTTCTGTTGGATGAGCCTCCCAAGTTTAGCTAGGCTAGTCCTTGAGTGACAAACAATCCATCACTTGACCCATCCCTAAACCCTTCTACCTACACAGGACTTCTCAGAACTTTCAGTATGTTGGCATAGTCTTTAAGAAACCCACCTCCATGACAGAATCTGGCACAGGAGGAATTGGATGAAGGAAGCATTTCTTAAAATCCTTCATGTGTCATGGTATTTTTTTATCTAGGAAATGAGAAAAAGAGAAGCAGAAATTAGGAAACCCAAGTTCTCATCCTGCTTTATTCCTAACCCACTGCTAGCCTTGGTACATATTTCTCTCCTCTGTAAAATGGGCATAATTTCATCCTTTCCCTATCTAAAAGTTGTTTACATAAAATAAATGAAACAATGCATTATGTTATAAGCTCTAAGAAGACAGAGTAATTTCCGATCTTGATAACCTTACTACCTACTAGAAAGAGAAAGAATATTTATAAAGCACTTAATATGTGCCATGCAGAAGGATTAGAAATCAAGCAAACAAGCTAATTCCTGCTCTTGAGAAGTGTAACATCCTTTTTTCTTTTTTTTTTTTAGATTTATTGATGTGTTTTGTTTTTACTTTACATTTACAGATTACTCTCACTTTATAAGGTCTATATAATATATAGCAAAGTAAAACAATTAAGTATATAATAGGACAGAGGCCTCATCAGAAATGACCTGCAACATTTTATATCTGTAGTAACCTACCCCATTTTTTTTTATTGAACAGAAATAAATTTTTCTTTCCCACCCTAATGTGGGGAAGAGGATTTTCTTGTAACAAATATGCATAGTCCAGCAAAACAAATTCCTTCAATGTCTATATGTTAAAATATATTTTTCTCATCTTGCATCCTAAATCCATCACATCTCTATAATGAAGAGATAAAATGTTTTACCACCAATTTTCTGGAATGATGAGTGATTCTTGTATTGATCATAGTTCTAAGTTGTTTGTTTTTATCATGTTGTTACTATAAAAATTATTCTCCTGTTTCTGTTCATTTCATTCCTTATCCACTGCAAACGGTCATCAGAATTACTCATTTTTATAATGTTGATGCTATGGTATAAATCATCTTCTAGTTCTACTTATTTCACTCTGTATTAGTTCACATAAATTTTTCTGTGTCTTTTCAAAATCATCCATTTCCTTGTTTCTTACAGTTCATTAGTACTCCATTACATTCATATACCACAGTTTATTCAACCATTCCTTAATTGATAGGCATTTCTTTAGAATTTGGAGTTTTTTTCATCACAAAAAGAGTTGCAATATGTATATAGATACATAGACACAAAATACCTTTTCCTCTTTTTTTAATCCCTTTTGGGAAAAGGCTTTAGCAGTGTTAAAATTGAGTCAAAAGTAATGGCAGACTTGAAACCAAGATTTAAAAAATAATAAAAACTACACACTAACGTCAGAAAAAAAATAAACACCTCCATGTAGATAGGAGAAAGCCTCTGCTCAAGGTAGCAGTAGATTTTTTTTTTAAGATTATGGAAGAAAAAGACCATAACTTCTCTACCTCCCCCTCAAAGAAAAGACTTCCACTAGGTCTCTTTCAATTGAGATGGGGATCCTCAATTTTAACTAAGAAAAGACTTTTCCTACTCATTCTCATCAAAAGGATAAAGCTTTAACTAAGGTTAATCACAGGAGAGAAGAACTTTGGTGCCAGTGGTGAAGGAAAAGGCCTAAAGAAAGATCACTGGGTTAAAGTAAAGGTGTTTAACTTGTCTTAAAACTTTATAGTGAGGGGCAGCTGGGTAGCTCAGTGGATTGAGAGCCAGGCCTAGAGACAGGAGGTCCTAGGTTCAAATAACTTCCTAACTGGCCTGCTGCTTCTAGTCAGACTTTTTCTACTCCAATTAATTCATCATTATAGCCATCAAAATAATAATCTTCCTTATTCTGGTCCAATCATGCCTGGCTCCCTTTTGATTGTAGGGTAAAATAGACTTCTTAACCTGACATTTAATTATAAAATGAAAGTTCCCTGAGGTCAGTGACTATTTTTGTCTTTACATTTCCAGTGCTTAGACTTTGTGATATTAGTTCTGCTAAGCACTGATGATGGTTATTGGAACGAAATGTTAAAATTTAAGATCCTCCACAATTTGTTAGCAACTTATCCTTTTAGGCCTTAATTTATATTGTTCCCTTTCAACCACCCTATTCCAGCAACCTGAACCATTAATTTCGTTTTTCCTCTCATCTCTGCATTCATGCAAGTTGTCCCTCATTTTTGCACCCTTTTCTCACCTCTGCCTTTTAGAATGCTTTTCTTCCACTAATTCCCAGTTCAGTTTTGCTTTTTCCATTAATCCTAGCCTTCAGATTTCCCTAGAGCACTTTGATTTTCTCTTTTGTTCCTGTCACGTTTTATCCTGCATAATTTTGCTCTACTTGGCATCTTTCCTCTATTAGACTGTAAACTCTGTAAGGACAGAAATGATGTCCTTTTTTATTATTGTATCTCCAGTGCCTGGCACAAAACTTTTTACATAAGTGATAATAAACTTGTGTTAAGTTAAATTAAGTAAAAAAAGAGTATGACAAAGTTCAAATGACTTATTATCTTTTGTGTATATGTAACTTTACATAGTGTACAGGTTAGATGATACAACAACTTGAATGTTTTCAGTTAAAATACTAATAAAATATTGACTATATTCAGAGCACTGTGATTGGCATTAAAGTAGTTCACCTATGGAGCTTTTGGCATATGCAGAGAATTAATAGGCATACATTCCCAAAATAATGACTGACATGTGGATGAGAGAATTGTAGAACAAGTATTTCATCAAGTTCATCTTTAAATAATGCCATAAAAGTAGGGTAGTGCCAGAATATCTAGTGTCTAGAGTGCCATATTTTGCCATTATCATTTAAATGAATATGAATGGTATTAATTTTTGTTTTTAGCATTTAGATTGCTGTGTAAAAGTATATCCTGGCATCATTAAAACCTCTTGATAAAATGGCAGACTTCCAAAATGGGAAATGTGTACCACAGCACCCATGTATAAGTGCTCTGGTAGTTGCTCAGATACACTTTAATAGAAGATGCCTGCCATTTTGCCACGTATAAGAAAAAACAAAGAATCTGTTCTTTATGCTGTTGTTTTTTCTTAATTGGTTACTATGCATCCTGGGCACTGGCTGACTCTGGGGAAACATGAGGTTCAGGTTTAAACTAGAGAGGCGTAGAGAGTCCACACTAGCCCACAATCTCCATAGAAATTTTTTCTTTTTTTGTGTTAACCTGGCCTTGCTCATCTGGAGGGCTCCCCAGAACATAATAGTTGATTCTTGAACCCTTTTCAAGGACATTCAAATTGGTGAGGATCTCAGACTGAACTGGGCAGATACTCTGAGAAATTTTTTTCCATGCAAACTCAGCATTACACACTTAAAATCATTCAGTGATTACTGGTCTCTATGAGTATTTTGGAATTGCTAGGATGCTGTTGTATTATTATGATAGAATAATAGTAGAAAAAGAATATTCCTTAACATATATTTTATGTGTTTTAATATTTACAGCTTCTTCAAAATCTCACTTACTCTGAAAAGATGACAGTATTATTTGTCTACAATGGCCCTTACATGCTAGAGCCAAAGAAATACAATTTAAAGGCTTTCCTTAGGAGACGACGACGTATTGGAGTTAGCCGAATGGATCAGTAATGAAAGAAAAAAGGGTCTTTGGAATTTTGCCTTAAAACTATGTTTATAATTACAGAGCTGTTGAGTGAAAATGAAGAAGTTTGCTGAACCTACAAAGAGCAAGACTTATTTTTGGAAGCCCACTTTCAAATATAAGTAAGGTGATAAGGTTGAAACCATGTAGTTAATTTTTCTTCTTGCTCCTTTTGAAAACTTATTGGTAGTTGGAGTTACCCTTTTTAGCCTTTGTCTATCTTGGGACCTTAGCACCCCAGTGTTAATTCATTGAGGTTCTATGTAAAACTTTTAGTGTGTAATCAAAACTGTGTCATATATGTGGAAATACAAGTTACAGAGTTAGGTGGTTTGTACTCACAGCTATTGACAGAACAACCATAAGTTAAATGTAGAGACCTAAAGATGGTTCTGGAAGCTTAGGTCATAATTTTTCTTCTAAGGTCCTTATATTTTAAAAAATGATTTGAAAATTTTTGGTCCAAAGTGTTCATCAGTGCTAGTTTCTTTCTACTATGAAATATACCTTTGTTCTTTTGGAATTTTAAAAAAAAAAAAAACACCTTTTATGGAATTTGAAGTTTTTGTCCTATTTGTATTTCACCCTCTTCCAGTCTTCCCCCTCCAATTAAGGATATAGGTTTAAGAAGTGGTAATAGGACTTCTTTGAAGT
Source organism: Gracilinanus agilis (assembly GCF_016433145.1). Classification (NCBI taxonomy): domain Eukaryota; kingdom Metazoa; phylum Chordata; class Mammalia; order Didelphimorphia; family Didelphidae; genus Gracilinanus; species Gracilinanus agilis. The sequence goes on from NC_058130.1 coordinate 192,487,514, forward strand.
GCCACAAAGTGGACTTTGGAAGCAGCACAAATAAAACCAGAAAACTTCCAAAGAAAAAAATCAGGTGTCAAGGTTATTGAGGGAAAAAAATGACTCTTTAAGGTTTTTGTATTAAAATTAAATTTTATTTTCCATTTTAAATCTTGAGAAATTTTATAATTTGGGAAGAATTAGTATGGGATTCATATGTGCTGGGATTTGTTTATATCTAAAATTCTTAAATATTTTACATCGAGGAAAAGTGCATTCATTGATTCAGATCATAAAGAGTTCTTAAAACTTCATTTTTATTGCACTTCTGTAATTAAATTGGTTATCTCTATTGTCTCAAATCTAATTAAAAAAATTTTTTTTAGTCAGTGAAAAACCAGTTAGATACTTTTTTAATTGAAGATATCCCCCCCCCCCTCAGCAGTGCAAAAGCAAATTCTGTACCTTTTTGAAATAATATATTTTGAGAACAAAGGCTTGCTCTAAGAACATGTCCATTTGTTTAAATGGACAAATTGTCCATTTGTTTAAACATGTATTGTTGATTATAATGTCTATTCACTATGTCTGCTCACGCTAAGTGAGGAGTTGAACTCAGTGCAATTTATATATGTATATATTTTAAATAGCCTTCAAAATTGATATTTTTCTTAGGTCAAGAATTAATGGTGTCATAGCTTATACTCTTTCAGCCTAGAGATTCTCTCAGTGGGAAAGAGTCAGATTAGAATTTCCTGTATAAAAAGTTTAAATGGAAACCTTTGTTTATTAAGTCTAATGAATGAACCATGTAAATATTTCTACTTGTGAGTTTATCAAATCACTTTATTATTTTGTTCCTCATAGAAATTCTGAAACTTGGTAATACTTTGGTTTTATTCTTAAGTATATTAATTTTTGCTAGTTAAATCTCCGTCTGTTATTTATGTAGCTAATGTAATAATAGATTTAATTTTTTTATTCTGGGTTCAGTCATGGTATTACTTTTTGACAGGATAAAGATTTATGGAAACAAGCTCAAAGATGCCATATATAGTTAAAAATAAGATGGTTAGTGACATTTCAATTTATATATAATAATCATTTCTTTATAAGCATTCAGATTTTTGTACTGAAAAAAAGTGAATTGTGGTCCCCCTTTGAAATATACTGACTGCAAAGATAAATTATGTAGCATTCTAATACAAAAGTAAAAAAAGTACAAAGAATGAAAAGTCTACCAAAGTCAGTTGCACAATGCATATTCTCAACCACTTGTAATTTCAACTGTCACTTTAAAAGGGAAGAAGCAAATTCTGTTTGCACACAATTCATAAAAACATCAAGTGAGAGGAAGATTTAACTAATGTGATATTAAAAAATTTAATGGCATTGATTTTAAAGGGTAAAGATTTTCAGTATTCAAAGTAAGAGGAAAATATTTTGATATTTTCTAATTAATTTTAATAATTATTTTTCTTTTGTATATTTCCTTCAAGATTATACCATTTCATAAAGTCCATTCTTCTGACATATTTTTATCCAGAAATATGACTAAATAAAGAAACAATGAACAAAAGCCTTATCTTACAGGAATTAATGGAGGGGTAGGGAGGGATTGAGACTAAGGAGAAAGGACAGCCTACCACCTTGTTGTTGGGAAATTTGGAAATAAATCTATATTTTCATATATTTTGGGTGAAAATTATTTTAAACTGAAACAAAGTCATACTCGAGACATTAACAAATCATATTTGGAGTTCAGTGTGGGAGCTGATATAAACTGTTTAGGAAAAAAGCTATTAAGATTTATAGTTTTAGCCATCTTTAATTTTAGTCCAACTGCATTTTTAAAAATTTAAGTATTAAAAAATATTTAAAACATGTGGAACATTTTGCTGTCACAATGTCCAAGTACTCATTTCTGTATAAATATATGTGACTTAGTGAAAAGATAGTGAATAGATTTTCTTTCTTTACTGTCCAGTGAATTTAGTTTCATTTGTTGTTGAGAAGATGGAAGTCATTCATCTTAAGGCAGTTGACTCTAGCCTCGAGAAATTCCACTTTTAATTTTAAATCTTGACTTACATGTATAAGACTGGTTTCTACTGGCCATATAATGAAATTCTTTTTTATAGTTCCACCTACCTTATATTATGACATTTTCTAATTATAGAATATGTGAATTCTGTAGATGAGCACATGTCCCCCACTAAGTCTTCTGTATTGGTTATTGATGTAGGTTGCCTTGTTGTTCAAGAGTAAGGGTTGTGGGGTGGGAGGCTGAGCACACGTGCGTGCGCGTGTGTGCGTGTGTGTGTATGTGTGTGTGTGTGTGTGTTGGTGCCAGGGTGGCTAACTCTGATTGGAAAAACAGCTATTCATGCAACTCTGAGGCACTTGAAGCTGAGAAATGCATTCTCAGGTATTTCCCTGAGCCCTGCCTAAAAATAGTCTGATCTTGCTCCTCTCTAACACTGGCTTCATCTGAGCCACTGCTGTAAGAAGAGGTTAGTTATTTTTAGGCAGGCCACAGAGTAACACCTGAAAGGTGCTCTGATTCAGCAAATGCCACAACTCTGCCTGTCTGACCTCCCTCAAGCGAATGAACTTATTTGAAATCTTAACAAACTATTTCTCTAGCTTTATATTGGGGTTATGTGCTGTTATCACTCTAACTTGTCCTTCAGGCAAGAAATAGCTCATAAGGAAAATGCAAGGAAGGATGTATCAGGAAGGAGAATGGCTGCTGAGCTTTGCTGCCATTTTTAAGAACTCCATTCTGGTTTTTAGATCTATCTCTTCATCTTTTGTCACACTTAAAATTTCCACAGAATCAGTAGAATGACAGTTACCTTTAATTTCTTTAGATACCATTTAAAATATGAACCTTTGTAGACATGAGGATGCTTCAGAAATTTTCCACAATCCTGTATCAAATCTACAGGCCTTACTACATCTTGCACGCTAGGAACTATTCATGGCTTTAGACCTGGCAGCAGTGTGGAAAATGAAATGGAAAGAGTAGCTACTAAAAGTAGAAAGACCAGTTAATAAGTACAGGCAGAGAAAGGATGTTAAAGAAGAAAAAAGGTCTCTACAGGAGAGAGGCTGGATGTGAAAAAAGGAGAATTAAAGATTTGGTGACTGAAGGTAGTAAGAAAGATCAACTCTGATTTGGATACGGTGAGTTCAAGAAGCTAATGGAATGTCTCCATAGAAATGCCCAGCAGATAGGGGTGTTGCGAGAACACAAGTAAATTTGGTAGCCATTTGCATAGAAAACTAAACTCATGACACCTGAAGAGGTCACCACGGGAGAGAACAGAGGATTCAATTTGGAACCTTAAAGGACAAGTACACAGTGAATAAGTTCACAAGCTAGTAAAGGAATAAGAGAGTAGCCATGAAAAATGACAACCAGAAGAGAGCAATATCACAGATGAGGACAAGAGAATATGTAAGAGGAGGAAGCAGTCAACAGTCAAAAAAAAACTTTAGAGATTAGGATCATAAACACAAAGAAAAGACAAATGAGATTTAGCAACTCCGGAATCTTTAGGAATGGAGAGAACAGGAAGCAAGTGGGTAAAGAATGTAGGCTATTCTTTCTCATACCTGTGTGTACTTGTAAAGACGTACATAAGATGGCAAAGAAAAGAGATATAAGGTGATTGAGAATATTTTAGAGACCTAATGGAGGTTTCTTAAGGATTAAGGAGATGGCCGTGTGTATAGTTAGTAGGAGTGGACAACGGAAAACAATCAAAGATGAGAACAGAAGATTGAGACACCACCTGAAAGGGATGGAAAGTACAAGTAGATGCATCTTGACAAGGAGGACCACCACTCAAACAATGGAAGCCCTATGCCCCAGTAGAATATAGGTTTTTTAAAGCAAGATTTTTTGTCATCTTCAATACTTGCATATAGTAAGTATATGTTTGTTGAACTTGGTGTGTTATAGGAATATATTTATTGAATTGAGAGGGATAGTTTAGTGATTTCCTCTAACCAGATTTGCCCTCCAAAAAATGATTGACTACCCTGGAAAAGCTCTATTTGTGGCCTATTCCATTGTTCTTAATAGGTTTCTTTTTTAATACTCAGTTAACCCAATCTTGCCATTTAAGTTCATTTCCTCCCATTCTTTCAGCAGTGAAGGTGGAAAAACCTGTTCAACATCATTGGCTTCAAGGTGAGAAGCAATATTAGTACATATTTCACAAGGAACTTTGACTTTTTGAATTAAGGAATGCTCCAGGTTAATTTTAAAGTAACATTTTAGAGGGCCAATATCTTTTTATTAGATTGTGTGTTCTTGAAATCAACAAAATATGGTAATAGGCAAAACAAGTAAAATCCAGGTCTGAAAGAGTTTTAGAAAATACATTCTTCCCAAGAATTCAAGAGATTATACTTCTGAGGAAGATCTCAGGTGATCCGAATATCAGAAGTAGCATTTTATTATGTCAAATTTTTAAATATTAGTTAAATGTACCTTTTGAGAAAGCAAAGACTTTGCTTCTGAGTGGAGTTATTACTTAGAAAGCTTGGTTGCAATATTCAAAATGAAGGGGAATTTATTATACTTTACAGATCTCAGATGAAACATTACCTTCCTGGAGAAGAGTGTGCCAGGAGAGGAGCTTCTGGGGACCAATCATTTACTGAGCTTTTTACAAAGAGAATTTGGCTTTCCTAACAAAGGAAGAGTGAGAACTTGTAGAAGAGTTGTCAGGTTCCTCGTATATAAAGAATAGTAATGATTGAAACATCCAAAGGCAGAGTGACCCTCTTCCTCACTCAGATTTTCTCTAGAAAGAAAACTAGTTAAGTAAAAAGAGCTCCTGTACAGTTTTCTAAAATATTAGAAGCGATGCAAACAATGATCTTTAAAATCTAAGCAAAAATTAATATAGGTAAGTAAATCACAAGAAGAGATAATAAAGCTTTGAGGAACTTGTAGAAAAAAATTTCAGACATGGCAGAGATCCAAATCTAGTTTAAAATTGCTTTTAAAAAAAGTGAGTTATAAAAAAATGCCAAGATGAATGATACAGAAAACCTTTAAAAAGTCACTATTGAAGCAACCTACAACAAGCTTATTACAGTGGGAAAGCAAGCTCAGAAAATAGCTATTGAATTGGGGTTGGGGGTGGAGAACAGGAGTATAAAAATGAAAGAAACATCAACTCCCAGATGACTGACATTCAGTAAAATTCAAGGGGAGAAAATTTGCAAGTTTAAATAGAATGGATAAAAATAATTTTTCATTGGACCCAAAGATAAGTTTTACAAACATGTCAGAACAAAAGAATGGGCCCTTGATAACAGCATTGTCCTTGGGACTACTGAATGATGGAGGAGCCATCTGTTTCTTGAGACCTGAATCTTCATTTTGGACTTAATACTAATTTCACCAAAAAAAATTTTAAGGATCATGTTAATGGTCTTTATCTTCTACTTTGTCATCTTTTTTTATTTTTTTCATAGTTTGCCTTTCTTATTGAAGATCTTTTCAATAAAGCCCTACCTTCTCACTACTCAGAAAGGGAAGGTAGGTTTTTAAACAAGTGTATATTCTATATCAAAATAGAAACTAATATTGACTACTAAAAATTATTAGTTAAACAAATATAAAATCTCATGAAGTTACCTACTAAATTTTCAAGGTAATATTTGTAAAAAGCACTTAGCAGGGTGCCTGGCATATAGTAGGTACTTAATGCTTATTCTCTTCTATTTCAAGTGCTCATCAAACAGAGAAGGAGCCTGTACTTTTTGTTTTTAGTAAAACTACACATTTCTTTCCCACAAAAATTGATGCAAATGAATTCCATTGGAGGGAAGGAATTATGTAAATATACCCTTTGAGATATTTGATATTTCCTTAGTAGTTCTTAGCCCTACATGAAAGGATTTCATGAACAAAATTCTGAACTGTTAAAAGAGTAGATCAACTGTTCTTTTCATTGAGCCTAAATTTGCCCCTTTAAAATTTCTACCAGATGTGACTGCTTGTGAAGACAAACAGAACCAATCTAAGCAGATAAAAGTTTTTCAAGTGCTTTTGTTTTGTTTTTTAAGATAATGTGATCTCTAAGCTTACTCCCATATAGAGCATTGATTTGAGCTTCTCACCTTTCTTGTTCCTTTCTGGATCTTCTCCAACTTAACAGTCACAGTACTCTAGATGTGGCAAAGTGTATGATAGAACTCTCAAACTCCTTATTCCTGGAAGCTATACCGTCGATAACATTTGCTGTTTGGAATCCATTGACTCATTTTGAATTTATTATTCAGGAAACACCCAGTTCTTTTTTCCTATATAATGCTAATTGTACCTTCCCCATCTTATAAAGTTTATTTGGTTTTTTTTTTTTTTAACACATGTGGATTGCTTCAAATTAACAGAAATTGATGAAGTCTTGTTAAATTCAGCCCAATGTTAAGTGTGGAAATCTTTTTGTAATACCAACTCTGCCATCTAGTTTGTTATTCCTACTAGCCCTTGTGAAGTCTATAAATTTAACAATGATATTCACTTTGGTTTATGTATGCTTGGGATCAAGTACTCGTCACTGGAGCACTACATTCTTTGTATTCAGTTATTCAAACAGCTGCTAATGACCCGTTGAAGGGTAATATTTTTCAATTTAATTATAAAATGCCAGTATTCACTTTGAACTACTATTTTTTTATGTATTCTACCATATATACACACTTGATTATATTAGACTACAAAAATATTTGCTTTATTATATGAATATCATAATTCATCCCTTTTTCTAAACTGATGGGAGTTTTGAAGTTAATTTTAATACTTATTAGTGCTAAAATGGGCACCATTTTCCATTTCTATGGTTCCCTTCTGTTATGATGCTGTCAGGTATCTTCTAATAATATTTTTCTCATTTGGATATAAAATATAAAAATTTTAGCATTTAAAAAATTTTTGAGTTCCAATTTCCCTCCCTTCCTCTCTTCCTCCTTCTGTTCTTCCCCCCTCCCTGAAGTGGTAAGCAATTTTGATATAGGTTATACTTGTGCAGTCATGCAAAATGTATTTCCATATTACATTGTGAAAGAAAACAAACCAAAAAAAATAAAGTGAAAAAAATAGTATTTCTTGAACAACATTCAGACTTTACCCATTCTTCCTCTGAAGATGAATAGCATTTTTTTTTTGTCATGAATTCTTTGGAATTTCACTGTTTTGCTGAGAATGGCCAAGTCATTCACAATTATATAATATTGCTGTTAATGTGTATAATGCTTTGAATCTACTCACTTCACTGTGCATCATAAAAGTCTTTTCCAGGTGTTTCTGAAAGTATCCTGCTCTTTGTTTCTTATAGCACAATAGTATTCAATCACAATCATACACCATGTCTTGTTCAGCCATTCAGCCATCCATCAATTGGGGAATGGTTGAACAAGATGTGGAATAGGATTGTGATTGAATATTTCTGTGCCATACAAAATGAAGAGCAGGTAAATTTATTTATTTTTTTAAACTCTTACTTTCTGTCCCAATAACAACTCTGGGACAGAAGGGCAAGAGCAAGGCAAATAGAGGTTGTGACTTGCCCAGGGTCACACAGGAAGTGCAAGGCTAGATTCGAATCTAAGTCCTCCCAAGTTCAGGCCCAGTTCTCTATGTAGCATAGGTTAATTTAAAAACAAAAACATGGAAAGACCTACATGAAATTATGAAGAGTATAAAAATGAACAGAACCAAAAGAACATGTCCTGCAACAGAAATTTTGTTTTAAGTTGTTTCCTTAAAAGCTGCTATAAATATTTTTGTGCAAATAGGTCCTTTTCCTTTTTTTGTTTTGCTTTAATCTCTGGGATACTGACCTGGTAGTGATATTTCTGCATTTAAAGGATATGAATAGTTTTAATCGCCCTTTGGGCATAGTTCTGAATTGCTCTCCAGAATGGTTGGATCAGTTCACAACTACACCAACATTGTATTAGTGTCCCATTTTTCCCTCATCCGCTCCAATATTTATCATTTTTATTTTCTGTCATATTAACCAATCTGCTCGGTGTGAGGTATTACCTCAGAATAACTGTAGATAGCTTTGATTTCTTTGTCTGAAAACTGTTCGTATCCTTTGACCATTTATCAATTGGGAAAGGCTTGTATTCATATACATTTAGCTCAGTTCTCTAAATATTTGAGAAATGAAACTTTATCAGAGACATTTGCTGTGAAAAGCTTTTTTTCTCTGCTTTCCTTCTAGTCTTTGCTGCATTGGTTTTGTTTATAAAAAAACTTAATTTAGTAGTGTCAAAATTATCCATTTTACATCTCATAAATGTTCTGTCTATTACTTAGTTATAACTTCTTCCCTTATCCATAGATATGATGTGTAAACTATTCTATGCTAATGCTCCCCTAATTTGCTTCTGTTATCCTCCTTTTCTATTGGCTTTGCTATTGATAATGGCCAACTATGCTGATAGTTTTCTTAATATTGAATAGCACAACATTCCTATTATAAATCCCAACTGGTCACAGTCTGTGATCTTTGTAATGTATTGCTATAATCTCCATGCTAGTATTTTTTTTTTTAAATTTTTTGCATCAGTATGCTTTAGGAAAATCCATCTATGGCTTTCTGTCTGTTTTCACTCTTTCCAGTTTAGGTATCAGCACCATATTTGTGCTGCAAAAGGTAAGATTCATTCTTTGCCTATTTTTACAACTAATTTATATACTGTTGAAATTAGTTGTTATTTAAATGTTAGGTTGAATTCATGTGGAAATTTCTTTTACCCTGGGATTTTTTTTCTTAAGGAGTTCATAGATGGCTTGTTATTTTTTTTCTAAGATAGAATTATTTATTCTGTTTCTTTTAAGCAATTTATATTTTTGTTTATATTCATTCATTTCACTTAGATTGTCAAATTTATTGGCATAATTTCCTTTTCATTGGTGAATTCACCCTTTTCAGTTTTGAATCTGGGAATTTGATTTTCTTCCTTTTTTCTATCAACTTTTACCCTACTTATCTTAAATCTTTTTTTAATAAAACAGCTCCCCTTCTTAATTAGCTAGATTTTCTTTCAGTCTTGTTAATCTCATTTAATTAAGGATTACCAGTTTGTTTTTTTATTGAGAATTTGTAAGTTGACCTTTTTCTAGTTTTTTTTTAGATATATACCCAATTCATTAGTCTTCTTTCATTGATGAAAGCATTTGGTTTCCTCTAAGTACAACAATAGCTGCATCCCACAAATTTTGGTATATTGTCTTATTGTTATTCTCTTTAATGAAATTATTGATTGTTTCTATGATTTGTTCTTTGATCCACTCTTTTTTTTTAACCCTTACCTTCTATTTTAAATTCAATTCTAAGACAGGAGAGCAGCAAGGGGTGGGCAACCAGGGTTTAGTGACTTGCCCAGGGTCACACAGCTAGAAAGTGTCTGAAAGTGGGTCCTCTCCAACTCCAGACCTGACACTGTATTCACTGTACTACCCAGCTGCCCCTGACCCACTCATTCTTTAGGATTCAAATATTTAGTTTCCAGTTAATTTCTAATCAGTGCTTTTGAGGCCCTTTATTGAATGTAATTATTTTGCATTATGATCTGAAAAGGATTCATTTTATTTTTCTGCATTTGGTATGAGGTTTTTATAACCTACCTGTGGTCAATTTTTGTGAAAGAGCCTTGTACCAATAAGAAAAAGATTCTTTCCTTTCTGTTTACAATCAGTTTTCTCCAGAGGGTTATCAGATCTAACTTTTCTAAAATTCTAGTCACCTTGTTAACTTCTTTGTTTATTTTTTTGTTATCTAATTTGTACCTAATTCTGTGAGAAAAGTTGGTCACACAACTGGCATAACTTTATTGTTTCCTCTTTTAATTCATTTGACTTCTTCAAAAATTTGGTTCATATTTGTTTTAAGTTTTTTATTATTTCATTGTGGTACCATTTGTTTATTTATTTGTTTGTTTGTTTTTATTAGAGCCATTACCTTCCATCCTAGAATCATTACTCTGTATTGATTCCAAGGCAAAAGAGTGGTAACAGTTAGGCAGTGGGGGTTAAGTGACTTGCCCAGGGTCACACAATTGGGAAGTGTCTGGGGCCAGATTTGAACCTTCCATCTCTAGGCCTGGCTCTCAATCCACTGAACTACCCAGCTGTCCCTGTGGTACCTTTTATCAAGGTGAAATTTTTTTACTTATCTCTGTTAATTAGATCTAGTTTTGCTTTAACTTTGTCTGAGCTCATGATTATTAATGCTGCCTTTTTTTTTTTTTTACTTCAGCTGAAGCTTAATAGATTCTGCACCAGCCCCTTGCCTTTACTCTGTGTGTCTCTCTGCCTTAGATGACTTTCTTATAAATGTAGGATTATGGGGTTTTATCCACTGTGTTCTCCCCTTCCATTTTATGGGTGAGTTCATCCTATTGACATTTATAGTTATCATTAAACTGTGTTTTTCACACACACACACACACACACACACACACACACACACACACACACATCATTTTTTTTCCCATTTGCCCTTTTCTCCTTTCACATTTTTCCTCCACAAGTCTTTTCCTTTTGACCACCACTTCTCCCAATCTGCCCTCCTTTCTATGAGTCCCTCCCTTTTTACCTTTATGGGATAAGATAGCTTCCTATACCCAACCGAATGTGTATGTTATTCCCTCTTTGAGGTGATTTCTGTGAGAGTAAGTTTCCAGAATTGCCCACCCCACCCACCCCATCTTCCCTCCACTGTAATAGCTTCTTTAATGTGAGGTAATTGGCCCCATTCTAGCTCTCCTTTCCCAGGGCATCTCTCTCACCTCTTAATCAATTTTTTGAATATCACACCCACACCTCTGACTATGTATATGTCCTCTAACTACCCTAATAGTGATAAAGTTCTTAAGAGTTACAAGTATCATCTTCCCATGTAGAATATAAATAGTTTAATGAATGCCTTAATGTTTTCTCTTTCCTAATTACTTCTCTTGAGGCTTATATTTGAACATCAGCTCTGGGTTTTGCATCATGAATGCTTGAAAGTCCTCTTTTGTTGAGTATCCATTTTTTCCCCTTGAAGGATTATATTCCATTTCACTGGGTAAGGACTTATTGGTGGTAATCCTAGCTCCTTTACCTTCTAGAATATAATTCCTAGCCTTCCAGTCCTTTATGTTAGGAGCTGCAAAATCCTATATAATCCTGACTGTGGCTCAATGATATTTGAAATGTTTCTTTCTGGTTGCTTAGAGAATTTTCTGCTTGGCCTGGGAGCTCTGGGTTTTGCTTATAATATTCCTGAGAGTTTACATTTGGGGATTTCTTCCAAGAAGTAATTATTGGATTCTCTCAGTTTTTATTTTACCTTCTAGTTCTAGGATATCAGGGCAGTTTCTTGAATAATTTCTTGAAAGATGATGTAGGCCCTTTTTTTGATCATGACTTTCAGGTTGTCCAAAAATTCTTAAATTATCTCTTCTTGATCTATGTTCTAAATCTGTTGTTTTTCTAATGAGATATTTCACACTTTTTTTCATTCTTTTGATTTGTTTCATTTTTTCTTGATGTCATATTCTAATTTTTAAGTGGTTATTTTCTTCTTTGAACTTTTATATTTCCTTTTCCATTTGGCCATGTCTACTTTTTTAAGGAGTTGTTTTCTTCAATGAGTTCTTGTACATCTGTTTTCCAATTTTTTTGTGCTTCCTTCACCAACCTGTTGACTTTGGTATCGCTCATTTCCTTTCCCAGTTTTACTTAAAACTTCTCTTACTTGATTTTTAAAATCTTTTTTTGAGCTCTTCCAGGAATTCTTTTAAGACCTGAGATCAATTCACTTTTTTCTTTGAGGTTTTGCATGTACCTATTTTGACATTGTTGTCCTCTTGAGTTTGTGTTTTGATTTTCCATGTCATCATAGTAACCCTCTATGTCAGGTTCTTTTTTAGATTTTTGCTCATTTTCTAGTCTTATTTCCTGAGTTTTAACTTTATGTTAACATTAGCTTCTGTTTCTGGGGAAAAGGGGGTCACTATCTCAAACTTTAGTTTTTTCTTGTTGATGTTTTCAGAATAACTGTAGATCTGTAAGTTTTAAGTTCTTCCAGAGTTGTATGATCTAAGGAGAGATATGGTCACTGCTTTCCTGGCCTTTGCTCTGGTCTGTGAGCAATGATATTCACTCTTTTCTGCGTTGGACCTACATCCAGGATTTCAGCTCCCATGTTGGCCACTTGCTATAGTGTGTTAGTGCTCTGCAACCTGGTTCTGTGACCTGGATCCTCCATTTGGAAAATGCAAGAGTCCTGCACGAAGAGGCAACAAAGTGTGTCTAATAATCTCTTTCTGATCAGTTATCTGTCTCCCTTGTCCTCTGGGCTGAGAACTCTGGAAGTCAATCCTGCTGATTCATTTTCCCCGAAGACCTACACTGGCTTGTTCTGGCATAACCTGCTGCTGGCTTGCCTGGACTGCCTTGCTTGAATTGCACTAAACTCTCACCTCAGTGAGACAGACATTTCCTATCAACTTTCTAAATTGTTTTGGGCTGGAAAATTGTTTCACTATCTTTTGGTTGGTTCTGCTGCTCCAGAATTTGTTTTGAGGTATGATTTAAAGTTATTTAGAGTTTGCCACCCTGGCTCTACCCTCTTCTAAAGATCTTATCTTCATTGAATCAACATGTGTTTCCTTCATAATAATAGTTGATCCACGATCTCAACAACACTATTTCTACCTATAATGCGTCTTTGATTTGGCAGTTCTTTGTTTTTCAGTGAAACTGACTCTACTGGAAGCTTAAAGTTTAATTAAAGGAGTAACTGTTCTGCCCTGATGTGATAAAACCAGACTGACCCAAGTGAGGTTAATTCAAACTTACTACTAAATGGTCCCTTCTGCTATCTCTCTACAGGCTTGTCCTTAAGAATTATCTGGATAAGAGATTTTCATATCACATATGAAGAAGTATATCCAGATGCCACATTGTCTATATACCTTTCATACTTGGCTAGAGGTTTTAGTTAGACTGGTATTCTAGATAGACTTGCATTCCCCAAGTTGTTTCGTGAATGCAAATAAACTGACTTCCTATGAGATAGGATGACTTCCAGTCAACTGAATTTTGATTTGCTTTCACAAATGTCTTCATTCCTTTAAGTCTGAGGTTCTTCGCTTTTTTAGTATCATGGAGCCCTCAGTCTGGTGAATCCTAGGGACCCTTTGGGAAATGCTAAATTTCAGTTAGAGATTAGTGGTGTGGTTTTTTTTCCCATCCAAGCTCATATACCTCAAATTAAGAACCCCTGTTGTAAGCAAATTTATTCCATAGAGGATAGATTCTTTATGTTTGAAATTCATAAATGTTAACTGATTTGGTTTATCATCTTTATCCCTTAGGATTTTTACTTTCATTACAGGACCTATCTGGTGGATAAGTTTGAAGAGGAACTCCTCCATCACTTTTATTGTCAACAGCTGCCAAAAAAGAGGGTCTGATCTGCCTTAGCCATGGGCAACCTCCATCTCTGGCCACAAGCCTCACAGTGGTAGTAGTGCCTCCATTACCAGGTCAACTGCCTGGGTTTTTTTTTTTTGTTTTTTAATTTAAAGTCTCTTTAATTTTATAGTTTTTATTTTTATATCACCTTCATTTTCCACAATATTTTCCCCCTTTCTCCATCCAGACAACCAACCCTTATAATGAAGAATAACAGAGAAAGGGAGGACCAAAGCTATTCAGGAAAATTAACCAATATATCAGTCAAGTCTGTGATCAATCAAGTGTTCCATGTGCATAGTCTTCCACCTCAGCAAAGAAGGGAGAGAAATGCATTCTCATCTCCAGGACCAAGCATGGTCATTTTAATAACACAGTGTTCAGTTTCAGTTGTTTTTTGTTGTTGGGTTCTTTGTTGTTTGTTCAACATTTTCATTGTGTGTGTTTTTTCTTGGTTCTGATTACTTCACCTTGCATCAATTCATATGTTTTCTCATGCCTCCCTGTATTATTCATGTTTATTTCTTTTAGTGTATGGTATATACCATAATTTGGTGAACCATTTACCCAATTAATAGTTATCTATTTTATTCTCAGTACTTTTCTACTGTAAAAAGTGGTGCTATCAATATTTCAGTGTGTATAAAGACCTTTATTTTTTAGCTTTGACTTTCTTAAGAGTATATACTTATCACCAGAATCTCTGGATCAAAAGCAGACATTTTCGTCACTTAGCAAAATTCCAAGTTGATTTCCAGAATGATTAGACCATTTCACAACTCCAGGAGTGTATTAGTAATCGAGTCTTTCCACAGCGTTGGCCATTCCTCTCTTTTATCTTTACCAGTTTGCTGAGTATGAGGTAAAACTTCAGAGTTGTTTTGATTTGCATTTTTCATCAGTGATTTTAAGCAATCATCAGTGTGGTTAAATTTGCAGTTCTTTTGAGAATTGCTTGTTCATATCTTTAGACTGATTATCCATTGATTAGTGGCTTTTGGTGTTTTATTAGACTCTTATCAGAGATATTTGATAGAAAATTTTTTGTTTTCCTCCCAACTGACTTCCTGGAATTTAGAATTGATTTATGTTACAATCACATATGTTACGGTAACAAATTATTTATTCCTTAAGTTGGTGAATGTACTCCATAGAAACACAGAAATGAGGTTGTGAGCTATGCAAAGTAGCAAGGAATCTTGAGGGAAATTCTGAGATATGGGTGGCGTGTGTCAACCAAACAACTGCCACTCTCTCCTCTCAGAGCCCCATGGAAACAGCTTAGAATCTTGTGCACAAGAACTCCAGGAATTACATCCCCAACCCAAACCACCAACCCATCTTCCAAACTCATTTTCATCCTCAAGAGGACAGTCCCCAGAGAAGGGTCCCACCTTCACCAATAGCCAATAAATGCTGGTGATAGACAAGCAAGTCCCCAAACCCCTTGAATGACAGCTCCCCTGGCTCACTAAGCCTGCTTCCAGTCCAGCCCTTCTATCATTTCAAGATGTAACCCCTATGGAAATGTAACCTGGTTAACTTTCTACATTTTCTTGAGTCTTCACTTCAGCTACCATAGTGAATAAAAATTCCCCAAAAGAGTTTTCAGCATTAAATTCCTTGAACTGTCAAAATGGTTCAAAATGAGCAGCAGATTTGACCTCATCAGTGGAAGGACATTACAGAAGATGCATTACCATCTGCTTCATTCTGACTTCTAAGGTCCATTGGGCTGGTCCATTTGACTCACAGCTAAAACATATATATCCCTAAGTAAAGTGTGTGAGAAGAACAACTATTTATATCCCCAGCATTTAACATATGAGAATTGAATCAATGTGTTTTTCATTCAAACAGTCATAGATTTAAGGCTGGAAAGGACCTCTGAGGATGTGGAGTCTAGCCGCTTCATTCCACAGATGAGGAAATAGCCACAGAAAGGTTAATTGACTTACTCAGAGTCACACTGTATTCATCTAAGGCAAAATTCAGACCTTGGTCTCCTTGACTCCAAACCCACCATTCTGTCTACCACACCTATCCTGAAACGTAGGAGGCTCTAAATAAATGCCTGTTTACTGGCAGTGAGAGCCATGTATATGACATGGAAGAAAATTAGCACCAGAAATTGCTCGAATAGTCTTACCCTGTTAACTAATTCTTTCCAAGTTTCCAAAATGTTTGCCTTTCTTTTACCAAATTCTTTGTTTTAAATTGCCTTTCCTTCTGACTGGCATAACAAGAATGTTCACCATGACTCTATTTAGACTTTTAAATCTTGTGATAGTATCAATTTTCCTTTGCCTTTAATTTTTGTGACTTGGAAAATTGTCTTGTTCTGTTAGCTGCCTCGCCTCACACTGTATTGGTGCCAGCCAACCTAATACTCAGCTGGCTAGCCCCATCTACTGGTTTTCACTGCCACCACTTTCAAATATTTCTAGGACCTCTGAAAAGAGGTTTCTTCCCTGCAGCCCTTAATAAGGGCATAACTTCGTCTTTGGTGTGCTACAAATAAGATAGTACAAGGGGCAACTAGGTGGCTCAGCAAATTGAGAGCCAGGCCTAGAGATGGGAAGCCTATGTAGGCTGTGAGCCTTGCGACTGCTCCGTGCTTATGTTCTAGCTTTGAACTCGTGCTCCCACGTGGGCTTTCTCTTAACTCCCTCCTGGCCTCGGGTGGAGGGATGCTCGGAGAGCCTGCACATTTTGTCCTCCGGTAAAGATCCAACAGCTCCTTCACATTGCGTATCCTTGGGTCCAGATTCCTGCTGCCACAGCACACTGCCTTAGCAGGGGATCCAGACAGGCGGTGTGCAACAATTAAAAGTAAAACGAGTATGTACTAGTATAAGTATTTCTCAATCCGGTGACCTAGAACTGATCGATTTTCAGTGTTAATACATATTAGTGATCAGGTAAATACAAGACTCAATGATTTTTTGCTGATTGTCTATACTTAAAATGATGGATAAAGTGTTGATGCAGGTTTAAACTTTTTTAAAACCCTCATGGGTTTAAGAGCAGTAAAAACTAGGTAGTTGGAGTTAAGTGACTAATCCAGGGTCACAGCTAGAAAGTCCCTGAAGCCAGATTTAAACCCAGGACCTCCTATGTCTAGGCCTGGCTTCTTTACCCAGCTGCTCCCAATACCTTCCATTATAATAGAGAGAGAAAAGAGGCACAAAGAACTCAGAATCATTTTCTATTTTTTTTTTGTTTCATAGGTTGCTATAGCTAATATATGTATAGTGTAATTATATATATAATAAACCTATCAATAAATTTAATACCTAGTAGTAAATCTTTTGCTGGAGACCCACCTCTCCATACTTGGCCTTATTATCAGAGTAGTCTATTATCAGAACCCTATCTAAAGCCATGATCACTTCTACCCACTGCTGGCCATCAGAGTAACTGGTCAGAATGGCCATGAATGAAAGAAATTTTCTTTGGTTTCATTTTATGTGGTTGTTCTGACCTTGGTTTTGAATTTCACCCCAAGAAACCAAGCTTTGGTAACTTCCTTGTAATCAAGGCATAAGGAATTACCTAGAATTGAAGCGTGATGTTGGGCACAGTTTTGATTTGATGATGGTGCTTCTCCACTGGATTGCGGGCCTGTCTGAGCCCTAATAACAGCTTGCTTTTTTTTTTTTTTTTTTGAGCCCTTACCTACTGAGTAAAATAGATAAAAATGTCAGTTCCAAGGCAGAAAAGCAGTAAGGGCCAGGCATTGGGGATTAAGTGACTTGCCCAGGGTGACAGGTAAGACACAGCTAAGTCTGAGGTCAGATTTGAACCCAGGATGATCTAGCCCCAGGTGTGACTATCCATCCAGCTGCCTCCAGATTAAACTTGAAATATCCCATGCCTATATGTTCCCACCATCACCATAAGAGACCCAGTTGTTAAACATTTATTAGCATATTCCTCAGCCTTTAGAATCAAGCAGAATCATTTCACCACAATTTTTATGCCATTTAGGGCAGATGTGTATTCATAACAACAGGTCTAGAGGCCATACTAATTTTCCTCATAACAGGCCTGGGAGGGGTAGGCTCAGTCGGAGGTTATAAGACAGAATTGGAAGGGCCTAGGGAATATTCACATGGGTAGAAAAATAATAGAACTAGGATGTGAATCCAAGTCCTCTGAGTCCAGATCCAGTTCTATACTGGGCAAGAAAGAAATAAGGAAATTGCCCCATGCAATATGGAGAAATAATAACCTAATCAAAATCTTAGGCCAAGTTCATTTCCAGTAAGCCCCTTTGATTGGTACTGCCTAAAGTGACTAAATACTTTCTACAGCCTTCCAGCAGATTTTCTTGCAACCCATTATACATAACTTTTTTTTTTCCAGTGTTTAAAAAAAAAAAATCTCTTGGTGGTGAATCCGCAGTGGTTTCCAGACTCCTGCCTTGCTTTTTATTTGCTTCACTAAGTTCTTCCATCTCATCAACCTCATCAAATAAATCTGTTATCTATGACATTCAATTTCTTCCTATCTCTATTCCTTTTTGCCTGTAATCCCCTTGGAATACTCTTTCTTTTATGAAAGTATATTTTACTTAGGACATAAAACTTTAATGTTCATAATGTGTCCTTGGCTTAAATTGATTTTGACACGTGTACTCATGTAATGTGGTGGGAGTGTTTTGTACCCTAAAAAATGGCAGAACTAGCCTGAGACATATTAAAGATCTCATCTCAAGTATATCACGTTTCCTAATATAACAATTTCATGATTATACTACTTTCTGAACTAGTATAATTACCCTCATTTTCTATAGATATTTCAAAAAAACAGCAAAGCCAAGATGGTAGAATAGCTGAGAGAAGTATAATAAGCAGATTTCTCTCCATCACATTACATGTATACAGATGTCAAAACCAATTTAAGCCAAAGATATATTATGAACATTAAAGTTTTAAGTAAAATATACTTTCATAAAGTAAAATAGAGTATTCCAGGATTTAGACTAGCATCTTTTCTAGATCTGGAAAATGCCAGACTATAAATCTTGATCAAGAAATCGAAGGAAAGGGGCAACTGGTTAGCTCAGTGGATTGAGAGCCAGGCCTAGAGATGGAAGGTCCTAGGTTCAAATCTAGCCTCAGACACTTCCCAGCTGTGTGACTCTGGGCAAGTCGCTTAACCCCCATTGCCTAGCACTTTCCACTCTTCTGCCCTGGAACCAATGTGTAGTATTGATTCTAAGATGGAAAGAATGGGTGGTTGTTTTTTAACTGAAGGAAAAACCAGTCTTTTTTCCAAACCAAATCTTCATGCTTAAGGAAAAAATTAGAAATGAGAACCATGGAAAAAAGAAATAGAGAGGGAGTTAATAGCTTGACACAAAAGATACAAAACCTTGCCCAAGTGAAAACTGCCTAAAAATGGCACCAAATGGACCAAATAAAAGCTAATGATTCCATGAGGGAATTTTGAAGTCAAAAGGACTGACAAAATATAGAATATCTCGATATCAAAAACAACTGACCTGGAAAATATCAAGGAAAGGTAAATCAAGAATCATTGGATTATTTGAAACTTGTGACCAAAAAAAAGCCTACATATATTTCAAGAAATCATACGAAAAAACTGTCCAGATTTCTTAGATATAGAGAGAAATGTGAAAATGAATTCTACCCATCATCACCTGAAATTCTAAGAAGCATTATAGTCAAAATCCAGAGCTTCTACTTCGAGATACAATCAGAAAGAAAGAATTCAAGTACTAAAGAGCCAGTTCAGGATCCTACAAGTTTTAGCCACCAAAAAGAAGAGGAAAGATTAGAATAACATTTAAAAAGACAAATGATATAGATATAACCAAAAATAATTTACTCAACAAAAATGAGGGTGATCCTACAGGGGAAAACGAGCCTTTGGTGAAATTAAAGGTGTTCCTCATAGGAGGGAAAGGCCCAGGAATGGAAAAAGCATTTTGCAACTATTTCATTTGAACCTCACAACAACCCTGCAAGGTTGGTGCTATTATTTATTATAGTTGAGGAAATGGAAGCAAACAGGTTAAATAATTTTGCCCTAATTCACAGTGTCCAAGTTGAATTTGAACTCAGATCTTCTTGACTCCATGTCCCTGCCATCTATCCACTCTACCAGCTATTTGCCTTTGACGAAAGGCCTAGAGCTGCAAACAAGATAAATAAGAACAGTCCAGGAACTAAAAGATGAGCTGCTTCCCTTCTCATATGGGGAGATGATGCATGTGTCTCTGAATCCCGTCCTCAGGGGTCATAAAGAGAGTCTCAAGCAGGATGCCTCTGAGTGGTTCTGCTGTATCTTGATCTTGAAAGAAGGATGGAAGGGGAAAGGACAGGGAAGTTAGACAAAGCTAACTCATAATCAAGGCACACAAGTAAGGAGTCTTTAAAAAGAGGAAAGGATGGGAAATTGACAGTTGAGACTCATCTTGAACTGTACACTTCAAAGGGAAGACTATATACACAGTTTTATACAAAAATAGTTCCAATCATCAGGGAAACAAATGTAAAGAAGAGGGAATTCATGGGAGGGCACATTAAGGGATGGGCAAGACCTGAGCAAAACAAACCCGAAGAATGTACAGAACTATAACACTTTGAAGTGGCGAAGAATTGGAAACTGAAGGGGTGTCCAACTGGGACATGGCTGAACAAGTTACAATATATATGGTTAAAGGAGCACCATTGTGCTGTGAGAAATGATGAAAAGGGTGGTTTCAGAGAAACCTACCTAGTGGGATTTGTATGAACTGATGCAAAATGAAATGAGCAGAAGCAAGAGAACAATTTATGGAATGACAGTCACTTAAAATTTGGAAAAACAGGAATTCGAGTCAGCATCATAACAAACCATGGCTCAAGAGTACTAAAATGAAACTTTTCTCTCTAGCAAGAGAGACAATATGCAGACAAATATACATATATATATACATATATATATGATAAAAGAAAGGAAAGGCATGGGAATGAAGATGGGTTGGGGAAGACTTCTGGCAGAAGATCAGATTTTAGGGCTTAAAAGAAAGCAGAGAGCTCAGAGGGTTTGCTTTTCAGTTGAATGAGGGCAAGGGAAAATGTATTTTTGCTGATTAAAATAATGTGTAATTTTTAAAAATAAAGTCTAGTCCCAATTTGTGTCTGTTGCTGCTCTAGGCAGCCACCACTCCTATCTCTTAATTGGATCAGTTATAGTATTTTTATGCCTCTTGTGAATTTATTATATCCCATTTTGTCTTATAGTCATTTGTGTATCTCATCTCCCCTGCTAGACTTTTAAGATTCTAGAAGACGGACACCATATCTTACTCATTTTTTTATGCAACACATACACTCAGATCTATCACATTACTTTGCGTTTAGACACTTAATAAACATTCATTTTATTGGATTTTGCTATCAGAGGAGCCTTATGTGCTTGACAATCCTACAAGAATTGTCCCGGTGGGGGTTACTGTGACCTCCAGAGATGTCAGTCCCTTCAAAGAAGACCCTTTTGATTGACAAAGACAAGAAAAGAAGAAAATGAAAAATAGTGGAAGAACTAGAAGGAAAACTGGCACACTACTGTGGAACAATGAATTAATTCAGCCATATTGGAAAGTAATTTGAAACTTTGCCCAGAAATCACTAAAGTGTGCATATATACCTTTTGATCAGCAATATACTAAACAAGATAAAAGACTCACATAAACAGAAATGCTGTACCTCTCTATAGAAGAAAAAAATGGAATTTACATTTTGGGAAATGGCTAAACAAATCATTGTATGAGAAGGTAATGGAATTAGAATTACATAATGGTATGTAATTATGTCATAAGAAATGACAAAATGTACAGTCGAGGAATCTCGTAAGATCTGTATGAACTGATGCAAAGTGAACAGGATTCAATCTATTTGTACAGTGACAATAACAAAAATAAGTATAACTTTGAAAGACTTTTGATAAATGCAATAAAAAAAAAGATTCTAGAGGACCAAGGATGAAGCTTTCTACTCGCCTCCTACAGAGAAATGCACTGTTCTTAAATGACAAAATGGGATATATGTATTTTAGAGAAGGCCAATGAGGGAATTTGTTTTGCTTGACTATGAATATCTGTTCCAATGATTTTCTTTTCATTTTTTTATTCACTTAAAAGGGGGAAATGGGAAGGAAAGGAAATTGTTTATTGGGGGAAACGTTTTAAAATTTTAAAACAAAAGAGCCTCCAAAAGATTTGAAAAGAGTAATTGAAGGACATGTGGAATGGGTAAATGATTAACTTCCCCTTTTTTCTTAAAGGCTTCCCCTTCTCCCTCCTTCAGTTTATTTGCAGGGTTATTCTTCTCTGTGTGTATGTATATATATGTACATGTATATGTACATGTGTGTCTAGATAAATCGCTTATTCATATTACATTGAATTTATATTATTTAAAATCCAACAGGATTTTATTTGGGAGAAAAGATTCCAAAAAGTAAAATTGTTTCTAAATAATAATAAATTTTGTAAAGCACTTTAAAGTCTGCAAAATATTTTATGTACAATCTCATTTGTGGCCTTGCACAACCCTGAGGTAGATGCAGTTATTATCCCCATCTTCAAATAAACTGAGGGTCAGAAAGTGTAAAATGAATTACCCAGGGTCAGAGTATCTGGAATTGTATTTAGAGATCATCTTGATTCCATAAGATCCACCAGGCCACAATAATGGATGAAGAGGCAACCATTCTCCCCTAAAAAACAGCAAACAAAAAAACAAGACCCTATAATAATTTATAAACCTCTGGAGGTTTATGTAGCTGTGATCCAGAAGTTCCTTGTATTCAAAAGGTTAATCCTAAATCCTTAGGCAAACTTTCAAAAGTCTGCAAAAAAAAAGAAATCTCCCCAAAAACAGAATTTCAAGAGGAAACATTTTTATTTCCAATAGAAACTTGGAAGTTTGAAAATAAAAGTGTACATACCGGCAGAGTGCAAAAAGAAAAAAAGATTCTCCATAAAAGTAAACTTTGGAGGGAGAGCTAATTAGCATTTCAAAGGGCAGTGATAATAGTTGGCAATTTACTCTGCTGGCCCAGGGGCCCTGGGTGACAGGCACAGTTTCCTTTCTACTTGCAGACACTCCTTAATGGCTATTGTAAGGTGTTTTTATTTTATTTTATTTTTTAAGGAAAGTTATTTTCAGGTATTCACCTGGGAACACTGAGCTGAGTTGCCATGCTGATGTAGTCTCCCAAAGGAACAAAAGAATCACCTTTTGTTTCTGCTCTTTTGCTTGTTGCTGCTGACAACCAGCCACCTCTTTAAATTTGGAGGAGGGAGGGTGGTAAGTGGAAGGAGGAAAGGCAGGCATGTGTGAAGAAGAAGATACTCCAATAAATACCATGTGAGGGAATAAATGAGTGAAGTCTTGCTGGAAAGAAATAAAGCCTTGGAAAGGTTAAAAAATCTCGCACTTCCAGTTTATAGTATTCCTCCGATCCTAACCCCAATGTGTTCCTAGACCCATGCCACTCCTTGATGCCCCAATACCTCCAATGACTTCCATCTAAAATCTGACATTCAATGCTTCCACATTCTGCCTCCAGCCAACCTGTCCAACCATCTTATATCTTTGGCTTTCCACTCAAAGTGGGGTACAGGTATGCCTCGTTTTATTGCCTTCTTTATTTGAGCATTATTGAATTTTTTGAGTTTCTGCTTTATTGAGTTTCACACATAATGTATTTTTGACAAATTGAAGTTTGGGGGCAACTGCGTGTGCTCACATGGTGTCTCTGGGTCACGTTTTGGTAATTCTCGCAATATTTCCAACTTTCTCATTGTTATTATACCTGTGATCTTGGATGTTACCGTTGTAATTGCTTTGGGGGGGGGTCACAAATCATGTTCCTAGGAGAGGGTGAGCTTCATAAATGTGAGCGTTCCAACTGCTCCACTGACCAGCCATTCCCCCTTCTCCCTCACTCTCCTTGGGGTCCCCCATTCCTTGAGACATAACTATCAGAATAAGGCCAACTAATCGCCCTATGATGGCCTCTAAGGGTTCAAGGGAAGGAAGGAGGCCATCCATGTGGCAAACCTCATTGTTGACTTATTTTAAGGCATTATCACAGCCATGAACCCTGAGGCAAGACCCTCCACCAGGAAAAAGATGATGGATGACTCCACGAAGGCTCAGGTGATGATTAGCGGTTTGTTTTTTGTTTTGTTTTGTTTTTAGCCTTAACAGTATTTTTTTATTTAAGGTAGATATATTTTTTAGACATAATACTATTACACACTTAGTAAACTACTAATATAGTTTAATAATACTAGTATAGAGTAAACATTTATATATGTACCAAGAAACAAAAAAAAAAAATCCATGTTACTCAATTTATTGCAATGTTGACTTTATTGGGGTGGTCCAGAACTACCCTGCAGAATCTGCAAGATAGACCTATTCTCTCCCATTGTCCTGCCTGTCTGTGGCAGTATCAGGAAATAAACAAAGGATTTGAAGTCAAGACAACCCAAGTTCAAATTCTCTCTAACCCTGTTATCTGTGGGACCCCAGCAAGACACTTAACTATTCTGGGCTTTGCTTTCTTTATCTATAAAATGAAAAGTTCAGACTACATGGCCTTATAAGAGCTTTCCAGCTCCAAATCCATGCTCTAGGAGCCTGCGATCCATCACTGTGTCCTTTACTCACTTCATTTTCCCATTTCTAGAATGGGAAAATAGTGCCAGAAGCAAGATATTTCCATTTGTTAAAGGCCATATTTAAATGCTGCCTCCTTCTCGAAGGCTTCCCTGATTTGTGTTCCCCAACCCCATTTAGTTGATTTTTATAATTTTTTTTATTTCTTAAAAATAACCCTTTATTAACCCAATGGAATTGCACTTTGGGCTACAAGAGGGAGGAAAGAAGGGGAGGGAAAGAACATGAATTGTAACATGAAATTTTTTCCAAATTAATCAATTAAATAAAATTTTTTTAAAAAAACCATTACTTTCTATCTTAGAGTTAATATTAAGTTTGGGTTCTGTAAGAGGCTTAAGTTTAAGAGTAGGTGTATAAGCAGGCTAGGAAAAGCCTTATCTGGAGGTCATGGACATTCTGAATGGAATGCAGGGGAAGGAGGAAGTGGCTTGTGCCTGAGAGAGACTCCATGGTGGTTGGCACAAACTGTTGCTGACCCTGGGAGATCTCAGAGCCAGGGGAGTTGTATCCAGATTCCCTGGGATCCTGAGAGTGGTGAAGGCTTACAGCAGAGGACATCAGACCTGCAGAGCAGCACCGAGTAGGGAGTGGTTTGTGATCTGGTGGACAGCATTGCAAACTTTCTCTCCCTACCTGGATACCTTGGATCATCTGTTCTGGTGGAGTTGACTCCTGGCATCCTGAAACCATCCCTGGATTAGTTGTGAGATCCCAAGTAAAGCCACCCTCAGGTCCTCAGCTAAACTGACCAAACCTGGCTGGAACCAGGTTGGGAGGAACTTTTCCCTTGTGACTCCAGTACAGCTTTCTTTGGGCCCTGTCTTGTTTAGATCATAGGAGAGTGTAGTCAAGTCCTTTCCCTACCCCTGTGGTTTGCCCTTAACTTTTAAGTGTAGTAAACCCTATTCCCATCCTTAATCTTAGTTTGTCCTTCATTGAATGTGTTACCTTAACTTATAAACTCCTGCCTTTACTTTGCTGATTACCACAGGCCTAGTCTTGGTGCTTCAGAGTGGCAGTTGGACCTAACAGCCAATTCAGTAACAGACACCCCTTTGCTGTTAAACTTTAGTCTCCCTACTTGTTGGGCCCCTTCCTGTCATTTCTGTCTCCCACACACCCACCTGGACCCATCTTTACTGTTCAAGGCACCTTTCCCTGGTTTCTCCCTTAACAGTTCCAAGGCAGAAGAGCTGTAAGGGCTAGACAATTGGGATTGAGTGACTTGCCCAGGGTCACACAGCAAGGAAGTGTCTGAGGTATTAAGTGTTTTCTATTACAGGCACCATGCTAAATTCTGAAGGTAGCAGAGAGAAGTCCCTTCGGTCAAGGAGCTTACATTTTAATAGAGGAAAATAACACATAAGACAAAGCTGAAAAGGAAGAAGAGTTATGAAGGCACATTTGGAGGAGAGGAAAGAAAGTCCCCAAGAAAGAAGTCAGTATTGCATACTGGGGAGGAAATGTCCCATCACTGTCCCAGTCAACTGTGCTCTAAACTTAAATATCATCCTTTCTTTTCCTCTCTCCCTCCCCATCTCCCCATGTCCAATCTGTTGCCAAGTCAGTTCTATTCTATTTCTGTAATATCTCTCCTAGATACCACCTCTCCACTAGCATTGCCATCACCTTGGTGCAGGCCCTCCAGCTCTTTGGGGAACTATTGCAATAGATTTCTGGCTGGTCTCCCGGCCTCGAATCCAGCCTTCATTCAGCTGCCAAAAAGTGGTCTTCCTAGAGCAGAGATTTGACTACACCACCATCTCCCTCTGTAAATTCTAGGGACTCCCAGTCACTTCCAAGATCAAATATAAAATCCTGTAGCTTTTAAAGCCTTTCAGAATCTAGCCCTTTCCTACTTCTCCAGGCTTTTTATACTTTATTCCCCCCACACACGCTCAGTTATCCAGTGACCCTGTCGTTATTCTTTATGTTTTTATTGATCAACCCCCACACCTGGAATGCTCTACTCTCATTCCTTGTGTTTTTCTAGCTTCTCTGGCTTCCTTCAAGCCTTTGGGACAAGCCTAACTCCTGCAAGGAGGCATTCCTTGTTCCATTAATACTAGTCTCTTTCCTCTGAGATGACTTTGTATGTGTCTCATATATACAGTCAGTTCCGCCCAGTTTGGGGTGGTTTGAAGAGGGGGTACAGGTAAGAAAAGAGCCATGGAGGTCTGGGGCAACCTACATATGTCATTGGCTTCCTGGATTAATCTCCCAAATATACTGCTGAAATTTTATCTGTCCCCAACTAAGAGCTTCATTTTAGCAATGACATGGATATGGTGGTGAGAATCACCAAGATGGCAAAAGCCTCCACACCTCAACACCACGTGAGGATCATTGGACAAAACTGGTCATATTTAGCATGAAGAAGAGAAGGCTTAGACTTCAAATATTGGGAGGCAGCCATAGGAGAGATCAAGCCTGTTCTGCTTGACCCTAGGGGGACAAAACTAGGAGCAGTTCATGAAAGTGGCAGAAAGACAGATTTACTAAATGTTACACTTAGTCCGACCTCACTTTCCTAAAGCAAGTCTGTCTCCATTTCTCCCTCAGGGTTCTAAGGGGCACCCCTGATGAGTTGGGAATGTCTACTGGTATTAAACTGAGCCCTTCCCTTCCCTACTCCAACCTATTAACCACCAGGAGTTAATGTCCCAATGCCATTTAACCAATTAATATCAACTCACTTTTTATGCAAGGATATTTACTTCAAAAAAATGGCAAGAAGAAGAATACATTTTCCTCAAATTATCATTTCTACCCAGTATAATTCTCTCTCTCTCTCTTTCTCTTTCTCTCTCTCTCTCATCCTCTCTTTTTCTCTTTCATCCTCTCTTTCATTTTCTCTCTTTTTCTCTCTCTCTTTCATTTTCTCTCTCTCATTTTCTCTCTTTCTCTTTCATCCTCTCTCTCTCATTGTCTCTCTCTCTTTCATCCTCTCTCTCATTCTCTCTCATTGTCTCTCTCATTAGCTCTCTCATTGTCTCTCTCTCATCCTCTCATTGTCTCTCATTGTCTCATTGTCTCTCTCATTATCTCTCTCTCTCTCTCTCTCACACACACACACACACACACACACACACACACACACACACACGGTCACATCCAATGTGCCTTTGTCTTAGCTACTTCTGGGACAGATTTGAAGATCCCTCTTTAAGGTATTGGTGTTATGCTAGCTGTAAAACCTGGCATGTACTCAACTCACAGACCTTGCTTGGCTCACTCTTCTGACCTTTTAAAACTCAGTATAGTAACTTCTAACTTCCTTTACCTGAAATGAAAGAACAAATCCCAGGGCAAAGAACCAAGTCCTGTTTTCATGGACTGCTTGTCAGCTGTGGAGAGAAAGGGTTCAAGGCCTCTCTCCTCACCACATTATCTATCATTGGATGCAGTCACTCTGGAGAAAATCCTACAAAGAGGAGTAAAGACAAAAAGTAAGGGTCAAGGTTTTCATTACCTTCTGTCTTTTGAATGGAACCTCCCAGGTCAGAACCAGTTGCAGAATTTCTAGGCATGCTCCAAAATCTCTCCAAGGCACCTCTATTTATACATCTTCTCATGGCTCCCAGAAGTAAGTTCTCTATCCTAATCCACATGGGGCATTTGTCATCAATTCATAAGGACCAGGCTTGGAGTTCAATCCTTTGTTTCATAAGGAAAAGCTTCCTAGCAATTGGAGGCATCTAAAAAGTGTAATGGGTTGCCGCAGTTCAAAGTGGGTTATGCCTTTCTGGAGACCTTCAAGAGAAAGCCAGAAGATCTCTTGTTGAGTATGTTTCGTGGAAGGAATTCTTATTTATGTATTTTTTGATTAAACTATCCTCTTTTCAGATCTCTTTCAACTATCAAATATTATGATTTTTTCATGAAAATTCTTCAACAGCAACTATCCACCAAGAAAATCTGAACCTTTCAGCTTGGTATTCAAGATTTTCTAAAATTTGGCACCTCTCTACATTTTCAGTCATGTTACAACCAAACATGTACTGATAATCTCATACATGTCCCATGCTCCTTAACTTCCCATTTCATTGTTTATTATGTGCACTACTCCCAGAATATTCTTCCCACTCCCTACACTAATTTCTTCCTATAAGAATAATTGGGAAAACTCCTAATTGGAAAAAAAAATCATCACTTCTTGAAAAAAAAAGTTTGTGTTGACATCTTCTCTTTCTTATATCATCATATCTTATCCCCAATATCACTTGTCCTCCTCCTCCTCCTCCAGAGCCATTCTATAGAACAAAAAGTATTTTAAAGAAAAAAAATCAGCACAATGTATAGATTCATTGGAAAAGTACCCAAAGATGTGTAATGTGTAACACCTGTAGCTCTCCTACTTCCACATACTTTACACAATGGTGGGTTGTCAGTGTCCTCATATCTCTTCATTTGAGTCATACTTGATCTTTATTTGTTACATTCACTTTTGATTTTTTGGTGTATAGTTGTTCTTTCCACACAAATAGCTGCTCTATTTTTTTTCTTGACTTTCTTCATTTTGCATCATTTCATATAGAACTTTCATGCTTCTCTGGATTCATTGCATATATCATTTGTTTTTTTTTTAAACCCTTACTTTCTATCTGTGTATTGGTTCCAAGGCAAAAGAATGGTTAGAGCTAGGCAATTTAGTTAAGTGACTTGCCCAGGACCACATAGCTAGGAAGAGTCTGAGGCCACATCTGAACTCAGGACCTCCAGGTCTCTATGCCTGGTTCTCAATCCACTGAGCCAGCAGCCCCCACATACATCATTTCTTAAATACAGCAATATTGCATTACATTCATGTACCACAATTTATTTAACCATTCCTCAATCAATGGATATCTACTTTGCTTCTAATTCTTTGCTATTACCCCCCAAAAAGTTGATATAAATATTTTGGTATAAATGGGTTTTTTTCTTATCAATGGCTTCCTTTGGGTATAAACCCATAATGGAGTATCTGGATCAAAGGTTATAGATATTATAAACAGCATAATTGATACCATAATTCCAAATTACTTTTCAGAATGATTATACCTTTTCACTGCTCCAGCAACAATAAGTTCATGTTCCTATCATTCCACAATTCTCCATTTTTTGTCATCTTTGTGCCTTTTTTTGTCACCTTTGCTAATTTTCAGGGTATAAAGTGAAACCTCAGGGTTGTATTGATTTGCATTTTTCTCATTCTTAGTGATTTGTGTATTCTTTCATATGGTTGTGAATGCTTTGCAATTCTTTTGAGGACTATTTATTTATATCCTTTGACGCTTATTTGTTGGGAAATGGTTACTAGTCATATATATATGTATATATACATATATAAATTGTTTATATATCTCAGATATCAATCCCTTATTAAAAAAATTTGATAACCAAGTTTCCCCCCCATTCTACTACCTCTCCTAGGTGCATTAATTGTATCTATACTGGTTTTCAGTTTCATATAATCAAAA
Source organism: Gracilinanus agilis (assembly GCF_016433145.1). Taxonomy (NCBI): domain Eukaryota; kingdom Metazoa; phylum Chordata; class Mammalia; order Didelphimorphia; family Didelphidae; genus Gracilinanus; species Gracilinanus agilis. The sequence goes on from NC_058130.1 coordinate 192,517,162, forward strand.
CTATCTGTTTTATCTTTTTTATCAAGTCTCCATCTCTTGATTGATTAAGAAAACATCTCCAAGATAGCAGGAAAGGGCCTGCTTGTACAAAAATATATTCAGCAGCTCTTTTTGTAGTGACAAAGAATTGGAAACTTAAGGAATACCCATCAATTGGGGAATGGTTGAGCAAGTTGTGATATATGGTTGTAATGGAATCCTATTGGGGAATAATAAATGATGAACAGAATGAGTTCAGAAAAACCTAGGAAAACTTAGTTGAACTAACATAAAGTGAAGTGAGCAGAACCAGGAAAACAATGTATACGGTAACAGAAATAGTGTACTATGATAAATTGAAAAGTGCTCAACTATTATGGGCAAAGTAAGGTTTCAAGATAACTCCAAGGGACAGATGATAAAAAATGCTATCCACAATCAAAGAAAGAACCGTTGAAATCTGATTGCAGATCAGCACACCATCTTTCCCTTTATTTCCTAAAAGACTTTTTTAATGTATTGTTGTGAGGGTTATTTAGCAATTAATTTAGTATTAGTGTTGGACCTAGCAGGAAGGGCTGGAGGATTCCAAGATGGAATGAAGGAGCAGGAAGTGGGGCTTGTGCTCTGAGAGAGACTCCATTAGTGGTTGGGACATAACCATTGCCAACCCTGGGAGATCTCAGAGTTAGGGGAAAACTGCATCCAGATTCCCTGAGATCCTGAGAGAGGTGAAGGCTTTCAGCAGTGAACAACAGACCTGCAGAGCAGCACCAAGTGGGGAAGTAGTTTGTGATCTGGTGGACAGCATTGCAAACTCACTCTCCCTACCTGGGTACCTCGGATCACCTGGTGGAGTTGGCTCTTGGTATCCTGTGACCATCCTTGGATTACCGTGAGGCCCCAATTGAAAGCCATCCTCAGGCCCTTTAGCTGAGCTGACCAAACCTGGCTGGAACCAGATTTGGAGGAACTTTCCCTGTGACTTCAGTACTGCTTCCTTTGGGCCCTGCCTGGCTTAGGTCAATAGAATAGGGTAGACAAGTCCTTCCCTTGCCCCTGTGGTTTGCCCTTAGGTTGTAAGTATAGAATCCCTTATTCCCATCCTTCATTATTATTTCCCTCAATTATACTGTTATATACTTTTACCTGTTGCCTGCTGGTTCCATAGCCTAGGAGGACTGAGTGACTGTTGGCCTAACAGCCATTCCTATTGACAGTTAACAGCTTGGCTGTAAACCCTGGTCTCCCCATCCTGGTTGGTCCTGTCTCTCCTTCAACCCAGTGTGAACCCACAAACCATTTAGTTACATTTAATAATAATAATAACATCCCTGGTGCCTCACTATTACAGTATGCATGATATGTCTTCTGTCACAGCATAAAGAATATGGAAATATGTATTGTATGAAAGCACTGTTATAACTTATATCAGACTATTCACTGCCTTGGGAAAGAGAAGGAAGAGGGAGGGAGAAAGGGAGAGAATCCGAATCACAAAATGTCAGAAAACAATTGTCAAAAATTGTTTTTACATGTAATTTTTAAAAATTTAAAGCTTAAAAAAAAAGAATATATCTCCTAGCCATAGCTGTGAAAGGTATACAATCTGCTTCTCTTTCAATTTTTATATAGTCTGATCTTTAATATTAAGGTTACATCTCCGCCAGACTACTTTCCAGTTTCCCCAGAAGTTTTTACAAAAGAGAGAATTTTAAAATTAATTTGTTTTCCACTTTGTCAACCATTCAGTTATTAAGATCCATTATTTCTTATTCCATCAGTCTAGTTCTCTATTTTCTAAACAATACCAGAGTTTTGATGACTGCTGCTTTTTAGCATAGTTAAAGGTCTGAAAGCGCTATTTCCTCTTTATCCTTATTTCTTTTCATTATTTCTGTTGATAGTATAGATATTTTGTTTTTCCAAATGAATTTTGTTTTCATTTTATCAAGTTCCATAAAGTATCTCCTTAGTAAATTGATTAGTATAGCATTCAAAGCATAACTAACTTTAATACTATTGTCATTTTTATTATTTTGCCATGGCCTTGCCTTAAGAACTGAGTATTCCTCTAACTGTTTAACTTGTTCTTTATTTCTTTAATGAGCCCATGCAAACCTTTTGTGTGAAATGGTTGGTTGATCCCTAGATATTTAATTAATTTTGTAGTTATTTGAAATGAGGGTTTCCTGTCTATTTTTGCTTTCTTGGGTTTTGTTATCATTATATAGCAATGGTGCTGTTTTTGTGGGGGTTATTTTGTGAACTGAATCTTTGCAGAAGCTATTGCCTTAATTGGTATTTTTGCTAATTCCTTAGGATTTTCCAAATGTGGCATCATATCCTTAGCAAATAGGGATAGTTTATTTCCTCTTTATCTATGTGCCTTTAGTTTTTTTCTCTTGCCTTATTGCTGTTAATTCTAGAGCTATATAAAATAATAATGGAGAGAGTGGGCCTCCTTGCTTCACTCTAATATTAGAAAATGTTCTTGTGTATATCCATTGCATATGGTGTTTCCTTTTGGTTTTAGATAAATGCTTTTTGCCATATTAAAAAAAAGATTCCTTTATGCCTATACTTTGTAGGGATTTTATAACAAAAGACTGCTGTTCTTTGTCAGAGGCTTTTTCTGCATTTATTGAGATGATCATGTAGTTTTTGGATATTTACTTATACTATAATTAGCTTATGTTGATTGTTTTCTAAATGTTGAACCATTCTTGCATACTTGGTATAAATCTCAGTTGGTCAAAATGTATGACTTCTTGGATAAATCACTGACTACTGTTTGGCATGATTTTGTTTAAATTTTTTGTCTCAGTATTCATTAATGATCCAAGTCTATAGTTTTTCTTCTGTGTTTTATCTTTTCCTGGTTTGGGTATAAGAAACTATATATGTCTTAGAAAAAGATTCTGGTTTTTTTTCCCTTCAATTTATATTTATCTCACAAAAGGATTTTACTTTCTCAGTCTCTGAGAATAATTTGTAAAGTTTGGATACTAATTGTTCCTGAAGTCTGATAAAATTCTCCTATGAATCCATCAGAACCAGAAGTTTTGTTTTTGTCTCATAATTCTTTGAAAGCTGTATTTATTTCCTTTTCTGAGGTTGGGTTATCTAAGATTTCTGGTCTTTTGATAGTTTGAGTATTTTATGTTGTTCTTGAAGGTATTCTATTTCTTGTGTTCTCAGTTTTATTAGTAAAAACTGCATGTGTTCTGATATTTCTTCTGGTTTTATTGTGATTTCACATTACTCTTTTTATTGATTTGATTTTCTGCCCTCTTTTTAATCAGATTGGTCTACAGGTTTATAAATTTTATTAATCCTTTCAAAGAATTAGCTTTTAGTTTTATTTATCATTTCTATGGTTTTTATTTCCAATTTATCTATTTCTCCTCTAATTTCAATATTTCTCCTTTTGTAGTTATTCTACGTTTATTTGTTGACTTTCTAATGTCTTGAAATACCTATTCAATTTGTTAATCCTCTTTTTTTTTTTTTAATTTTGTTCATCCATTTTTAGGGGTATGATTTCCTCCCCACTGAGAACTGCTTTAACTGTGCCCCAGAAATTTTGGTATGCGGTTTCATTGCTATCATTTTCTTTCACATAATTATTCATTATTTCTATGATTTGTTCTTTGACCCAGTCACTATTTAGTATTTTATCATTATGTCTCCATAGGGGGTGGTGGGTTGCTAGGTAGCACAGTGGATAGAGTGTTAGGCCTGAAATCCAGAGGACCTTTATATTCAAATCTAGCCTCACACTTTTGAGCTCTGTGACCCTGGCTAACTTAACTCCAGTTGTCTAGACCCTGTTGCTCTTCCTTGATACTAAGACAGGAGATAAGGGTTTTGGGAGGAGGGAAGTCTCCATTTGGGTCTGTGACTTTTGCTTATTATCTCTTAACTAATGACTTTGTTTATTGCATTATGATCTGTAAAGGAAATACTATTTTTTACCTTTTTACATTTGTACATTTTCCCTTTTTACATTTCTGTGCCCTAATAGAGTCAATTATTGTTAAAGTTCCAAAGGTGCTGAGGCATATGTATATTCTTTTTTTTTTTTTTTTAATTTTAAACCCTTCACTTCTATGTATTGACTTATAGGTGGAAGATTGGTAAGGGTAGGCAATGGGGGTCAAGTGACTTGCCCAGGGTCACACAGCTGGGAAGTGTCTGAGGCCAGATTTGAACCTAGGACCTCCTGTCTCTAGGCCTGGCTCTCAATCCACTGAGCTACCCAGCTGCCCCTCTTTTGAAGAAAGAAGATACCATAAGTCTTTTACAAGTATTGGTTTGTTGTCTATGATTTGCAATCCCAATCTATTTCTCTTTTGTTTCTTTGGTGAGATTTGCCATACTAAATTCCAATTTTTCTATCCTATCCATTATTTTTGGTGCACATGTCATAAATTTGCTCTCATAACTCTCGTTTTTCTTTTAAACTACTCAGGAACCATATACTATGGTTCAATGTTCTCTTCAAATTCCACAGGGTCCTCTGTCTCATCAAGTGTTAGATCATTTTCTTTTGTCTTTCACTGTTTACTCATCCATGTCTCAACTTGTTTACTATATCTGGAGGCTGTGTTTGCTTTTGCTGTTGATGTTTTCCTGTTGATGTATATGCTCATGTTCAAAGGCTTTGAGTTTTCTTCTGGAGATCTTTGGTAATTTCAGTCTTTTCTCCTCTTAATGCTCATTTTCTTGACTCCCTCTCCTCTGATTGTGGTTTCCTATGGGACTGGGTCTCAAAGTGTCTTAAGCCTCCTTTAAAACTGAGCAATTTATGGTACTTCAGCCTAGATTGGATGCTGAGCTCTTTGGCTCAGACCTACTGGAACATTTCACAGTCACCTCTACTTTTTCTACCCCCTTTTGTCCCACCTCCTCTCTTCCTCAGTTCTCTGGTCAGGAACTGAAAGCCCAGGGACCTGCCATGCTGATGTTATAGAACTGATTTCTGTAATTTAGGTCTTTAAAGCTTGGGGAGAAGAGTGTGAGATTGAGCTCTATTTCATAGCCAGATATGAATCCTGCCCTCTTTCCCCTTGTTCTTACATCTCCTGCAGAGATATTTTGCAGCATAGAATGCTGCTACTGCAGTACTGGTTATCTCGCCCAAGCTAAAAACTTCTGCAGCTAGAGCCAAGATCTCCATCTCTGGAAAAAGAGAGGTAGGGACTGAGGAATGAGGTGGGGCTTTTTGCAAGTCATGTGTCAGGTCTTTAGGTCCACTAGTACAGTCTCACTGCCAGCAGCTTGGTGGATAGTGGGGAAAAGAGGCTGAAATAAACTCAGGATAGGTGTCAGGTCATGGATTTTTAATTAAAAAAATATTTTAAACTCTTTTGGATTCTGGATACCATAAGCCTTCGGGACAGCAGATATTGATTTATCTTTGGCACATAATTTTTGTATTGGAAGGCTTTGAGAAATGGTGGTGAAAAGAAGAAATGTCTAGACCTCCATTTTGTTGATCAGGTAACCCAAAAATCCATCATCATTCTGTTTTGTGATTGTCATTCCAGGAAGCTCTCTGTAGTGATGCAGAGCAGTAAAAGAGGTTAAGTACTTTGCCCCTGGTCACAGAGCCAGTATGTGTCTAAAAGAAGACATGAACCCACTATGCATTATATTGCTTTGTCACTCCATCACTGTTTGTTATTATTTTTTAAATCCGTCCTTTCTATCTTAGTAGTAACCCTAAGACAGAAGGACAAGGACTAGACAAATGGAGTTAACTGATCTGCCCACACTCACACAGCTAGGAAGTATCTGAGACCAGATTTGAACCTAAGATCCTCCCAACTCTAGGTCTGGCTCTCCATCCAATGAGCCACCTCGCTGCCCCCTCTATCGCTGTTTATGCCTCCAAATCTTTTTTTGTTGCTCCGATGGAAATAGCCATTTGGAGCCAAAAAATAATAAGTTCTAGGTTGCATGGTATAGTGAGGATGGTCTGGAACCCCAGATTTGAATCCTTGAACTGGTACTATCTATGTGACCATGAGTAGTCTATTTAAATTCCCTAAACTTTTGATCTGAGAAATGGAAATAATAATGTTTGTACTATCTTCCTCACAAGTTGTTATAAAGAGAATGCCTTGTCAACCATCAAGTCATGATTTTTCTTGGAAACTTAGAAAAAAAATTTTGGAGGCATTTCAAAGAGTGAGGGCACCATTAACTCAGTGTGTTAGAAACTCCCTCAATATACACAATGACTGCAACAATGATGTAAAGTCAACACGGAGAGACAACAATACTCTGCCCAGGTGTGGTGGTTAATGGCAGTTCCATATTGTCCAAGATCACACGGGATAGCAGACCCTTTTGTTAACCATCCAGAGACCTTTTTTGGAGGTAGTAGTGGAGGACATGCTTAGAAAAGGGGGATTTTCAGGTGTTAACAAATCCTGCATAGACATAAGCTGCTGGGGGGACTCCTGGAGGACAGAACTGAAGTGGAGAGGCTGGTCAAGTTCACAAGCATTTATTAAGGGCCTGCAATTTGCCAGGCACTGCGCTAAGTGCAGAGGATACAAAGAGAGACAAAAACCGGTCCCTACCCTCAAGGAGCTTACAATCTAATCGGGGAGGCAAACATGCAAACAAGATACGTGTACAAAGAAGATTATAGACAGGATAAATTGGAAACAATCACCAGAGGAAAGGCACTAGCATTAAGGGTGACCAGGAAAGGCTTCTTGCAGAAGGCAAGAATTTTAGCTGAGACTTAAAGGAAGCCAGGGTTAGACAAGACATAGCTAGAAAAGCAGCAGCTCAAAAAGTAAAAATTTCCATGCCAAAATGCAGTCAAGAAGAGGAAGAACATGAAGAGCTGAAGCAATTGAGAACAGCCCCAGGTCACCCCTAGAAGACCTGAATGAATGGATAAATGAAAAACCATTTATGAAGCACCTACTGTGTGCCTGATACTTCATGGCACTTGCCCCAGAAACCTCCTTAAGGTCATATTTAAGCCAACATCTTGGAAATGGGACATCCATGAAGTTCAGAGGGTGAAAAACAAACCTAATTTAATTAAAGTCAGAGAGTGGAGGTGAGGTGGGAAGAAGGGACTTCTTTCTTTGGCCATGTTCAAACTGTGTTTTTAAAGATTCATCAGATTTCAGATTAGCTCAACTCCTTCATTTGACAGAAACAGAAAGTAGGGCTCAGGAAGATTTAATGACTTACCCAAAAGCACACAACTAGTAAGGAGCCAAGCCAAGACTTAAAGCTGGGTCTCCTGACGTCTGCTTCCAGTGTCACTAACCCAGTTTCAGCTTGCCCCATACTAGCATTCTCCCTGTGATGCCAGTGGTCTCCTTATAATGCCAAGATTGGGTTCTGATAATTTTTTCTAAAAAAAAAAAAAAAAAAAAAGCAACCAAACAAACAAAAAAACCTCACAGAGGCTATGATACACACTTTGGGATATTGAATCTGCATGTGTAAAATCGTGAGAGGGATAGCCAAGAAACACATCCCAGCTTCAATGGTTCCATTGATTGGCAGACTTGACTCCCATTTGGAGCAACAGGCAGTTACCATATTGATTTCCCAGTAAGATTTTCCACCATTTTCCACTTATCTACAGCCTTCTGCATTCACATGTTGTCTCCTCCATCAGAAAGTGAATTCAATGATTTTCTTTGCATCTTCCCCACTAAGCACAAGCCCTAATAATTTGATTAACTCTAATAGGTCCTGACCCTCAAGGTCCAAACTGAAACCACCAACCAATCCTGAATTGAGTCACTCTTTGGCTTTCTGGGGTAATCAAAAGATCAAATTTAGAACTGTAAGAGACTGTAGTGATTATCTAATTCATGCCACTCATTTTACAGATGAAAAAAATTTGCTCACTTGCTCACCACAGTTAGCAATTTTTAAGATTTGAATTTCGTTTCTTTGACTCCAAATCCAATGTCTTTCCATCATACCTAAATGCCTTACTGAATAAGGACCCACTCCCATAATTTCTCAGTGTACTCATTCTCCCTCTCCTGCCCCCTCTTTCCCTCACTCTCTACTCCTTCTCTCCCTCATCTTCCTCCCTCTCTCCTCCCTTTCTGTCTTCTCTTTCTCTCTCTCCTTTTTCCTCCCTCCCTCTTCCTCTCTCCTTTCCTACATTTCTTCCTCTCTCTTTATCTCTCTCTCCCCCCCCCAATCCCATTTCCCATATCTTCCTTCTCTTCTCCCTCTCCCAATCTCTCTCTTTTGCTCAATCCTGACTCCCTATCCCCTTAGGTTCTCCAAGGTCACAGTTGCTATAATTCTGACTTGCACAACATGGATTCCCCCATCCCTTCTCAATTTCTTCTCTCCAGCCTTGTTTTCCTAAGGAACTCTCTATAGCTTTTTGCTACTCAGTTGCTTGGGCAATGTTCCTTGCTCACTGCCCCAGATTAAAAGAATGTCATCTTCTGTTCTGCCCACTCATCATATTTACCTTTACAGTATTTTAAGGGAGTTCCCGTTTAGACCTAAAGAGTTTCTCTTTTAACTCCAATTGCTTAATTTCCATTAACTCAATAACTTCTATTACAATGTTTTCAACATTTAAAACTTTTAGGATGTATGTTTACGTTTTTATAGGAAATACATTCGTGTCCTTTATAGGTGTAGTCCCTAAATTCACAGTCATTTCTTGGGGAAAGGAATATTTTGCCACATCATTTTAGATGGAATCCATAAGCTTTTTACCTGATTTTTCCAGGTTCACTAGAGCTCTAAGGAGAGCTACTCTGACAGAAGTTGGGCAAAGTTATGGATCTAATGTTTGATTTCTGAAATTCTAGGTGAGAAAAATATACTAAGGCAATGAACGTCCTCATGGGAATTGAAAAATCATAGGACTTTACACTTGAAAAAGATTATCTGGCTCATCCTTGTCTTTTTTTTTTTAACATTGGAAAACTGAAGAGAAGAAATGATTTGTCCAAGTTCACCCTGTTATTAAATGGCAGGGCAAGGATGTGAACCCAGCTGATCTAACTTAAAATTCAGATTTCTTTCTGCTGCACCAAGACCCTCTGAAATCTAATCTGAATGACCTTTCCGGTCATATTTTCCATTACAACAATAATAGTACTAATAATGGTAGCTGACATTTATAGGGGTACTTTATTACAATCCTGTAAGGAAATTTGTGTCTGATTCTTCATGACCCCATTTGGGGTTTTCTTTGCAAAGAAACTGAAGTGGTTTGCCATTTCCTATTCCAGTTCATTTTATAGATGGGGAAACTGAGGCAAACAGGGTTGAATGACTTGCTCAAGGCCACACAACTGGTATCTGTCAGGTTTACCCTAGGTCTTCCTGACTCCAGGCCCAGAACTGTCCACTGCATCACCTAAGCTGCCTTGTGAGAAGGTACCAAGTTATTTTGATTACCCTCATTTTTCAGATGAAGAAACTGAGGCTTACAGCATTTAAGTGACTTTTCCATGGACACATAGGTAATGTCAGAGGAAGAAGATTAGGCCTGGAGTCAGGAAAACCTGAGTTCCAATCTGGCCTCAGACACTGGCTATGTGACTCTGGACAAGTCATTTAACCTCTGCCTCAACCTCATTTATAAAATAGAGATAATAATAGCACCGACCTCCCAGGATTGCTATGAGGATTATATGAGATAATACTCGTAAAACGTTTAACATAGTGCCTAGCACATAAGAAGAGAGCAACCTAAATGTCAGCTGTTATTGTTCACTTAAGTTCTCCTGATTTTAAATTCAGTCACTCTGTAACTACAATGTAGAGGCTTCTGGGTGGCTCAGTGGATGGAGTGTTGAGACTAAAATCAGGAAGACCTGAGTTCCAATCCAGCCTCAGACACTTATTTATTGGCTGTATGACCCTGAGCAAGTCACTTTAAAACTGTCTGCCTCAGTTTCTTCAACTGTAAAATGGAGACAAAAGTAGCACCTACACTGTAGGGTTGTTGTATCCAACAAGATAACATCTGCATAGTACCTGGCCCATAGTAGAGCTTGATCCATCCTTTTTTCCTTGCTCTTTTTTACAACCTGGGCTCTAGGATCAGCTCCATTATTAACCAGGAGGTGACCTTGGGCAAGTAACTAAATATTTTTACACCTCCTTTTACCTCATCGACCAAATGTGAGGATTGGCTCACAGGCTCTCTGAAGTCCTCCTTTGGAGGTGCGGTTGGGAAGGGGACCAGACCTGTGATTTCATGGGGAGAGGCTGCTGCTGGGGAGGACCTCTCTCCATCAGTAGAGAGCCCACTTTGGACACTTAACAGCCTTAGAGAATTACCCAGGATCCCTTACATCTTTTCATTTTTTTTTAATTCTAAAATTTCTTCTTTGAAATGATAAATCCATTCCTTCATTCCCATAATCTTAATTCCTTTTGCCTTTGGATAAGATTTTTGATTTAAAAAAATTTTTTTAAAAGCCATAAGCAAGGCAGCAACCTGGTCTCAGGCTGGTCTTGAAGACAAAAAGACCCTGATTTGAATTCTGCCTCCCCCATTCTGGGTCAGCGGTAAAATTACTTGATGTCTTTGGTGTCAGTTCCTTCTTCTGTAAAAAAGGAGGTTGAATCACTAAAGACCCTTCCAGCTCTCAAAGTCTGATTCTGAACTCCATCTAAAAGAACTATTTGGTCTCTCCTAATCATGCTTCCATTTAGCTGCTCCGAATTCTTTCCTCCTGAAATGCCTACTAGATTCCATTATGTATTATCATTTTATTTCAGCAGGCTTATCTCCCTTTACCAAAGTCTAAGTTTTAGTGTGAGATCATTTTTGTCATTCCCTTTTTCTCCCAACGATGGAGAAACACCTTATCATTTGCTTATTAAATGTTGAATTAATTTTCTCCAATGTTCATTTCACTCTAACTTCTTGGTTTTCTCCAAAGCAGTATTTTATGCCCCAAATACCCTTTCTTCAAAACTCTACTGGTATTTGTGCTGAGGAAAGAGTCCTGTATTCAAATCCTGTTTCTGACCCTAGCGGTGGGATCCAGTGTGAACCTTTCTCTCTGTAAAAGGAGTCCTTCTATCCAGAATACACTAAACCTCACAAGGTTGTTTCCTGTGCTCCTCCAATGAGAGTGTATGTAGAAGCAAACCTCAGAGCATTACATAAATGTCAGTTCTTATCTCCGGAAATCTCTTTTCTGCAAAGCCTCCACTGGCTGATCAGAGAAGGACTGACAAGCTTTATCCTCTTCAGTCCAGTCTGGACAGGGAACTCCCTAATCCCAATTCTAATTATGTCATGTTTAATGTATCTCAGCGATCAGCTCTGGGGTACCGTTAGAGCCACCTACGTCATCAACCTGGGGGTTTATTTAATTGTCCCGAGGCCTCTTAGGGAATCATTTTACCCTAAATTTCACATAATTTTACTATTTATTGTCTTTATTAATATGCATTCTCCCTCCCATCCAACCATGTCCTCTATTTCTGGGAAAAATCCCTAAAAAGAACTAAAAGAAGTGTAGAGATTGGAGCCATTACTTAAACAGAAGACTGGACTGGGGGTACTGTATTCATTCAACAAACATTTGTTAAGCACAGGATGCCACTAATGATAGACAAGGCCATGGGGAATGCAGCGACAGATCTGAAGCCACGAGGCTTCCTTCTGACACTTTCTGGCTAACCTTCTCCGAGGCCGCATTCCTTTGCACGAAAAGGGAAGAGAGGAAAATCTGTCCTGCCTCCCTCAAAGCATTTGGAGGAAATGCAAGCCTTGTTGCCCCTAACTTTTAAGTTATTTCTATTTTCATATAATTGCTTCCTTTTCTAAGCCTAGGTATTTCATTTTATGCATTTATTCTGAGATAGGTCGCCTGGGCTTCCCCAGACTGCCAAAGGGGGATAAGATAAAAGGTTAAAGAAGCCACAGATTCGAGGAGAGTCTATACAGAGTCTCTACAAGTTCTATGATCAATCATCCAAATAATGAACATGACAGAGCTTTAAGTGTTTTTCGAACCCGAGGTGAGATGGTGGCCTTCTAGAGAACAGGGTCTGGGGGTCTACGGACCCTTTTCTGCAGAGCACCAAGGACGCCACCGTATAATTTGATAAGCATTTGTCTGGTGCCAATAATCTTACATTTTCAAGGAGGACGTCAATGGAATCTCTTTTCCTTCTACCTCATACCAGAGTTTTGATGGCCTCCGAACCAGCAACTTCCTTGGTCAGAAGTAAAACTCAAAATATGAACACATCTGTTTAAATCTTTCCTACAATGGAATGTACAAAAGTCAAGGTGACTTAGTGGTTACTGTGAATCGTGCTGCTGAGCGCCACGAAAACTGGGGCTTTCTCCATCACAGCAGCCGAGACCTGGGCCTTCCCACCGCCGTGGCTCAGATCACTCAATCCATCCATACCATTTTATTATGTTTATTTGACAACTTATATACATATGTACAAAATCCCTACTGTCAGGATACTTTCTCGTGGTTTTTTTTTTTCCATTTTCATTTTGATTTACAAAAAAACGGGACAGCAAAATAACTTAGGTCACTAATACTGTACAAAAATAAAACTGATTAAACAGTTGTCAAGATTGGTATTTTACAGTGTTACAGATCATCTGTAGTGAAAGAAACAGTCTATCCAGAACAATGAGTACTGTGCTAAATCTATCTGCAAACTGACAACTAATCGGTTTTCTGTAATTATAAGCTACCAAGTATTGTTCTCAAAAGAAGCATGATGTAAGCTATACCTTTAAGCCACAGCATCTTTCCACCGTGAGGAAGGGCTTTCCCCCCCCAATCAAGGAGAGGAGTTAACTCTAAAACTACTGTTTTCCCAGAATGACAACTACATACAGTATTATTAGATAAAACACTTTTTTTTTCTTCCTTTTTAACACCCGCAACAGTCTTTCAAAAATTGTTTGGTTAAAAAAGTAAACAAAAATTACTATCCTGCATTTGGATTTTTAATAAGTTAAATCCATGGTCTTTTTAATATAAAAAGTAATTACTTCATAGTTTTAGTGTTCAATGAACTCTAGTAATCCTATTTGAACTATATCAAGATATAGTCACTCTGATCAGGATGCTGGTTCCTGTCTGTGAATTTTAAAACAGGATTTATCACAAAGAATAAAAAGTAGCCTTGAGTTTACCCGCTTTGTCATGGTAACGGGTAAGAGAATATCAAATGTGTGTTTTACGACTTGAAAAGGTAAGTAGCAATTTTGGGGGGGTGGGGAAAGGGAAGTAAATTGTGCATCTTATTTTACCAAGAGCTGCATTTGTCCACAGAAGTGCTAGACGGAAGCCATAAGTAGACTTTTAGATTGTCTCGATTTGACTTGGCATGTGAGCGCGTGTGAGTGTGCATGTGTGCGTGTGTGTTTCCTTTCCGTAATTTCTGGGGGGGAAAGTGGGGGGGGAAGAAAGATGAGGTTTTCGAAGTTAGTGAGTTGCTAGGCGACCACCAACTCCTGACTCACCAAAGGCCACGTGCAGAATGTCAGTGAGCACAATCGTTCTAGGAGTTCAGCAGGAAATAGGCACTGTGCCTATTTCATATGGAAGAACAAATGTCCCTAAAACTCAGTTTGGACACAGAAATGAAAGTTTGGTTTTAAAATAAGTGTTTCAAAAAGCTGAAACAGAGGTAGAAAGTGTTCATTATTTTCCTGACATACTTTCCCTGGGGAAAATGCATTCCTTTTTTTTTTTTTTTTTAATTCCTCGGACTATTCCAAGTCCCAAATGTTAAAAAGCAGTTCTTCTTACAGAACTACAAAGACGACACTGGTAAGCATCCCAAGCAAGCGACTTTGATGCTCCCCCTCTCTGGGAGCCTCATCTTGCCGTTGCTTCTGCATTAGAAGCAGGCTTCTGTCAGGTAAAATAATGTATTCACTACAGGCATGCACCCTAATCTTACATGACAAGCTCTATAAACATGTATAAGTTAGAGTGTGTACCTTAGCTCCCTGTTTTAAAGATCTGATAACAAAATGCTCAGAAAGTTTTATTTCTGAAAAAAAAAAAATGTAAACATTTCCCCACCAACACTTCTATTTTTCCTCATTTAAGGTGTCTCTTTCAATCTGAAAATGCGGTTTGGTTTTTTGTTTTTTTTTTCTGGCCACTAAGCTTTAAAGGCCAAAAAATATGTATATGGATAGATTTCGGTCCGTGCTCTCTTGTTGACATAGTGGTTTTTCAGATTTTGTAGACACCTAGGTTCAGTACAAGGTATGTAGTGGTGAAATCAATGCCGTAAAAAAATATGGCGATCCGTTTTCAGGTGGTACAGTAATCCAATTGCCTACGCTCTCTACAAGCGGCCGCTCCGTAGGGCGCCCCCCGAGGCCCCCTCGGCCACGCTCCCTGACGTCGCCCGCCGAGCGCGTTCCTCTTTCGGGGTCTCGGCTCCATTTTCCCTCTCTCCGTCACTCTCGCTCCCAGGAGTGGGGGTTGGACCTTGAACCCACCAGCAGGCTTCTAGACGGCCGTTCAGACCAACCTCGACAGAGGAGAAGCCCTGCCCGTCTGTGGCATTGCGGTACAGTAAGATGATGTGAACTAAAAGGATAGGAAACCCGGGCCCGGGAGCGGAGTTCAAGGCAGATGGGCGCCGCTCGCCTCCGGGCAACTCCGTCTTGATGAAGGTTTCCCACACTGTACTTGGCAACGGTGGACACAGATCTAGAGAAGCGGGTTCCGACGCGATGCCGAGGGGGATCTTGGAGCCCCACGGACAGCGTGTGCTTAACTTACTTGTGTATCAGCAAATAAAAATGCAGCCTGGATTCAAAAGAGAAGACCTCGGATCAAGGAGCGGGGGAAAAGGGGCTGAACTGAACAGAACCTGTGAGGGAAAGGTTTGTCCTCAGGTTAGTGGAAGTGCAACCGTCTGCAGAGCCACCGCCTAGGCGCCGGGCCTGTTTTCGAGTCTCTTCGAGGGGAGATCATGCTGGAGTAGATGTGATCTTGCTTGCGTAAGAGAAGGCTGTGCTATTGCATTTTTATTTCCTAAATTAACGTGATTCAGAGAGTGGTTTTGCTAAGGAAATTGAAGCACACTCAGCGTATACATCATAAAAGGAAAACAAAAACAAAATTCCGAGAGATAGCGAGCATCACGGCCTTGGAATCACGATGTGATCACCACAGGTCGACTCACCCGGTCAAACATATGTACACCAGTGTTTGATTCCTTAAATTATTACCCCTTTTCCCCGAAGCCCACCCTCTCCATCCCACCCCCCTACCCCCACCCCCTGATGCATCTGCTCTCCCTCCTCCATCAGAGATGGTTTAAGACTGTTGACTCTGCAACCTCAGGTATATGTGCTTAAAAAATGCAAGGAGAGAAACCTCTGAACGTCGACTGTACAGCAGTTGCCTTCCTGTGCTGAAAAGTGGGCCACCTCTGCCGCTTGTGTGTGTTTTTTTTCATTTGTCTGTTTGCCTCTGAGGGTCTCTCTCTCTCTCTCTCTCTCTCTCTCTCTCTCTCTCTCTCTCTCTCTCTCTCTCTCTCTGTCTGTCTTTTGCTTTGTCCTGACCTCCCCTGGTACATCCAGGGCCTCACAAAGGATTTGCAAGGGACTTTTTAGATCGCTTGATCATACTGGGGTGGAACTCAGTGTGACGCCGGGCATGCTTGGTCAGATGGTCACTCCTCATGAAGCGCTTTTCACACAGCGGACACCGGAACTGCTTTTCGCCAGTGTGGGTTCTGTAGTGGCGGGTCAGCTCGTCTGAGCGGGAGAACTTTTTAAGGCAGTCCGGCCACGTGCAAGGAAAGGGTCGCTCACCTAGGAGAAGGGAATCAAGACAGTATGAATTTTTAAAAAATATTTTTAAAGTCACAGGATCATAGAACTAGAGCTAAAAGGGACCTTAGTGGTCTTCTAGTCCAGTCCCCTCATTTTACAGATGAGGAAATGGAGGCAGAGGTTAAATGACTTGCCCAAGGTCATGAAGTTAGTAAGCCTCAGAGACAGCTCATGAAATCCAGGTCTTTTGACCCCAGAGTCAGTATTTTCTCTTCCGTACCATGCTGCCTTCTGTAAGTCCATGTGTGCTTGATGCCATGATCAATAACATTAAGTTGGGGAAAGTGCCTTATGGTCAAATGGCATTTTACTGATTGTAAGGGGCTTTTTGCAAATTGCTAAGCGCTCTCACGTGATTCTCTCATCTGAACTTCATAACAACTCCAAAGGAGGGCGGGCAATGATAATTCTCTCCACTTTACAGATGGGAAAACTAAGGCTCAGCACTTACTTGACTGAGGCTACACAGAAAATCCCTTTTTAAATTTTTTCTAGCATCCTGAAGCTTGATAAATTCTTCAGGGGGTCATTATGTTCAATGCAAATGGAAGTGGTAATTAGCACTTTTCCCTGGTTCCACAAAATCTTGAGGATTAGAGGAACTCTTTTTTCTTCATATTGTTTGTTTTGTTTGTTTTTAGCTAATAAGGATCTAAAATTGTAGCCTTGTACTGTAGTTCACAGTCACAGAATATTAAAGTTGGAATAGACCTTATGGGTCATCTAGGCCAGCCTACCGCCTATTGCAGGACTCCTTCCTCCAATTTAATAATAGTCAGCATTTATAAAGTGCCTTAAGGTTTGTAAAGCTCTTTACAAATCTATCACTTTTATTCTTACAAGGGCCCTGGGAAGTAGGTATTATCTCCATTTTATAGATAAGGAACCTGAAGCAGAGGTTCCGTGATTTCCCAGGTCACAGAGATAGGAAGTGCCTGAGACTGGACTAGAATTCAGGTGTTCCAGACTCCAGACCAAGCACTCTCTCCGCCATACCGCCAAGCTGTCCGCTAGGCATGTCTCTGCCTCGCGACTGCGAAATGACCAGGGATGGGGAACACACCACTTGTTAGGGCACTCCGTCCACGGGCAGCCTGTCCCAACTGTTAGCAAGTTCTTCTATTCAGTCAAAATCTGCCTTGCTGTAACTTGTGCCCGCGGGTCCTAGTTTTGTCCCCTAAAGCAGCACAGAGGAAGGTCTATTTCAATCTCTTTCACATGACAACCCCTTCAAATATTTCCCTGGAATGTTTATACCTTGGGCTCCACACCCCTGCTTCCTTCAACTATTCCCTGTCGAATTTAATTTCCAAACCCTTCCTTGGCTGGCTGCCTTCTGGGTACACTCTACTTTGTCCAGGACTCTCTTAAATACGTGGTGTTCAGGATGAAAAACAACGTCCCTGGTGTGATCGGAGCAGCAGAGAGCTCCATGAGAGCCTGGCCCTGGCGGGGTGACGGTGTCTCTCTACACACTGAGAAAGCCTCCTCCCCCAAGGGGACCAAGAGGCCAAAGCAAAGACTTCCCCCCTCCCCTTTTCTGAGGGACGTCTTCCCACCTGCCTGCCTATTCCTCGTGCTTTTTCAAACATGGTTAAGAAGAGTGGCTGATGGGAGATTTGTAGACACAGACCCTTCTTCTCCACTGAACTTCCTAGAGGCTCCTTTGGTAGGTGCAAGGAGTGACTATTTTTCTCACTCCCATCCTCACCTTCCTGGAGCCCAGAGAGAGACTCACAGAGGCTGGGAGCTGTCCAGCGTGGTGCATCTGAGTCATCCAAAAATTATTCATTCTTTTTCCTCAGATTCTCTAACCTGTGCCAATGAGATGCAGAAATAAGGATAATAATAATAATAATAAATATTAATAATAATAATCAACTCTATCACCTTAGGGGCCAGCTATAATTAGCTCCACGCTCCCCTCTCCCATTTTTTTGTTAAGAGACATTAACTGTAAAGAACTCTACCGCTGGCTTGCTCTCGTCCATGCTAAAAGATGGGCCAGGCTGGGGCGTGATAAATGACTTATTGCAGCCAACATGGAACATCTGTCTATGGCTGCAAGTCAGCCATGGAGGGTACTCTGAACCAAAAACGCCAGTAAGAGCCCTGAGTCCTGAGTTCAGCTTACCAAGGACTCGCTATAACGGTAGAGGGTGGATATGAACATTCAAACGCAATGAATGAATCAATGAACAATGAATGAATGAATGAATGAATGTACGAAAAGGCATTTATTAGTTTCTTACCATATGCCAAATACTACACTAAGTGCTAGAAATACAAATATAAAAACAAAGACAGTTGTGGGCCCTTGAAGAACTCAATAATGGCAACGAGGTTTAAAATAGCTCAGATCTTTTGGAAACTCCAGTGGATTTCACTCTACTGTGTATTTACCCAGTTTAGAAATCTTGAGCTTAAAGATGCTCAATTGCTCAATGCATATGTACATTCTTTGAGGGGAGGGATTAGACCAAATACTTCTCTGTTTCTCCACACACCACCCCCTTCTCCTGTAGGCTCTAGAAATGCTGAGCACATAAAAGATGCTCCACAAATACTTGTGTACTCCAATTAAAAGGAATCAAGCCCAGTTCGTTCTGTCCACAATGCCGCCCATGTAGGGCAAGCAAAGGGCTGAATGGTGCCCCATGACCAATCCACTCCAGAGTCCATGCATTGCTACTGAGACATTTTCCACTTGGTATAATTTTATCTTGAGACCAAAGACAAGAATTCTCAGCATGCAGAAACAGAAACCATTTAACAATGCTAGTCTAAACCAGTGATTTATGGAGGACGTATTATTTTAAACTTCTTCTATTAGGAAGACAGCTTGACGGTAGTGATATCCATGAGGAATTCCCCCACAAGCTAGAGACAGGGGTCTGAAATGATTGGATCAGAAATGTGTGAAGGCATTTCATTTAGGGGCATTCCATAAAGACCTACAGTCAAGAGCCAATCAACGAGTTGTGAAATTTTGTTTAACATTTCAGGATGGCATCCCTAATAGGTGTAACTTCACGTTCGTTTGTTTTTCTAAATTCTATGGCTTCTCCACCAGCCACTGCCAGTGCGCCATCTCCTGTGTGCTACAAGCATATGGCGGAGCAGACACCACAGAGCCACGAAGGCACCAGCATCTTCTGCTAAGTTTCTTTGGGAAAGAATCACCTCCTCACCTTGCCGGCACAAAACTCATTTTCAGTTCGCTGGAAAAAACCAACCAACCAAACCAAATCCTCAATTCCCAAGAGACACCCTAAAGAAAACAGTATTGAACGTTTATTCCTTCTGGCACCCCCAGAAAGAATAGTTCTGAGGCCCGCACTTAAACTAGCAAATGTCCCCTTTCCTCTTCAAGGCCAGGCCTCTCTGTTTCTCTAAATTAGAATGAAAGAAGTTTGTGCATCCTATTATATAATTAACATGCTTTAAAAAGAAACCTGGCATGTGATTACCTATAAGTGAACTTGTGTTTTAGGCCTGGAGAACTTCAAAAGGATAGGAGGTCAGGGCATCTTCAAAGAGTCACAGACTAGTATTTGCACTTGGGAAGGGACCTTGGAGAACATTTAGTCCAATGCTTTCATTATACAGATGAGGAAACTGAGGTCTAGAGAAATCCAACCATTTACTTAATGTTATAAGTCATTTACGGGGGCAACTAGGTAGCTCAATGGCCTGAGAGCCAAGCTTTAGAGACCAGAAGTCCTGAGTTCAAATCTGACCTCAGTCACTCCCTAGAAGTGTGACTCTGGGCAAGTTACTCAACCCTGGTTGCCTAGCCCCTTGCTAGTCTTCTGCCTTGCAACCAATAATACAGTATTGGTTCTAAGATGAAAGGTAAGGGTTTAAAAGAAGTCAATTAGAATCAGAGCCAGGACTAGAACCCCAAGTCTTCTCACCCTCAGAAGAGCTCTAAAGGAGAACATTCAACACTTAGCACTGAAAGCATCATTTTCTTTAAGAGAACAATCATACACCAAAGAAACTGTTAAAGCAGCTTATATTGTCTTCTGTTCTAAGTATTCTAAGGTAATTTACATCAGAATCAGAACTTTTCTTTTTGAGAAAAGTTGAATACATCCATCAACAATGGTTTATGTCTGTCATTACCAAGACAATGCACCCAGATTCTATAAACACAGCAAACTCATTTTACAGAAAACATTATTAGATAACCTAACAGGCCCTCTGAACTTTCACTGTTCATAAGCTGTTCTCCTTCCATTTCCATATTGAATTGAAATTCTCTGACAAACACTGAGCAGAATAAAGAAAAAAAAAACAACTTCATAAAGTCATTGGCTCTACCAAAGTACAGGATTGGCTTTTTTTTTCTCCCCAGTTATCTATCTCCCAGGGAACTCCTTTGTCTTTAGGTCAGATTTGCCCTTAGTAAATTCAAACAAACTGGAAGAGGAATTCTTTTTCTGGATAACTTTTCCTCAAATAAAACACCATTTTTTTTTTTTAAGAGAAATGACTTTACCTGGTGACTGGCTGACTGAATTCCAAATTAAGCTTATTCTTCTTGGTCAAAGTCCTGAAATGAAATCTTGATGTTTAGTTATAGGGAATGTCTTAATGTTAGACAAACTCATAGAAAAAATTTAGCAGGCTTGTCTCTAATTTTTATACTTATGCCGTCTTTGGGCTTAGCCAACTGCAATCCATTCCAGAGTCAGGGAGGGCAAGACTATTTCAGAAATTATCTCTCCATACCTTCACTTCATTCCCCACCTCTTTCTTTCTCCTCAATTTTCCCTCCTCCAATCCAAAAAAAGAACTAACTTTGGCCAAGGTAGGAAGAAGAAAAGATCTAATGCTTCTGCTCTATTCTCTAGAAGTATTCTTCTGAAAAATTTAACCACTGAGATCTCAGAATGTTTGACACTTCTTTGAATACAAGCAGACATCATTTTCTGTCAAGAATTATTGTTTCTGGCAGATTTGTAGGAATATGACTTTCTTTTGAAAGACCCAGTGTTTACTGATTGCTGAAAAGCAACCACAAATGCACTGCAGGGGAGATCCAAATAGACGCTGCAGAGATGCTCCTTAAAATCTTCCCAAATGGGCACATGGGCCATCTGAACATTTATTTTCTAAAGTATAAGTTCATCTTTTGTAGAGAAACAACTCTTTCACTAAAGTCTACTAAAGAGACAGTAGGGTGAACACTGTCCTTGGAAACAGGAAGACCTTAAAATCCTGTCCCTGACTTATTTGTCACCTGAGTGCCTTGGGGAACTTTCTATAAGGGTAAAACCTGCACAGTTGGTGCTCATCTACATTGGCAGAAGGAATTTTCTTACTGGGAGAGCTCCATATAGTAATGAAATCTATTTCTGTCCAATACTCCCATTAATGTAGGGAGGGGAGCCTTGTTTTTTAAGTCTACAAAAGCAGAATTTGAAGGCTTGGAGGGTCTACCAATATAGAAAATTTTCCAGTATGGCTCCAGCAATACCAGCCCACTTAAATTTGTTTATAATAAGTCATAGATTTGTAGCCAGAAAGTTGCTTCAAGGTTAACTAGTTCAAACACCTCATTTTTCATATGAGGAAACCGAGGCCTGAAGAATTTAAGTGACAAAGGAAGGATGTAAATCCAAGTTCTCCAACTCCAAATCTTGTGTTCTTTCTGCTGCACAATTCTGCCTAATGAGTGTAATGATTTTGGGGAGGCCACTGAGAGGTGGAGGAATTGAGATCAGCATTGGGGATTATGGACCCACATTAGTGAAATCATGCATGAATCCCTGAAGTATTGACTTTTTACCTGAAATACTTCCCAACCTCTCCCCCTTAGTCCCACTTCCATGCCACATCTCCTTGTCTAGGATCATCTCCTCTACTTCCTCCCTATTAGGTAACCTGGACTCTATCCCTGGGCTCCTCAACTCTGATAGGTTGGTGTGTATTATTATTTATCATTATATTGTTTAAATCTGATTTTATGTGATTAGAAGTTGTTTTCTGACTTTAGTAACTCTTCAGGAATGCCAAAGAATTTTAGGTTTCCCCAGGTTCTGGATTCACCCCAAACATACTTATTTTGGGTCTCCACAAACAGGTCTTGTTTTACATCCACCTAAGCTCCTGTTATGGGTTCCCCATGTGTTTTTGCTTCACCCAAATTTTATTGAATATTTTCATTTTCTGATAACCATCTCAATCTACCTTGTTTTCAAGTTGCCTTCTGGACAATGTGTGCAGGTCCCCTCGTCTAAATCCTATATAATATAAACTTCCCAGAGTCTAGAGAAGGGAGCCATACCTTCTTTCTGGCTTGCTCTCCTCTACCAAATGACCTAAAATTTTTTTCTAAAATTATTTCAGATTTTAGGGTTTGTTCTCACAAACAACATGCTTTTGCCTTAGTTTGCTGGGGCCCAAGCTTCCCTGATTCCATTCCACATTAGTGCCTGCCCCCTCCCCCCCATCCTTTCCAGATCCCCTTTACATGTTGTCTTCCTCCATGCTAATGTCAGCTTTTCAAGGGCAGTGACTGTCTTGCTTGTATTTGTATCCCTAGTAATTAGCAAAATGTCTGGCACACAATAAATGCTTAATAAATGTCCACTCATTCATTGTGTCTGTCTGTCTCTTGCTAAATCTCTGTCTGTGTCTGTCTTGGTCTTTCTAATATATCTACCTGCGCACTTCAGTTATCTTCCACCTTGATACGGCTGAATGGGTTTGGACTTGAGTTATAAAGTCACCTTTCCTGGATTTAGTACCTCTAATTTCCTCTTCTCCTATCCACTCCTTCCTTTTCCTTGTTTATTTCTACTTGCAAAAGAGAAACCCTCTCCAACCTGAGTGGCCATGGAGAGCGCTTATTCAGAAATGGTGCAAAAGGGGGAAAAAAAAGAAAGGAGCAAGCAAGTCTCAGAGAAGCACAAAAACAACAAAGTTCTTGTTTCTGGGGCCGCTCCTTTACAAATAACTTCCGAGGTGCCCTAAGCCATTAAGACAGCTTGTGGATCTGAGAATACAGAAATACTGTAATCTGTGAACAACTGAAATCCTTCCTGATGTAAAGGCAATAATAATTACTTACAGATACAAAATTCAAGTAGTCACTTTTCCCTTCCCAAATTTAAAAATCTTCCAGTTCATGGCAAAAAAACAAATTCAAAAAGCTTCAAGAATAGAAAACATACTTATTTCTTTGCTAAAGAAGTCATTTCCACTCCTGCTAATTTTCAATATTATCAGGAAACCCCAAACCCTCCTCTTTTCTAGAAGTATAGTTATACACACAGAAGTTTATAGAAGGATGATATAGTTTAACATGCTTCAAAACAAAACAAAACAACACCGTCTGAATGCCAGTATTCCATTTTATCCTTCAATCTTGTTCAATAATTTAATCCTCTTTGTGGCTTAGTTTTCTTCTCTATAACATGAAGATTTAGTAAGGCAACCAGACAACACATAAAGCTCATCTTTAATGAGGATGACAGAGCTACCACTGGAAGGACCCCCGGAGACCATCTAGTCCAGCTCTCGTTTTCAGCTAAGGAAAACTGAGGCCAGGAGGCTCTTTCTTGCCCTAAGTCACCTAGGGATGGGCATCCGGAGCCAGGGCTCTCCCCGTGCGCCAGGCTGGGAAGTGCAGGGATTGGGGTGTCTAGGTGCCGGCCCCCCGTTTCTAGCAAGGCAACATCCCGTAACTGGAGCCGTCGCCTCAGACTTGCCCCATGGCGCCAGTTTATGGATGTGCCTAATGGTGGACGTGGACCCTGGCAAGCTACTTTCCTTGGGAATGGAGCATGAGTCGCTACGGAGTCTTGGGAACAAGCCTGGCCTTCATGGTGGCCGTCCTCTCACTCTGTTTCTGCATCCCTCGTGCCCAGCACGGTGCCTGGCACGCAGCGGGCATTGACTCCTCACTCGCAACTGACAGGAGTTAGAAGGCCTCTGAATGAGGGCATTCCTGAGGGAGTGGGCTGGGAGGGCGACCGGAGGCCCAGAATCTGCCCCGAGAGGCTCCGTCTATGGTGGAAGCCCTGCGAAGGGGCTGCAGAGGGTCTTAACTCTAGAGTTCCTGGAAACCATGGTGGCGGCCTAGACAAGAGTCTCAGGCTGGAGGTCACTAGCAGAAGGCATTTTGTTAGTAGGGGAAGATGCTGCTGGCTAGTTAGTTTACTTTTGGTGAACCAATGAGGCCCAAGAGGACAGATTAAAATATTATACCAGGGTGGCTAGGTAGCACAATGGATAGAGTGCCAGGCCTAGAGATGAGTTCAAAGCTGGCCTCAGACACTTCCTAGCTGTGTGACCCTGGGCAAGTCACTTAACCCTAATTGCCTACCCCTTATTTGATTCTAAGACAAAAGGTAAAGGCTTTAAAACAAACAACAACAACAAAAACTCCATCATAGCTGGGGCAGCTAGGTGGCCCAGTGGATACAGCCTGGGGACTGGAGGCCAGTAAAGACCTGAGTTCAAATCTAGCCTCAGACATTAGCTATGCAACAAGACAGTGGACAAATCACTTAACCTTGTTTGCCTCAATTTCCTCATCTGTCAAATGAGCCAGACAAGAAGAGGGCCAGCCACTCCAGTATCTTTGCCAAGAAAATCCCAAATGAAGTCACCAAGAGTCAGACAGGACTGGAAGGACTCAACAAAACCAAAAATTCAATCCCTTTATTTTATGAATGAGGAAACTGAGGCTTAGGGAAATTAAATTACTTGCCCCACGGACCTTAGATAGCACTTTGTACAAACCTCTGTTTTTATAAATAAAGAAGCTAAAGCCCAGAGAAGTAAAGGACTAAGTCTTACCAGTAGTAGTAAATAACCTTTTAGA
Organism: Gracilinanus agilis; assembly: GCF_016433145.1. NCBI lineage: Eukaryota > Metazoa > Chordata > Mammalia > Didelphimorphia > Didelphidae > Gracilinanus > Gracilinanus agilis. The sequence goes on from NC_058130.1 coordinate 192,541,812, forward strand.
TTCTGGCAAAAGACCCAGAAGAACCAAGCTGCCTATCCCCAACCAAATCAGCATTAAGAAAGATAGGAGTAGAGCTAACATCCAGCCCTGAGGGATATAACCAGCCAGCCCCAGTAAGATCTGAAGAAAGGGAAAGGGAAGGAGGGACTGTGATGAGGCTGGGCTAAACTCCCCACATATTTGCAAATCTGACAAAGCTTAACAGTTAGGAATTCTGTAACTTTATAACCTTATCCTCTGTTTATTATTTATAGGACCTCCCTCTCCCCACTACTACTTTGTTTTCCTCTGAGAAAAAAGCACTTAGTCACTACTTGAATTCCAAAGCTAATTCTTTCTTGTGACCTTGGGAAAAAATCACATAATCCATCTATGCAAGGAGAAAGAAAGACAGAGACAGAGACAGAGACAGAGACAGAGACAGAGACAGAGAGAAAGGAAGAAAGAGAGACAGAGAAAGAGGAAGAGAGGAAAGGAGAAAGAGAAGGAAGAAAGAAAGAAAGAAAGAAAGAAAGAAAGAAAGAAAGGAAGAAAGGAAGGAAGGAAGGAAGGAAGGAAGAAGGAAGGAAGGAAGGAAGGAAGGAAGGGAGGGAGGAAGAGAAAGAGAGAGAAAGGGAGGAAGGAGGGAGGGAGAAAGAAAATAAAGAACCCCTGCTACAAGAAGCTAAGCCTTACTTTTCAAGCAAAAAATATAAAGTTTCTTCATATCATGAGATGAAAAAATGACAAAACTAAGTCGTGGTCACAGAATTCAGAGCTAAAAAGACTATAGAGAGACCTAGAAGGAACCTCAGAGGCCAACTAGCCCAATACCCTCCTCTTCAGAAATGAAACTGAGGCCCAGAGAGGTTATGCTCTTTCCATTGTACCATAATGTCTTCATTTTTTTATTCAACTCCACTCATTTTTACAGATGAAGAAACCAAGTTGCATAGAGATTAAATGACTTGCCCAGAGTCATGTAGATATTAAGTGGCAGAGCTGGGATTTGAACTTTGATTCCAAGAATAAGAGAGTCTAGCACTCTTCCTATTGAACCATGAATTCATTTAATCCAACCCCTTCATTTTACAAATGATCTCAGAAACTTGCCCAAGAGACTTCCAAAAGCATCTAGTAAAAGCTCCTTCTTTTACAGATGAGGACCCTGAGACAGTGTCAGAGACAGAAGTGACTTGCCCAACATCCAACAGTTGGTGGCAATGTTAGAATAAGAACCTAGGTCATCAGACGCCCACTTCTGCATCCTTTTACTTCATGCTATCTCAAAACACAGCAAGAGACCATAGTTAAGAAACACAGAGACAATGAAATATGGATTTTTCAGCTACAAGGGTCCAAGGTTCTTAAATCTTTTTTGAGTCATAGACCCAGGGGTGGAGCCTGCTGGTAAGCCCTCTAGATATTTTCTGTGTGACCATTTACCTTGGAAATCATCAAAATTGCAAATTGGGGCTTGATTTATTGCTTTGTTGGTTTCTAGACTTAAGTGATGGAGAAAATGTTAATGATACAGATTAACCTTACAAGTGTGTAGTTGAAGGCAGCTGGGTGGCTGAGTGGACTGAGAGCCAGGTCCAGGGGTCCTAGGTTCAAATCTGGCCTTAGACACTTCCCAGCTGTGTGACCCTGGGCAAACCACTTAATCCCCATTGCCTTGCCCTTACTGCTCTTCTGCCTTAGAACTGATACACAGTATTGATTCTAAGACAGAAGGTAAGGGTTTTAAAAAAAAGACTTTTGAGTTTGATGGACAGATGGGAAAAGCATTTATTAAGCACTTGTAGACAGGGCTAAAAGGACCCTACATTAATAGTTTTCCAACTTTTTTCCACTCAGAGATCTACTTCCCTTTCCTCTAACATAAAACTTAAGCTTCTCAAGACCATAGACAAGAGCCTTGACTAGGGATAGGCAAAGAGGCAGATGTCTGAGGAGGCATTTTTTAATATTACTATAAAGGCATGAGGTGGTTGGATAAGATTTTTTTCTATGGTCCCTTGGATATGCCGTTTACAGTCTTACTTACAATCCAGGGTTAACTATCTAATACTTAAGTTACAGTTCATTGCCCACCTGCATTAGTTGAGAGAATTCCCATTCCAGTTCTTTACAACAACCCAAAAAATATGTGTATAAAGTATGTATAATACCATATAACATTATAATATAGTGTATATATGTAAATAACTTCAATATTTGATATTGGTACAAATGCCAGTATATTGGTATATATTTGCCAACCTATAGGTATGATAAATCAGGCAGTATGTGTTGGAGGGAAGGTTCAAAGCCTCTCCTGGATGGTGGAATTGTGTAATTTGAATCTGTTACCCTAAAAACTATGATCCCCAGCAAAACTACAATTCCCAGCACTCCACTCACTTCCTGTCACGAGGTGGTGATGTAGACAGGATATAAATTGTGTGGAGTTCTTTCTCTCACTCTCCTTCCTGTTGCGGCTTTGGTGGAGCGGGGATTTTTGAGCAGGGAGAAAAAAAGTCACGTGGTTCTATTTTGTCAGATAATAGACTTTAAAAAAATAATACTTGAAGTACTAGATGTTAATTTAACTCTTACAGGGGGGAAGGAGGTGAGCCTATCACTTGAAACTTCCCTTGGGTACATGCATGCTTTACCCAAGCAGTGCCACCAACTTTCAACAAGGGATCACAATTCATCAGCAATTCTGATATAAAGAGACAGCCCTGGCTGGTAGAAGGTCAACATCCCTAAGATATACCCAAGACTACTTTCTCTACTGTTTGCCTCATTTTCCTCACTTGCAAAATGAGCTGAAGAAGGAAATGGCAAACTACTCCAGTATCTTTGCCCCCAAAACCCCAAATGGGGTCAGGAAGAGTCAGACATGACAGAAAGTGATAGAAGATCCTTGAGATGTTGGGGCTAAAGGTCTCTTTTCTTTACTGCTGTCATAGAGCCTCGACCCCATATGGATTGAGGAGATTTTTGAACCATTCAATTTCTCTTTGGAGTTCTAGTTCTGGCAGAGCCAAGATGGTGGCTTAGAAGCAATGAAAGCTAGAGTTCTAGTTCTCCTCCAGAACTGCCAAATGGCTCTTAAAAGATGAAAGAATGGGATCAGAAAGTTCATAAGATCACAAAGTTAGAATTGAAAGGGCCAGTCCAACCTTCTCATTTAAAGGTGAGGAGACTGTGGGCCAGAGAGGATAAAAGACTTTTCCAAGGCCCCTAATGGGTAATAAGGGCAGAAGCATTCTACCCATCAGAACATGCCAAAGAGTCTGGATCACCCCATTCAATGGCCTGGCATTTAGTGCCACCACACCAAACAGCCCAAACTTCATTGTGAGCATCTTATTGAAACTTCTTCTAGGCTTTTCCCTCTTGAGTAGAAGGTGGGAGGAGGACACCTGACCCAAGGGTGTTTACGAGGATCAAATCTCCTCAGCAGCGAGAAGAATCTCTCGGAGAGGCCCTGCCCCCCAGCACCCTTAGCCTACGCTGTGGCACAATGGAGGACGTGCCATGAGCACAGAAATAGGACCCAAGCTCTCCTCTGATGAGACGAGAGTGACTTTCACCAGACACGCATCCACAGCTAAGGTCAGAGAGTGGGAAACAGGACTGGCCATAAGAAGAAAAACAAGGCTGTTCGGCACGCCCTCCTCCCTTTATTACTGATGTTAAAACACACAAGCAAACAGTGGTCTCAAAAACATAATGCCCCACAATAGTGTCAGTGCAGGGTATTGAGCCATTTCTCTGCATGAGTTTTTAGGAGTTATTTTTAGGTGTAGGCTCTTTTTTTTTCCTCCTAAGATGATTCTGGTGCTATGGTTGTATTCAGTGCAGTTAGTTGCCTCCTAAACTCCAATATAAACTGCTAAATAAATAATCTGACTTTGTGTAGTATATTATTCTGTAATATTCTATATTAACATATAGAATAACAAATGTTCACATTAACAAGAGATATTTATATCCATCTCTCTAGGAAATTTTTTTTAATCTGAAATTGAGATCAGGGAAGTAACTAAATCAAGACTCTTGTCTTAGAAACTGTATTTTGAAAGGTTCCCCAAAACATAGCTCTAAAATGACCTATGGGTTACTTTTTCTACTAAAACATTTTTTTCTTGATCTTAGGGCACGCAATTCTAATCATGGCAGAATGTTGGCTTTGGAAGAGACCATAGGACTCATCTAGTCAAATGCCCCAATTTATCAGATGATGAAACGGCCTCAGAGAGGTGACTTCACCTGTCCAGAGACATGTCACAGCGAGGGCTCAAACCCAAATCCAGCATTCTTTCCATCCTTCTATGCCTCCTTCCCTTGAGTCCCTTCCATACATCTCCCTCTATCCAAAGCAAGGAAGAACAAAGAGCAGAAGGAAGTTCTATTTTACCCCAAACTGTTTCACTACTTGGTCTATACTCTGTAGACCTAAGTGATCTATGGAGACACGATTGGGTTTCTCTTTGGATGAAAGGAGATGTCTTTTGATCTGGCTCAAAGGAGAAGGCATGACTCAGTGGCTAAGGAAAAGGTAGGATAGGAGTGGGCAAGGCCTGCAGTTGCAAGATTACTCTGGACCAAGCTTCTTCAATCACAACCGCAGCCCGTGTTTCGAGAGCCGCAACAGAGAAATGATTGTCTGACTTTGGGACTAGATCCAACTGGGCCTTGGGAGAGAGGGGTGGGGTCCATCCCCACTGGCAGGAAGCCCAGATAATCCAACCTGGATCCCTATAATGCCCAGCCCTGAGACTCCTGGGAAAAACTACAGATGCTTCAATTGCTCAAAAACAAATCTACAGCAAGCCCCTTGTTTAGTCCAAGGTCTCTCAAGCATCCCAGGTCACAAGGTCATAGATTTGGCATTAGGAAGAAATTCTGAAGTCATCTAGTCTGATTTTCTTATTTTACAGAGCACACTAAGCCCACCCAAAATTAAATGGGTCACGGAAAGAAAAAGAGGCAAAGGCACAGACAGATGTGGACTCCCAAGTCCTTTTTGACTCCAGATCCCATGTTCCTGCCCAATAAATTCTTATTTTCTGTCTTAGAATCAATACTGTATATTGGATCCAAAGCAGAAGAGTGGTAAAGGCTAGGCTATAAGGGTCAAGTGACTTGGCCAGGGTCAGCCAGCTGGGAAGTGGCTGAAGCCAGATTTGTACCTAGGATCTCCCATCTCTAGGTCTGGCTCTCCATCCACTGAGCCACCCAGCTGCCCCTCGAGAAAAAGCATTTTTCAAAGTCTGTTATCAGAATTGTCTGAAAGTTATGGCTGGAATATGTGAAATCTTAATTCAAATATGAGGAAGTAAAGTGGTCAATGGGCAGCAGAAAGAAGCTTTCTACAAAGAGCCACTCATTTTAAAAAGGTGTCAACAAGTTAGGTCAGGGTCTACTTTAAAATTAGGCTCTACCCCCACCCAACCTCTTCTGTAATAGTCTTTCCACTTTTTTTCAGATTCTAAGATTTAAAGTTAGAATGAACCTTAAAAGTCATTGAGTCCAAATCCTTCATCTTATAGATGAGAAAACTGAGGCATCCAGTTATTATGGGATTATAGATTTAGAGTTGGAAAGGGACTTAGAGACTATCTAGTCCAACCCCCACATTTTATAAATGAGGACACTGAGACCCAGAGAAGTTAAGTTACTTGCCCAGCATCACACAGCTAGTATCTGCCATGGGATTCATTCCTAAGAAGCCAGATTTGGCAAGGGAGTTCTTCTACTGAATTTCTGCATCCATTCTGGCCTTTTCTGCCTCACTGGCACACTTGGCAGAAACTCTCTCTCCCAGGGGACTGCCTGTATAAGGCAGAGGTGGAGAAGGCAGGACCTAGATTAACATTTGCTCAAACTTGCCTTAACATAAAACAAGATGGCCCACATTTTAGATTTCACTTATTCTTCTGTAAAGTTGAAATACTGCTCCTACCATTTTTTATAGGTCATTCTTAAAATTGCTTTGGAATATATATATATATATATATACACACACATATATATATGTATACACACACACACACACACACACACACACACACACACACACACACATATATTTACTTTCTCAATCACCATAAAGGTTTAGTTTGGTTATTCAGAGACAAATTCCATTGTGTCATCCAAATGTCCTGTAATCCTCAGTTTCATCCAGAAATGGAAAGGCTGGTTAATCGTGGATGGATAGTGACCGGCTGGACTCAGCAGCTATCACCTGGGTATGCTGGAAATTGGATAGCATCCAATATCCTTAGACCTCCAATCTCAGATCCTAATTCTCGAGTTCCCCTTCCCCACATGCCACATAAGATTTCAGATAAGTCTTATCACTAAGCTTAGGAAAAAGGACTCCTGGTCACATGCTACATGCAAACACTTGACTTGCAAATGGAAATAACTGGCTTTCACTACTGGAGGCATGAAAAATATATGTCTCTTTCTTTCCCTCCCTCTCTCTCTCTCTCTCCTTATGTGTTCTCTCTGTGGGAAACGCCAACTCTGAAGGTCAGAATGCACCAATTTCTCGTTTGCTCCAGTGATTTGCTGGAGGGAAAGGTTGAGGCCAGCATTAAACATAAACATAAAAAAAGATTTGCTTAAAATGGCATCCTAATGGACTCTCTTTGCCTTCATCAGTCAAATGGCATTAAGGACATTCTGATGTAATAAAGGCCCTCAGGAAGGGTGGAGTCAGAAAAAAAAAGGTGGTTGCTCCTGTGAGGTTTGCCAAAGGATGGCAGAAAGAGTGTCCAGATAGCCAGAGGTCAGGGGCCAGCAGGCCTAGGGAGGCAGCCTCCTGCTGAACTTCAGCTCAGCCAGCTGAACGATCACCGTTTCACCCAGCTGACCGGAGGTGGTCCAAGGCCAGGAGGGTGTTAAAGCCTGGACAGGGCTATTTCAGGCCCTCTGGAATCTGCTCCTCAGGAGTATCTTTACCCAAAGAATGGATTTCCATCTGTCTGGGTAGGCCTTTCTTCCCCCATGAAGGCAGGGGCATAAACGAGATGGCTATCAAAATCCCATCCAACCCCAAATTCTAGGGACTCTCTACCAGCCTATCACCACAAAAGTAGGGAGAGAATAGCCAAAGTAAAATCTTAGCCCTGAGATAGCAATGAAGTTTCAAACAAGAGATCAGGGCAGTTGTCTGAAGCTTGAGAATGGGGAGTTTGTTTAGGAGGTCTTGCTCTTTTCCCTTTTTGTCACATTTTTGGGCTTGTGGCCCACAGTGCTAGAAAATGCCCCTTTCACAGTGGCCAACCCAGCAAGGATTTATGGTCTCAAAATCTGTCCCAGCAGGAGTTAGAATGGAATACTCACGACTGGGCAGCTTTCTGTTGGCCAGGCTTTTTACTAACATTATCTCATTTGATAGGCTTGCTAGGGAAACATTAGACAAGGGTGGGTTGGGCCTTACATGGAGAGAGAAGGGTTGTGGCAAACGTGGGATGAAATTTAGAATTGTTTTTTTTTTTTTTTTCTCTCCTCGGTGAGAGTAGATGAAGGAAAAACCAAAGAGCTGGAAGTAATGATTACTGGCCATGGAGCTTATTCCATACAGAATGCTAATAACTGTAAAGTACCAAGTAATCAAATTGATGGTTTAGAAAACAAGATCACTCCAAGGCCTGCCAGGTTGTTTTTAAGGACTCTTGAAAGTAGATACTGGTGTAAAATTTTAACACTAGGAAATATTCTGCCCATTCAAGCCCCTTCTCCACCATGAAATTGCTCAGGAAGACCCTTTGGTTTACTCCTTTCTCAAAATATGTGATTATCCCTGAAACTTTCTATCTGGGAATTTCCCACAGATATCGTGGAATAATTTAGTTCTTGAAATATAATTATGGTGTTTAGGCTAAAATGTAAATCTGAGGAACAATCATTTTAGAGGTCAAAAATCTATTTTACTCAGATTCTATTCTTCTATATCTGAACTGACAGGTGTTACAAGATAATATATCATTATACTTAAAGGGTGGATGAGAGCAAGCCTTTAATTCCTATACAGGATCATGGATATAAATTGGGAAGGGACCTCTGACATCATCTAGGGGCCAACCAGTCCAACCTATTGATCAAAGGAATCCTATCTTCACATACCCCACAAGTGATTGTCCAGCCTATTTGGGCTTGAAGGGCTAAAAGAACAGGGAATCCCCCCATTTCTTAAGGATACCCATTATCCATTTTTTAAGTCCAGGCCCCTCATTTTACAAATGCAAAACTGAGGACAATCCCAAGATCACCCAAGTAGTGAAAGAGCTGAAACTCAAACTAAGGGCTGGTGACTTGAAATTTAGTGGTTTATCCATTGTAGCATGTTATTACTTTGATCAACACCTACCTCTCCCTCTCCTACTTTCTGAAGACCCCCAAGAGTTGTGCTTTCTTTCTTTCTACATATATTTTGAAAAGACCATCAAGGAAAATGGCATCATTGAATAATTTAGGCAGCACTTTGTCCTTGCCATGGTGGATGAAGGGTTAAGTGAAAGTAGTATGGAGCTGCCAGTCATGGTCAGGGTTAGACAGCCCGCACCCTTGCCTCAGAACCTCCCCCTTTTCCCTTCTCCCCACCCATTCTGACCTCCCTCCTGCGCTGAGCTACTGGAGCCGGGCTGCCAAGGCCTCCCGAGCACCCCCACACCAAAGGGCACCCCCACCCTCCATGGGGCATGGGGATGGGGCAGCCAGGAGAGAGCTACAGATGGAGCAGATGCTGGCCCTCTCCCCCTTTTTTGGTAATCTGTCTTTGGCATGTGGGGCGCAGCACCAAACCCAGCCCTTGTACAAACCACCAGCCCTTATTTATGCTCTGCAAGCAGGTTACACAATCAGCTACGCTTTTGCTTCAAACCTGACACTTAGAAGGGAAAGCAGAAATCCTCCAGGTAAATGTTACCTTGCAGTGGCTGGCCAATCATTTCCCTCTGCAGCCTGACATCTGCCTGCAGTCTCTAGCTCTATTTCACTAATGTAAACTTTTATTTCTTTCCTAAAGGAATTCAGGGAGCTCTACGTCACAATTGCAAAAGGCTAGGAATTAGCTATGATCAGCTCTGGCCAGCGTCAGTTATTTCTCTGAGCCATCATAGTGCTACCTGATAAAACTACAGAAATGGGAGACCATCCTACCACACTTCTGCGGGCTAGCATAAGAGACAGAGGATCAGAAAGTCAAAGAATCACAGGTCAAAGGCTATAAGGGCCCTCCGAGACACCCTCCAACTCCTCGCTTTACAGATGAGAAAATTAAAGTGCAGGGAAAGTCAGTGACTTCTCAAGGTCACACAAGTAGTAAGCATCAGAGGTAGAATTTGAACCCAGATCTTGTAATAGGTCCTCAAGCTATTTTCTAGATAGCAAGGGGGAAGATAGCAATTGGAATCATCAAACATTTATTGTACACCAGCTGTAAACAAGGCGCTAGGTGTTCCTCCCTCCTCAGGAATTTGGTGGAGGTCACCTTTGTTATGAATGAAAGCCAAAAGGTCTGGGATCTTTGGCAGACACTGACTGAGGGTCTGCTTTAAAATGAACTAGGGGCAGCAAGGTGGCACCGTGGATACCAGCCCTAACCTCGGACACTTCCTAGCTGTGTGACCCTGTGCAAGTCACTTAACCTTGACTGCCTAGCCCTTGCCTCTCTTTTGTCTTAGAACTGATACTAAATAATAAAAATAAGTAATTAAATTATGTTAAAATAATTTAAAATACATTTAAAAATAAATACACAATATAACATATAAAATATATCTATAATAAAAATAAATGAAAAATGAAGTGAATGTCCCAAATCTGGGGCCAAGGGCTGAAGAGAGCCCTATTCTCTGAGGTCTTTGACTCCTAGTTAAAGCAGCACAACCAGTGGTATTTAAACAACTCTCTTCAGATCTTGGTCAGAAACATTCAGTCAGATGACTACAATATTTTTCCTGGATCAAGTAAACTAAAAGGAATCCTTGGCCTGCTTTCGGATATAGCTCTCCTCATCCTGAAATTACTTTTTTACTTTTGTTTTCTTTATTCATGCAAACAAAATATCTATTGTAAAGAATCCCTAGTAGAATGTAAGCTTCTTGAGGGTAACACTATTTCTGTTTTGATCCTCCTATTCTCAGCATATAGAAGGTCATTAATTAATCAATATTTGTTGACTCCGAGGGGGTGGAGGAAGGTACAGAGGAGAAAAGAGAAGATGGAGAGATAGAAACAGATAATTTAAGTAACATTTTCAAGGAACTGTGAACTCTGCTAGGATCCGGGTTAATGAACATACTGTTTTTTATGTTTATCCAAATTGTCTTCTAGAAATCTTTATTGGGGGCACTAGCAAAGATAAAGGAGATGGGAAGAAAAAAGGGAAAAATTAGCAGCCACCCATGAGGTTCTGAGCTGACCCTCAGGCCAGCCTGTATGGGAAGTTTCTTCAAGTTGGAATATAACTATCTCCTAGAGTTATAAGTTTAGAATTAGAGGCCTAGACGTGATCTAATCCAACTCTCTTATTTTATGGATAAAGAAACTGAGCCTAAGAGAGGTTAAGTCATTTGTCCAAGGTCACACTAAGGGTTCCAACTGAGGCCTTTGACTCTAACTAGTGCTCTATACCACCATTTTCGTATAAAGGGGTATATATATATATATATATATATATATATATATATATATATATATATATATATGGATTTAGGATTGGAAGAACTGAGCTTAAATCCTACGCCTGCTACTTCTAACCTTTGTAACCTTGAGCAAGTTATGTTTATCCCTTTAGGCCATCTGTAAAAAGAAGTTGGGCTAGATGGTGTCTAAGGTCACGCCTAGATCAAAATCTCTGATCCCAAGATTTCGTGGTTCAGTTATTTTCCAGTTGTGTCTGACTCTTCTCGACCCCATATGGGGGTTTTCGTGGCTAAGACAGTGGAGCTGTTTGCTATTTCCTTCTCCAGGTCATTTTACAGATGAAGAAACTGAGGCCAACGATATTAAGTGATTTGCCTGGCAGCACACAGCTAGTGTCTCTGGCCAGATTTGAACTCAGGAAGATGAGT
>NC_058130.1:192554573-192561379 GCF_016433145.1 Gracilinanus agilis
AAAAATAAATACACAATATAACATATAAAATATATCTATAATAAAAATAAATGAAAAATGAAGTGAATGTCCCAAATCTGGGGCCAAGGGCTGAAGAGAGCCCTATTCTCTGAGGTCTTTGACTCCTAGTTAAAGCAGCACAACCAGTGGTATTTAAACAACTCTCTTCAGATCTTGGTCAGAAACATTCAGTCAGATGACTACAATATTTTTCCTGGATCAAGTAAACTAAAAGGAATCCTTGGCCTGCTTTCGGATATAGCTCTCCTCATCCTGAAATTACTTTTTTACTTTTGTTTTCTTTATTCATGCAAACAAAATATCTATTGTAAAGAATCCCTAGTAGAATGTAAGCTTCTTGAGGGTAACACTATTTCTGTTTTGATCCTCCTATTCTCAGCATATAGAAGGTCATTAATTAATCAATATTTGTTGACTCCGAGGGGGTGGAGGAAGGTACAGAGGAGAAAAGAGAAGATGGAGAGATAGAAACAGATAATTTAAGTAACATTTTCAAGGAACTGTGAACTCTGCTAGGATCTGGGTTAATGAACATACTGTTTTTTATGTTTATCCAAATTGTCTTCTAGAAATCTTTATTGGGGGCACTAGCAAAGATAAAGGAGATGGGAAGAAAAAAGGGAAAAATTAGCAGCCACCCATGAGGTTCTGAGCTGACCCTCAGGCCAGCCTGTATGGGAAGTTTCTTCAAGTTGGAATATAACTATCTCCTAGAGTTATAAGTTTAGAATTAGAGGCCTAGACGTGATCTAATCCAACTCTCTTATTTTATGGATAAAGAAACTGAGCCTAAGAGAGGTTAAGTCATTTGTCCAAGGTCACACTAAGGGTTCCAACTGAGGCCTTTGACTCTAACTAGTGCTCTATACCACCATTTTCGTATAAAGGGGTATATATATATATATATATATATATATATATATATATATATATATATATATATGGATTTAGGATTGGAAGAACTGAGCTTAAATCCTACGCCTGCTACTTCTAACCTTTGTAACCTTGAGCAAGTTATGTTTATCCCTTTAGGCCATCTGTAAAAAGAAGTTGGGCTAGATGGTGTCTAAGGTCACGCCTAGATCAAAATCTCTGATCCCAAGATTTCGTGGTTCAGTTATTTTCCAGTTGTGTCTGACTCTTCTCGACCCCATATGGGGGTTTTCGTGGCTAAGACAGTGGAGCTGTTTGCTATTTCCTTCTCCAGGTCATTTTACAGATGAAGAAACTGAGGCCAACGATATTAAGTGATTTGCCTGGCAGCACACAGCTAGTGTCTCTGGCCAGATTTGAACTCAGGAAGATGAGTCTTTAGGCCTCGACCTACCTACTTTCCGGATCCTATGATTAGGGTGTGTGTGTGTGTATATATATGTATATTGTATAGGAAACCATATATATGCTTATATAATTGTGTGCATACACATATATTATACATGCTCATTGCATACACATTTATAAACACACACACAAACATGATTTCCTACACAGTATCATACATGATTTCTAATAATAGGATTTATATCACACCTGTGCACTCTACATAGACCTCTTCACATAGAAAGCTGACTTCACAGATAGGTGTCAGCATCCTAATCATGGGATTAGAGACTTAAGAGACAGAAGAGACCTTTGATATTATCCAGTCTAACCTCCTCATTTTGAGTTGAGGCAGCTGAGGCCTAGAGGGGTGACCCAAGGTCACAGGGCTGGAAGGGGCAGAACCAGGATTCACATCCAGGTTCTCTTACTTGGAATCAAATGCTTGACTGTGTGTGCAAATATGCACATATCTGTGTGTATATAAAATAAACTATGCCCTTTTATACACGTATGCACATATCTGTGTGTGTGTGTGTAAAGTAAACTCCATGCCCTTTTATACAAATGACACTAAAGGGAGGAGCCGGGTTCAGTGTGTCACTATAAAGATGCAGCTGGACCAGGCACAGGATTTGGGGTAGAGCACGGTTCTCAAAACATAGGCACCCAGTCGAGCTGGGAGCATAGCTTTTGGAACTGGCAGAGAGAGGGAAGAATTTCCTAGTGAAGCCTCTGTCAAGAATCCCATAATTTGTAGGCCATTATTATGTAATTAATTTCTCTTCTTCAGAATCTAGCACCAATAAAAACCACAATACTTAGAGAATCTATCTGTGCAGAAGAGAGATCAAAACTCAGGAATTTAACAGCTAATCTTACCTTGGAACTGCATTTAAAGCTTTGGGGGGGGGTGCCACCCCAAATTCCTTTGGCCACTACAAGGACCCTTACTTATGGTATCTTTAAATCTGCTTCCTGCAGTGGGAGCTCAGTCCACATTCCATTTACATGGGCCAATGGCTCTATTCAACGACTGCATTAGGATTACAGGCCTGCAGATTATAAACAAGACACCTGCAATCACCATATTTATAGTTTTTAAAGGCTGCCTGGAAAATTTTAAATGGCTGTCAGCAGTTTGTTTGTTTTTTCTAATAGTGGGGGTTAACATTTTCACACTTTTCACTGGACAAAAACATCCAACTGGGGTAGCTTGGGGCATGGGCTCATGGCTAATTGAACAGCTGCACACAGACACAGGGAGTCACCATTTCTGAAGAAATTGTTAAGTATTTGGGAAACCCGGAAAACCACTCCATGGACAACCCGAGAGATGGAAACCTGGTGTTCTTCTAAACCCCAGGAAGCCAGAGGAGAAGCCTCTGCTCACTCACTCTAACAGGGGCCATCCAGAAGGGAACAGTCGACCTTTGGGCCCATTCCATCCCCAGCCTCTTTGTTAAAGGTGGATGTGCTCTCCTGCCTCTTAGGAGCAGGCCTGAGCCTGCAAGGCCAACAGAACAGCTGCTGGATGATAACCACCTCTGGCCACTTTAGGACTATGATGCAGGGATCAAAATTCAACTTAACCCAGTCATTTGAACTAAGAAAAACAGTTTTAAACCATAGGTAATACCCTCTAAGGTGGGGGTGAGGCCCAAGGGGGTGGGTGGGGACAAGCCATAGCATGAAAATAGGGGTAACAGTCAGCTGGCTCTTCTTCGGTAACAAACCAAAAAACTCCCAACCTATTCCCATTCTAAAATGGAAGCGTGAAAGCATTACCTTCGGTTTCTATTTACTGCCTCAAAAAAAATAAATAAAGCTCTCTTAAATGCTTTCTTCCACAACACAGGTACCAGTCATCTACACACAGTCATGTCATGCTAATAGTGACTAGCAAAGGTGATTTCACACTGGCCAGGGCCCAGGCTGTTTTATCAGAATAGCAGGTGTAACTGGGCCCTCTAAAGATGGTGGATTAAAGTCTCATAGTATTAAGGTCTTACAACTTTTCCCTGGTGTGTCTGTCTAACAGAGCCAGATTTGGCTCATTAAGGGACTTGTAAGTCTCCCAAGGAGGATTTTGTACTGCAGATGTCTGTCTTCTCGCTGTCAATGATCCAGTTCTTTACTCCATTTACTATTTTTCATTTTGCTTTACCTAGGAGGGCCGGATTTGCATTGTTTCTAATGAGAGCTTCCTAACATTCATTACCAAGCCAGGACCTCTGAAACGAACCACGCCCTGAGTCTCAATGCTTGGCTCCTGGGTGGGGGCGACACACATAACTGAATAAGGAGAATTAACTCAGATATCTGATTTAGTAGGGAGCTAACCAGCAATGGAGTTGGCCTGTTGTCCATCATTTGGTTAAAATGCTCTGCTGCCCTAAGCAGGGTTATTTTAAACCTCTCCAGGGACTCTTGGCCAAATTTAAAGCCATCTTGGCAAGCCCAGAAAAGTAGCCAGCATAAAGCTAAATGCTAGAGGCATCCCTAAAAGGCTGTCTATAAAACCTTCGATTTTGTCTGATTTACTCCAATTCCACAAGGGTGGGGAGAACAGAGATCATCCTATTCGACTGCCCTTTTGAATTTACCTTCCTTGGCAGGGATACTCCAATTGTAAGGATGTGGGGAGCCTTGGGAGTCAGAGAGGAGAGAGGGAGAGAAGGGGAAAGGAGGGGAGGAGAGGAGCGAGGAGGGGGAAAGAAAGTGGGAATGGGGGTGGGTCAAACAATCTGCTCACCTCGAAAGCCACCTCGCAAGCCATTTTAATGCCCTTGGCACTCAATACACAATCTGCGCATGAGGTTTTAGTGATGTGCCATACTTTTAAAAGGTGGGCTCTCTTTAAAGAGGTTCATTTGGGGATTTTCAATGGGGAGAAAATACAGCTTTTAAAAATGAAAAGGGGAAGAGAAAAGTTTAAAAAGGAAACAGTTAAATTATTTTAAAGAGTTCAAAATAGCACAAACCATCTTATCCAATTTGTTTCTCTCTCTCTCTCTTTCTCTCTCTCTCTTTTTCCTCTCCAAAATTTGCAACCTTTAGGAAAAGTGCAGCGTCCTTAACTACCACCAATGTAGCACACGGCCAGAGGCTGGCACGCAAACAGTTAACCCCAACAGCACCTTCGGTTAAGTGAGAGACCACCGCTAACCTGTAT
Source organism: Gracilinanus agilis (assembly GCF_016433145.1). Lineage (NCBI taxonomy): Eukaryota > Metazoa > Chordata > Mammalia > Didelphimorphia > Didelphidae > Gracilinanus > Gracilinanus agilis. Next base: position 192,559,090 of record NC_058130.1, read on the forward strand.
GCACTCTGTAATGGGCTTTTAGATGGGAGGATTTTCCATAGACTTTGCCACATCCACTGTATGGACACTTGTGTCTCTTTTCAGAGGCTAGTTTCCCCTTTGCAGACACTCCGGGGTGGAGGAGGGAGAGAGAGCCGGGCACCCCACCAGAATCCTGTCTCTCCTCGGGGCTGTGGGAAGGGCTCGACCCAGATTCGGTGGTCACGTCGCTGTCGGATCCCAGGTCCTCATCGGGGCTTTCGATACTGTCACTGCAGAGGGAAGGGGTCGCCAGGGGTCGGTATTTGTTCAGGTCCAACAAGCTTTTGGCGATGGTGACCAGAGTGCAGTAGTCCTTCCACGTATCCCCGGGGTCACCGTGCTCCTTCGTCCCTTCTCGCTCAGGCATCCTCAGCCTCTCCGCCTCGGCGGTCCCGTGCTCCGGCTCCGCAGCGCGGTTGGAAATAGAAACCAGGCACTGAGCAGCCACGAAGTCCATGTAGGCGGCTGCGGACATGGTGCGGGCCAGAGGGCGCAGGGAGGAGCAGGAGGTACCCAAGTCCAGCGGCACCAACTTTTCCCCCCCTCCAGTCGTACCTCCTGGAGTTTGCTTGCTGTTTTATTTTTATTTTGTTTGCTTTATTATTATTTCCCCCCCTCTTTTCCCCCTACGATCAATCAGCTCGTCCTCTCTCCCCAGACGAGCGAGATCGCGGAGCCAAGGGGGCGGGGAGGAGAGAGCCGTGCGCTTTGGAATCCGCGCAAGAAGTCGACCTCAACCCCTCATCTTTACGTAACAACCAGTGACTCCAAACGCAGCATCCACAACCCAGGGCTACAGTGGGGGGCTTTCTCACTCTCCCAAAGCCCTCCCTTACCTGGGACTAGCGGCCCCCTCCAGCTTTCCAATCAATCCCAACAGACAAGCGCAACGGACTCTAATAATAAGGCTGTCTTGGAAAGATGCCACACGTGGCGATTTCAAGTTACGAATTCTATTGGAAAAAAAAATAAAAAATAAAAAACCCAAGGCGTTCCGGGAGGGGTAAAAGGAAAAAAAAAATGCAGATGGGGGCTCGGCAATTCTCAGCTGCCCGATTGTCTTCGTTAGATTTCTCAATGTATTCACCCAAACCAAGCAAAAAAGCCGTTTGAAAATAGCAGGAAAAAATCTAGGTCTAACAGATACTTTTGCCCCCGTGCACGGCCCGATCCACTCCCCCTTCTCCTGCCGGTCCTCACTGTTCCGGCATTCTCTTGCTCAGTAACAATTTCGCAGAATCCCATCACGTCACAATCCAAACCCCCTCCAATTGGCCAGCGAGATGGGTGATTCAACTCTGTTTACTTTCTCCCCCTGCCAGTCAGAATGGCCTTTCGGAGGAGAGGGTGCGTCTATAACTGAGGCGTGTGGCCAATCCGACTGTTCCGTTTCAATGCCTCGTGCTACCCCTACAGCCCTTCAGCCTGACGCTTAAAAGGGTAATGCCCAGGGGCGGGGGTGACTCTGAGGACCCGGGCCCGGGTCCGGAGTCTTTCTCTAGGGCCCTCTCCCTTTGCCAGACCGAGTTCCTTTCCACACGTGTGGTTTGGCGACACTCCGTACGCCGTCAGTGGGACGCGTCCCTCTAACAACAATAATTTGGTTTTCCATTTCCGGTCCGTAAGCAGTTAAATGCCTTGCTGCAACTGCTACAGTCCCAGCAACGAGCCTTCCAATCAAAAGTAAGTTGGCTGATGTCACTGACATTAGCTCAGCCAATCAGAAAAGGCTTTCCAAAAAGTAAGTGTGGAACACTTGTAAACCGGGTAGTTCTTGACAGAGCTGAACAGAGCACTGTGTTTTGGTTTGGATGGTAGTAAAATTTGGATTTGAATGAGGTAGAGGTGTTATGAAGAAATGTAAACTAATTCTCCAAATGCAATACTTAGGGGAAAAACCCAATCCATACAGCATTTAAAATAATTAAAAAAAAAACCACACAAATAGAGAAATGATCTTAAAAAACAAACCCCTAAACGGTTCAATCTGGATGACATTTCAAAGGAGAAAGTGTGTTGGTTTTGACTGTCTGGATGTTCCATATTAACTTTTTGCAGGCAGGTGATAGATGTGGGAGTTTGTTTATGAGCTGTCTTGTGTTTACAATGTTATATTCCAAGTACCATTTTCCCCCTTTACAACTATCTATAGTGGTTTTTTGTTTCATTTTTTAATCCTTTTTTTGGCTGTAAAGGAAAAAGGCAAATGTTTTCAAAAAGGTCGTGCTTCCACAACCTGACACATTAAAAAGGCCTAACTGCCGGGGGG
>NC_058130.1:192564351-192576892 GCF_016433145.1 Gracilinanus agilis
GGGGGGGTGAGGTGGAGTAGGAATGGGTGGGGAACACTTCATTCATTGACTTTCTTCAATTGGCTAAGACATAAAAGTAATGAAGAAGATTTTAAGGGGGAAAAGTGATTTTGAGAAAATCTTTTTAAAAATTCCATCCATCTAGTTAAAATATTTAAAAGAATAGTTCCTGATTTTATGACCACTTCATCTTAAAACTACAGAGTAGATAAACGTTTTATTTTAAAATATCTTTTCATTGTCCAAGTCAGAAGTTTTTAATCTTTTGGATTTCATTGATTTAATTTAAATGATTACAATTTAAAATGTTTATGTCACTAAGTAGTAAGTAAGTTGCAAAGATGAATTTGATACAGTATCCACAAGGATCTTACATTCTAATTTTTATTCACTAATTACACATAACTAATTTCCACATAAGTTATCCAAAGCTATGTGGTCCAAAATGTTTCCCTCCCTCCTCCCAGAGCTGGCAAGCAATTTGAAGAGATATTACATTCTAGCAGAAGAATTAAGAAGGTAAGGTAGGATAAACCGGTATCAGAAGAAAGGTTTGCAAGTATGGGAGCTCATAGGAGGAAGGGATTAGGATAAGAAAGGCTTTAAAGAGTAGGTAGCATTTGAACTGGGCCTTGAAGAATGGGCATGCCTTCTAAGAATAAATATAAGAAGTAGAGGGAGTCCTCAAGGCAAAACATAGTCTAAGCTAGGATGATATGAGTGGGTATCTTAGGAATAGTATGAACAAAGCCATAGAGGTGGGAAGACAAAAAGAGCTGGATCCAGGAAATGGTAATCCAGTTTTATTGGCCTTTAGGCCAAAAAGGGAGTGGAGGGAGATAGGGCTTAGATGGATTGAAGCCAGGAAATCAAGAGCCCTTTGAGGAGTTCAGACTTTGCCAGGAGGGAACTGCTAAAAGTTTTTGAATGGGGGATGGAGGTAGAGAGATGTGATTAAAACTTTGAATTAGTAAAATCAGTCTGGCATATAGAATGGCTTCAAAGGTAAAGAAAATGGAGACCAGTCTGGAGAATCTTGCAATAGCAGAAAAAGGATAAGAACGAGTTATGAAGAGGTTGCAGTGGGACTAACAAGGATGTGAGGGATTTTATCAGTGGCTGATATAATGACCATTTCCCCTTCTTTCTGCTATATGACCCAAAATTAATTCAAGGGAACTAATTTTATTAGGTTGGCAAATTTTGTGACATGCTTAGAGATACTTGGAAATATATAGAGGTGTTACAAAAGAGAGAGAGAGAGAGAGTCCTTAAAAATATGTCCTAAAGCATGTCATGAGTAAGGCCTCATATTTTATCTTCAGCATTTTCACCACTGTTACCTCATTTTCTCTCACAACAACCTGAGAAGGCACAAAGGGGAGCCCAGTTTTCATCAGTAAAGAGAACACCCACAGTGATGAGATCATGGTGCCAACAATGCAAAATAGCCTTCGAAGGTAGGAAGCATACAAGTCATCATTATCCCAATGGAGGTCAGTAGAAGGAATTGGCTATGGCATTAAAAGGTGTGGTTTTGTTTATTAATAGTCTTGTCAAGTTAGCTACCCTCACTTGTGCTGTTTGTGCAGGCTGTCTCTGGTACTGGAGTCCAGCTCCATCTTGTTCCCAGTGTCTGCAGTCCCCTTGGTCTGCCTCCTTATGCCGACCTGGGCTGGACAAAGGACTCACTGTGACTTTTTTTTTTCTGGATTACTCCATCAGGATTAGGTCTGGCAAATTTTATGGATCTCTTTGAAGGAGTTGGGGGCCAGAGATCATCCATATTGTTTCTTTCTAGTTTGCCATCTTTGCTCTGCCATGAGGGCTCAATTTCTAATCTGTTTACTCTCTGAGTGGCAGTCTCCTCTGTAAAATAAAAAAAAACTGGATTATATGATTTCTGAGGTCTCTTTCAGCTCAAAATCCTATGATCCTATTTGCTAGAACTGGGGCACCAGCAAGGTTGAGGTATTCACATAGGTCACACAGTTAGTTGGTTATATGCCTTAGATTAAAACCCAGATCTCCTGTTTTTCAGACCTTTACTCCTTCCATCAGAACAAGTACCTCCTGAGTTAAGTGAAGCAGTTACTATACCACAAAATAAAGTGTCTTTATGATATAAAATCAAATATAGCTTGAGAACTCTAATTCATACGCCAGATTTTGATTATGATGTCTCATTATGAGAAATAATTCTTTTGTGGTGGTCAACTACATATATATTTCAGAGTCTGAGTACCTCAATTTGCCTTTCCCTGGAAAAACTACTGATCTGAATGATGTTAGTTCTTTTCCATCATGATAGCTGAGAAAAGCATCTAGTGTCAGTTTATCTTGCAAGAGGCACAATGTCAGAACAATTGATTAAAAATACATTTACTTTCCTAGTTGGGTGTGAGAGTTACTTGCCTCTTCTATGTAAGGATGGCCCCAAGAGGGCTAACACATTACCCACTGGCTGTCAGCCTTGGCCTCCTGTCTTTTGGGAACGTTAACTGCCAGACTAGAGAGAGAGACCAGAGAGAAGAATCTATTTCCAGGGATATATATATACAAAACTTAAATATTTATACAAATAAACATGTATATATTTAAGTTTTATCAGTGTCTTTTGTATTTATACCATCCTTAGTTTCTGACTTACATCTCTCTCCACTGAATCCTCCCTGTAACAAAAAGTTAAGCAGAATCAGTTGATATAGCAACGACAGCTGGTAGCATATGCAAAATTCCTTACCCACAATCCCCCATCTCTTTTCAGAGAGGAAGAGAGAATGTTTCAACATCTCTTTGCCTAAATCAAGATTAGTTACTGTAATTAGTCAGAGTTCAATTGCATTCTAGTATTTTAATTTACATTATTATAGTTTTTAGGTATTTGTATATATATATGTCAGAAATACATACAACATATGCACATGTATTTATGTATATACATACCCATCCATACATACATATGCATTTAAGCATCTACATGGCTACATGAGAATATATATAGACTTATAGGCTGATTTCAGTCTGCTAACCATGTAGTAGAGAGCAGACGCTTTGATTAGTTGCAGTCATGGAAATGGAACTTGGAAGCAACCTTCAAAAGGCCAGAAAATACTTTCCCCAGAGACTGCAGTGGTCCAGAGGGAGTGTGTATCTCTACGGTATTGGGGGAAATGATTGTTCTTCTGTTATTGTTTTATCTAAATATTCTTTTCTAAGAATGCTATCCACATCCAGAGAAAGAATCCAGAGAAACACAGAAGAAAAACAGCTGCTTGACCACATGGGTCGATGGGGACATGACTGGGGATGTTGACTCTAAAGGATCACCCTAGTACAAATATCAATAATAGGGAAATAGATCTTGATCAATGACACATATGAAACCCAATGGAAATGCGCATTGGCTATGGGAGGGAGGCAAAAGGAGGGGAGGGAAAGAATATGAATCATATAACCATGGGAAATTTTTCATAATCAATAAAATAACAATAAATTTAAACATTTTTAAAATAAATATTATTTTCTAAAAATTAATTCATATTAGATGAGGTGTGCCAGTTACTATGGCCAACAGTCAGGGGGAACATAATGAGTAGAGAACTTGGGCCAATTGCATTAGAAAATAATACCTCAAACCCTTCAGGGTCATCCTGGACAGGTGATGGGAGATCAAGTCCAGAGCATCCCTGATACAAAGGGGAAAAAGAGAACCTGAAAGTGAGAGATTTGTGCCAAACTCAAACAGAAATGGGAGCTACTAAACAATACATAAAGATCCCCATAGACCCCAAATTGACCCGTTTAAAAATGTAATATTTCCTATGCTTTATTAAAGTATTTTTATTCATTTTGTTAGATAGTTCCCCAGGTTTCACTGGGAAGTGTTATGGTCCACATTTAATCTTTGGGTCATGTGTCTGACACCCCTGTGCTAGATTATAATATGGTTAGGTGACTTTAGAACTGGTTGAATGACTGGGCCCCAAAAGTAGGCAACAGAAACTTAAAGGAAGGCCTCTAATGGTGTGTCAAAGGGATATGCCCTTGGCCCTGTGCCATTTAATAACTTCATTAATATTTTAAACTAATCTATCAAGTTGCATAAAGGTCTTTATGTCATGGTTATCAACTTTTTAGATAACATATAGTTGGCTAGAATAGCTAACGTTGAATGAAAGAATCTGGATTCAAAAGGGTATTGACAACATAAAAATGTTGGGCTAAAAACTAAATAAGATGACATTTAATACGGATTAATGGGAAATTCTGCCTTTGGGTTTCCAGTATCAAGAGAAGAAAATGGTGGTGGCCTGTCTAGATAGGAGTCCTTCTGAAAGAGATGCGGGAATTTTGATGGATTATAAGCACAAAAGCAGTCAGTAGTGCTAGATGAAAGTTGAAAAAGATCATGTGGCCTTGGGTGATGTTACAGGTGCCATAGTGTTCAGAACTAGGTAGGTGGTAGTCCCTGTCCTTGGCCTTAATCAGATTACATGTCCAGTATTGTGCTCAGTTCTGGGTGCTGCACTTTGGAATGACCCTGATAAACCTGAGAACGTCTAGAGCAGTGATTCCCGAAGTGGGGGCCACCGCCCCCTAGTGGGTGCTGCAGCGATCTAGGAGAGTGATGATGGCCACAGGTGCATTTATCTTTCCTTTTAATTGCTATTAAATTAAAAAGAAATTAGTTTCCAGGGGGCTAAGTAATATTTTTTCTGGAAAGGGGGTGGTAGGCCAAAAAAGTTTGGGAACCTCTGGTCTAGAGGAAGGTGACCAGGATGGTGAAGGGTCTTGAGTTCATGCCTTAGAAGGATCAGTGAAAGAAATAGGAGTGGTTAGTGTGAAGCAGAGAACACCTAGAAGGAGGCCTAATAGCTATCTTCAAGGATTTAAAAAACTGCCACATGGAAGAAGGATTTGACTTTTTCTTGGCCTCAGAGAAGAGATAGTGGATAGAATTGCAGAGAGGCAAATTTAAACTCAGGGGTGGCTACCTAAGAAGGCAGTGAGTTTTTCTTCCCTCATAGTCTCTGAATAAAGGTTGGGTGGTCCTTCTTCCAGGCTCTCAGATGTACAATTTTGGCACCCAGGGGGCGGGCTGCTCTGCCCCCTGAGATCTAGAGATCTCTCAGCCAGGGCCTTGTCTACACTGGTCCGCTGACTCTCTCAGGGCCTTGTCCCTGAGGTTTGCCCGTTCTCTCTAGAGAGACGACTCTTCCTGGTTTATAGGCATGATGAGTCCCAGCTCAGTTAGCTTTCGATACTCTTCAAGGAACCTTAGTCAGATGGGGAGCAGCCAGAGACAAAGGCCTGGATGCAGTGTGTGTGCCAGAGGCAAGTTCTAGGACCTGCCTGGCCTCTTTAGATGCTTCCCACCCTTCTGAGACAGAGAAAGAAAGTCCATTCTGCATGTGGAAGCCCACCCTTCTCCATGTCTCCTCTGCAGAGCTGGCCTGGGCACGGCTTCATATGCTTCAGTCCCTAGCACAAAGCTCTGCTCATAGTAGGGGCTTAAACAAATGCTTGAGGATGGAGTGATTAAGAGAGCCAGAAAGGAATGAAAGTTGTGTCATTGTGCTGGCCTCATCTGGCACTTATCGGAGAACTGATAATGGGGAGAGCTAGTGATACTATTCAATGGATAGATGGTTGGATCTGAAGTTAGGGAGACCCAAATTCAAATTTGGCCTCAGACACACATTAGCTGTGTGGCCCCGGGTGAGTCACTTAACCTTTGTCTGCCTCACCTTCCTCATCTGTATAATGGGGACAATAATAGCACCTATCTGCCAAGGTTGTGGTGGGGATCAAATGAGAGAATAATTGTACTTAGTGCATGTCGGCACGAAATAAACACTATATAAATGTTAGGGATGATGATGATAACAACGATGATGGAAGCCCATTCAACTCTACAATTTTGCTTCTGAGGTCTAGTTGAGCATAAAATGTTTTCCACCCCAAGAATGGAAGCATCTAGAGTTCTGTACAAAGAAGGCACTCAAATATTTTTGCATTAACCAGCAGAAGAAAGTGTCTGCAAAAGATCCCCCTGTGGAATTTTATATTTCAAACCTTACTCCTTTAGCTTAAGGTTAAGATGCAAAGACCCTTGGGAAGGGAAGTACCTTAAGATGTTATTGTTACTAGATAGCATTATGACCATGGGCATCCTCAAGCCTGTTTCCTCATATGTTTAATAATACTTTGACATCCCCTAGAATGGTTTTGAATAAATCACTTTATAATAACAATATGTAAATACTAATTATTATTATTATTAATATTAATGTTATCCCCCACATCCTTTCCCTGTGGCAGATTTTGTGGGTGCTGATGGCCAGAGGGAAAGGAAGAGACAAGTGCCACGAAGTAGGAGTGAAGATGAGGAAATTAGTTAATACAATTTCAGACGGGGTGGCCAAACATCAATGTTACCTGTTTCAGACTGTGGCCCAGGGCCACCTCTGTCTTCCAGGGTACCATAAGTGACTACTGCTTTTTTAATGCCATGTTTGCACTGAGTGTTAGCTGGCTTACTTAGACAAACACAAATATCAGCAGTTGCCTCAGAACTTTAGTACAACTAATGAGTAATAAATACTGTACTGCCGATAGCAAACCAGTATTCACTCCACTGAACAACACTAGAATGGCACTAGGACTCTGCATGCACTGTACTCTTGACAGGTGGTCCAATAAAAGGAACCCCAAACCATTATTCAACCTATTGAATATACCAAAAAAGACAAGGCTACTTCCTAGTATTAACACAAAACTTCTTGTTGGTTTTAGGTTTTATGGCCTGGGAATCCTTTGACTTTTGCTATTTTGGCAGCTTTCCCAACAAATTACACACACACATTTCTCCTTTGAAAAAGAAATAGGTATTCATTGAACATACAATGTTAAAATATACACCAATTCCTTTGGGGAAAATTTCAGCTCAAAAAGAAATAGGCCCATCTACTCAATTGCTTCTTTCAATGGAGAATTTTATTCCGATAAAATCTTAGCATTCACTGGAGGAAAAATATACAGAGAAAGGAATTGGGAAAGAAATGTACTTTTCTAAGAATCTTGCTGGATCATTCTTGAAGTTTGGGGTACATTCATAATCATCAGATCTTCAAGGAACTAAAAAGGTGGGGAAAGCTGCTAGAAGCAGGACAGACAAAGAGATGAAAGGGAATTGTCATATTAGTCCAAATCTATACCACATATGAAAAATGAGATAATTTTGAAAGGAATAAATACATATGATAGATAGATACATGTATCTATAATATATACCTGTTTATATGTATGTATCATGTTATACATATATACCATGCACATGCAAATTCCATATATTGTATATGAGGCCTTTCATATGTATTTTGTGTATGTATACATATATAAAAAGAGTTACATATGTAGATGTAGCTATACAGCAGGTTCTCCTCATCCAAGGATTCACGCTTTGCAGTTTCAGTTATCTGGAGATGACCAGGAAGCACTGGAGGCCTCTCTGATGTTTCTGTTGCCCTGATCACATCACTCCTTGGAGGAAAGGGGACCTCAATTCTGCTTTCACTTTTTTTAGGATTTTACTCTTTTTTGCAGGGTTTGGGAGGTGGGACCACAGCTGAGAAAGCTAAGGGGCAGGAACATGTCTATGCATTTGCTTATGTCCCTAGTTTCAGCCACCTGTGCTACATCCTAGAACATATCCCCCAAGGATACAGGGCCCTACTATATTTCTGGTTTTTTGGTTTTTTTTTTTTTTAAGCTTTACCTTAGAATCAATACTGTATATTGGTTTCAGGGCAGAAGAGGCATAAGGGCTGGGCAGTAGGGTTAAGTGACTTGCCCAGGGTCCCACAGCTAGGATGTATCTGAGGATTGATTTGACTCCGGGGCTAGTACTCTTATCAGCTGTCCTAATCTTGGGTGGGGTCTCCAGAAAGAGGAGGAGGTCAGGCTTTGTTCTTTCATGATGGGGAACTCTCCTCCCCACTGCTCACTACTTCCAATTGGTATCTCACTGTCCCCTGCTACCATCTTCTGCTCCTGAAGGGCCTGCATGGTCCCTGGCTCTGCTTGGCTGTTCTTTAGAAGTTCTGGCTGACTCCTCTGCAGGGTCTGGTTTTAGGGCAGATGAACCATGATTAGATGAGAGTTTTAGCAGACACAGTTATACTTCTTTCATGATTTCAGGGATCAGAAGGCCTTTGGCCTATTTAATTGGGTTCAAGTTTACATGAATTTGTCCATGTTAATGTTAAACACCTACTATGCAGGATGCAATAAGGAATGAAAAGGTTGTGTCCCCAAGGAGTATTCTCTTTAAAGTCTATGCTTTTAAGTCCTAGAGCCCCACTGTCCACACAAAGAACCTTTTCTGCTTAGGGTCAAAGGAGTACCTGATGGGTCTCCATTTTCTACTCCAGATCTCCCTGCCATTTACCTTCCTTCCCTCCCAGTGCTTTGGACAGGATGTGGTCCATTCAGTTTAGAACCTCCTACTAAATCTTCTTGGAATATGAAGAGGTCCTCCCCTTCTTCCATTTGGATTTTGGCCCCTTGATGACTCACAGGACAGATGGACTAGGTCATACAAATAACCCAAAGGCTTCTGGAGGCTTATGTCAGGATAGGATCCTGTGTTTCAGAGGGCAAAGGGGAAATTTCTTGTAGCTTTAATATTATTTTTAAAAAATAACCTTTATTTTCTGTCTTAGACTCTGTACTGAGTGTCCATGACAAGGCAGAAGAGTGGTAAGAGCCAGGAAATGGGGGCTAAGAGACTTGTCTAGAGTCACACAGATAGGAAGTATCCCCCTCACTACCTTATTAATCAATGTTTTCCTATTGACAATGAACCAGTATCTTTCATAATATGCAGACGGGCAGGTGGGATACAAACTCCTTGAGGGCAGGATCTAAGGATTATTTATATTTATATTCCACCATAATGGGCAGGTAGGTGGCCCTGTGGATAGAGCCCAGAGAGATGGGCAGGGCTGAAGTTAGGAAGTCTCAGCTTCCTGAGTTCAAATCTAGATGTATGACCCTGGGCAAGTTACTTAGCTCTGCCTCCGTTTCCTCATCTGTAAGATGAGCTGGAGAAGGAAATGGCAGACCACTCCAGGATCTCTGCCAAGAAAACCCCAATGGGGTCATGAAGAATTGGACATAACTGAAAAATGACTGAAACAAATCCATCATTACAGCACAAATATTTTCAGTAATGCTAACTGAACTTAATTGGATCAGTGGACTTGTGACAGAAAGGGACCTCAAGTCCCCTTAGTTTTATAAATTACACAACCAAAGCTCAGAAAGGTAAATACCTTGCCCAAGGTGACAAAGCAATGTGGGAGGGCTTGAAAGAACACAGCAGTCAAAAGGATCAGGGTCCAGAACCCAGTTACCCATATGACCTTGGGCAATTATTCAGCCTTTATGGGTATCATCTTCTGCTTCAAAATGGGTATTTGGATCAGAGGACTTGAGGTCCCTTATGGCTATAAATCTACTAAATAAGTGGCATAATTCAAACCCATGTCTTTTGACTCCCAATCCATCCTTTCCGCCCTCCACACCAAGCCTAATGCCCACAAACAAAGAGCTGTCTGCCTTTCATCAGAACTCAGAAGGCTTAAGATGGAATCATAACTCTGCCTCGCTAAGTAGACAAATCACTTTGTCGCTGGATTTCCTTACCTAAAAATGGCCTAAATGAATGAGAGTGTCCTTTCTAACACAAAAAATTCTAAGACTCCATGAATAAAATTTCAGACTGTGGAAGGGGATATGTGTTTGTTTCCTATATTAATTAACAAATATTTAAGTTCAAGATTCTTTGCTGAATCAAAATGAAAACCAGCATGCCCCAGGTTGGCATGGATTAGTATTTTATGAGACAGTAACCATATTTTATGGTTTTAACCAGTATTTTATCAGATAGCAACCATAAAGCTAAATAATTAAGGTGAAAAAAAGTAAACACTTCCATTTATTTGTCTTCAAATTGATTTGAGGAAACGGAGGCTCAGTAATCTTTGTCTTTGCAATGGTTTGTTGGCCATGTAGAAGTTTTCTTTCCTCCTAGCCCCAGGGAAACATACCTTTCAGAGGGAGGAATCTTGTTGGTAGGTTTCATTGGTTTAGACAGCTGTTGCTTTTCTTTTTTTTTTCTGGGAGGAAGAAAAGGAGTAGAAAAGACTCCATGGTCTCTGGAGAGAAGTCAGAAGATGGGCCCCATGGACAGAAGTAAACCACATTTTGTTCCTTAAACTTGAGTGGGTCAGAGGAACTTCCCAGTCTGGCTCCAGGCCTCTCCTCTGTGACCCTAGCCCTCTTGGCTTGATTATCCCATCGGGGCATATTGAACATTTAAAAAAAAATTCTGGGTGAATTGCAAAACATGAATTGAGGAAAGGAAGTGAGGGAACAGCAGGACTTAATAGAAAATATCCTGGAGTAAGCTGAGAGAGTAACTCCTCACTGGGAGGCCTCAGTCAGTTCAAGTCAATTTCATGGAAGCCCGGCTTCCTTTTCTGTAAGATTCCAGCGCTTTAATGAATGATCTCCAAGTTTCTTTGGAACTCTTGCCATCTTTACAGTGTCATCTGTTTGATGTGGAGTGGGGTGGGATTTGAGATGTTAAGGGAAGAAGATAACCTCTGGAGCACTTGAAAATGGATTGTTAATGGCATTATAATGCTATCTAGTGAAAACCCCCATTGCCTCCAAAAATAAAATCCAACATAGCAAGGGTGGGGAAGGGGAGAGAGCAGAGAGCACGAGGGATACTGTAGGTATGAGAGAAGACGCCATAATTTTTTGCTGGCAGAACCGCTTTCCATCAGCCAGTAATAGCCTTTTGAACCCCCGCTCCCCCCCCCACCTCCCCGAGCCCTTACATTTAATGCAGAGAAAGGCCACCCGTTCATGCATATGCAAGAGGTTAAGTTTAGCTCGCAGCACCCCACTCTCAGTTCCTAGCACACAAACCCCATCCTGGGCTAGGCTCTGCGCAGAGTGAATCACTGCGGGGCGGGGGTGAATTGGAAAGGGGGGAGGCGGGTACCCCAGTTCCGGCTGCAGATCGACAAGGATTGCAGCCACTCGTTCGGGCGAGAGCCTTGGCATCGCCCTTTTAAAAAGTGTTCCGCAGGCAGCGGCAGCAGCAGCAGCAGGAGGAGGGGAGTTCATTTGAGGACAGTCCCAGTTCTCAGAAATCCCTTCCCTGCTGGAACATCTAGCTCCCTTTACTGCAGTTGAACAAACTGCCCTAGATTGGGGGATGAAGAACCCGCCCCAAACTCGTGCTAGGAGCTCTGGGCGTCTGGGCCCACGTGAGCGATCCTGAAATTAGCACCTACACCTCGGAGAAATGGGGAGGTGGGGTAGGCTGGGGCTGAGGGCGGGGAGTGGGGCTTGCATTTTTGAAGGTTTTGACAGCTCGCTGGGCCACCAGCTTCTCCACCCTCCTCTCTCCCCCCACCGGCCACCTTCAGTGTTGTGACCACCCTCCGCCCACCCCAGTCGCTGTTTCGTAACTTGATCTTGAGGTTGGGATGAGGGAGGGGACCACATTACCTTCTTCATCTCCTCCTCCCGCCCTCCCCCTTCTCGGCACTCCTCCCCCGGAGTACAATGAAAACCTTCCATCGGCTCCCCCACTAGGGCACTGCAGAGTAGGGTGTCTGGGTGACATCAGCTTCTATACATAGTCCATACTGCACCCCAACTCCCGGCGCTGGGATGAAGGGAGGGGGAGAGGATGGGAGGCGAGGTGATACTAGCCTGGGCGGGGGTGGGAATGACTTTGCAGGAATCGTGCTCGCGGAAGAGGAGAGAGGCACAAACTGATGGAATGAGGGGGGCTTAACGAGCCTCTCCGACACCTCCCCGCCCCCGCCTCCACCACCCGCGCTCAGATACACACACACAGACGCGCACGCGAAAACTCAACTCTACCATCTAAGGCGCTTTTATAAATAAGTAAATACATGAATAATAAACGATGCACTGGACTCAGTAACACGGTCTGGGGGGCGCTCCTTGGTTCCCACCTCCCTCGCCACCTAATCTGCACTCCCGGGGTTAAGGCTGTGCGGGGCTCCGGGCGGCCCGCAGCCCTCCCGGTGAGTCAGATTGATGTTTCCTGTGGTTGTTGTTGAACAGTTTGTCCTTTTTACACTCCCCCCCCCCCCTTTCTGTCTCCTCCCCCTTGGTAAATATAGCGCTCACGTTTCATCATCTCTTTGTCCAACTAGCGCCAGACACCCTGGCCCGCGTCCCCCCCGCCTCCTCCCCTCTTCCCTCCTCCCTCTTCCAGTCACCTCACATAACCCTGAGCTGCTGGCTAATTCCCGGAGCCCCCGCCCCACCTTCCTTTACCTCGCCCTGCTCCAGCCTTGACTAGTGCAATGCACTTCTGCCCCGCCCCCCGCGCCCCCTCCCACCTACCCTGGGTCCGGGTAGGAGCTTCCTTGAGAGACCACTTCTAAGCTAAAGCCCCCCGCCTCGTATCCTATCTGTTCCC
>NC_058130.1:192586231-192609818 GCF_016433145.1 Gracilinanus agilis
CTCAGATACACACACACAGACGCGCACGCGAAAACTCAACTCTACCATCTAAGGCGCTTTTATAAATAAGTAAATACATGAATAATAAACGATGCACTGGACTCAGTAACACGGTCTGGGGGGCGCTCCTTGGTTCCCACCTCCCTCGCCACCTAATCTGCACTCCCGGGGTTAAGGCTGTGCGGGGCTCCGGGCGGCCCGCAGCCCTCCCGGTGAGTCAGATTGATGTTTCCTGTGGTTGTTGTTGAACAGTTTGTCCTTTTTACACTCCCCCCCCCCCCTTTCTGTCTCCTCCCCCTTGGTAAATATAGCGCTCACGTTTCATCATCTCTTTGTCCAACTAGCGCCAGACACCCTGGCCCGCGTCCCCCCCGCCTCCTCCCCTCTTCCCTCCTCCCTCTTCCAGTCACCTCACATAACCCTGAGCTGCTGGCTAATTCCCGGAGCCCCCGCCCCACCTTCCTTTACCTCGCCCTGCTCCAGCCTTGACTAGTGCAATGCACTTCTGCCCCGCCCCCCGCGCCCCCTCCCACCTACCCTGGGTCCGGGTAGGAGCTTCCTTGAGAGACCACTTCTAAGCTAAAGCCCCCCGCCTCGTATCCTATCTGTTCCCACAATCACCTGGCACCTGCCCCACAAACACTTCCCCTAGCTTAACCCCTGCGGGGTTGAGGTAACGAAGAAGGGGGAGGTTGGGAAGGGACGTAAGGAGGGAGTTGTATTTGCTTGTCTTCCCCCCCCCCCCCCCTTCTCTCCATCCTGGAGAAACTACAGAACAGTAATGTGTGCCGCCTCCACCCAAAGCTGCCCCCATCCCTTTCACTCGGGGACCCAGGCAACACGCGGCGGAGACAATTGTCTGATTCCCGAGACATAGTCTGATTCACCCACAGCTGAACCAGCCACCTATGCATGGGGGCGGAAGCTGTGTCCTACCCCGAGGAATTGAGGGGAGGGGGTGGAGGGAGGACAAGGAGAGAAGTGTAGGTGGAAGACTGTCGGTAATCTACAGCTCCTTAATCCCCCTACAGACCCCCCTTTTTTATTTCTACACACACATCCACCCAACTAGGGACAGGGAGGAGGCTGATGTTCTATGAAAGCGGGGAACTGGTTCTCCCAGTGGTCCCTTCCGTTTATTTCCCTCCTCCCTTCTTTTCTCCTTCCCTTTCCCCATCCCTTTGCCCCCACACTCCTTGAGCCCCCAACAGCTGCAGTAAAGCTCTGCAGTCATGAGACTTCTAGACCTGAGGCGTTTGCCCTGCCCTATATCCTCCAAGGGAGACTTCTTTTGTCTTGGAAAGGCTTTCCCAACACCAGATTCTGGAATGGGGAAAGGATGAGAGGGCACTTGCTTCCTTGCTGCCCTTCCGCCTCCACCTGGCACCAGGAATGGTTGGTTCTGTTGGGACCAGCCTGGCTGTCTGCTTGGCAAGAAGGGGGTGATAGCCTAGGCAGGAGCCACCTGTCAGGAAAAGGGTTGGAAAAGAACCGAGATTTCTAAAGAACTCTTATTTCTAGGTTTTTGCATTGAGTTCTTCAGCATCAGAAGCCATCTCCTTTTGCTCTTTACTGGGAATCCCTTGGTTTTTGTTGACCAAGTTTTTCAGTGGACCAAAAACATTTTATCCCGAGGAGACTCCCTCTTCCTAGCCAGTCTGGAAGAGCCTTCTCCTTTTTGTAAAGGCTCATTTCTAATAGCTCAGAATTCAGTTTGTCTCCTTAAGTTAATTTTTTTTAAAAGGCCTTTAGAGTTTGAACCCATGTCATTTACTCTATTAAAAACCACCTCTCCACTGCTCATTCTTGCTTCATTGCCATGGCTACCCATTATTTGGTCCCTCCCTTTTTCTGCAGCCCTACAAGAGTCAGGGAGGTAGAAGCAAGCAAAATACTTCTTCACCATTTCAGTTGATCCATGATGCATGGCCTCAGAAAGCCAAACCAGGTTATAGAGACTTCATGGGGGTCAGTATCCTTCCCAAATCATATCACTTAGGCAGCCTTAGACAATGTGTTTGCTTTTATTTATTAGCCAGAGGATACATAGTCAACAAGCATTAAGCACTTACTATGTGACAGGCACTGTGCCAAGCACTGAGGATAGAAAGAAAGACATCACCGCCCCCTTTCCTCCCAACAAAACAAAACAAAACAAAACACTATAGCCCTTTCCCTCCAGAAGCTGGAATTCTAATGGAGGAGACTGTGTAGATGACTAGATACAGAGTAGATGAAGACAATATGGTGATGGCTAACATTTAGCCAAGTGGCTGAGGCAGCAAGACCTGAGTTCAAAGGTGGCCTCAGACACTTACTAGCTGTGTGACCCTGGGCAAGTCACTCGACCCTATTTACCTCAGTTTCCTCATCTGTAAAATGATCTGGAGAAGGACATAGCAAACCACTGTAGTATCTGCCAAGAAAATCCCAATGAGGTCATGAAAAAGTAGACATGACAATGATAACAAAACATTTATATAGTGCTTACTATGTACCATGCATATAATGAAAATAAGCACTACAGTCATGATCTCATTTGATCTCCACGACAACCCCTAGGAGATAGGGACTGTTATTATCCCCATTTTACAGTTGAGAAAACAGAAGCAAATGGAACTTAAGTGACTTGCCCAGGGTCACACATCTAATAAGTGTCTGATGCTGTATTTGTACTCTAGGTCCAGCATTCTATCCACTGTTCAGCATTAGAAACTGGGGGAAATTGGAAAGACCGGCAGAATAGGAGGGCTTTGACTTGAGTTTTGAAGGAAGCCGGTTGGTAGAAGTGAGGGCATAGAGCATTGCAGAAACAGAGTAAAACTGGTACATTTGAGGAACTGCAAATAGACCAATGTAGTTGGATGACAGAGTACATGGAGGGGAATAAGATATAAGAAGGCTAGAAAAGGGCAGAAGGGGCCAAGTTATAAAGAACTGTAAATGCCAGATAGAGAACTATATGCCTGATTCTGAAGTTAACAGGGAGCCACTGGAGCTCATGGAATCGGGAACATGGGCCCCAAACTTTAGAAAAATCACTTGGGGATTTTTCCAAATTCATCCTCCATGTAGTTGGAGGACGAATGGGAAAGGGGCAAAGATTCGAGGCAGGGAAAGCAGTTAAAAAGCTTTTTTTGCAGTAGTGCAGGTAAGAAGTGAGGGAATGAACTATGATTGTGGCCATTTAAGTATAGAAAAGGGATATTTCTGAGAGAAGTTGTGAAGGCAGAAAAAAATAAGACTTGCCCACAGATTGGATATGTGGAGTGAGTGTGAATAAAGAGATGAGGACTAGCCTGGGTGAATGAGATGATGTCAGTGCTTGTTACACTAATAGGATAGTTGGGAGAAGGAAAGGTTTGAGGGGAAAGAGAATTAGTTCTGTTATGGATACGTTGAGTTTGAAATACCTCCAGGAGATCCAAGTTGAGATGTCTAAGATGCAGTTGAAGATGCATGACTGCAGCTGAAGAGAGAGACTAGGGCTGGATATAGGTATAAATGTAGATGTATATATAGATAGAAATATTCCTGGGAATCATCTAGATTTCTATCGTTAGCTCATTTTATAGATGAGGAAACTGAGATAAACAGGTTTGAGTGATTAGTCAGAGACTGAGGTCAGATTTGAACTCAGGAAGATGGACCTTCCTGATCTAGGCCCAGGGCATCCCTAGCTGTCTTCAATAATATGAATAAGAAACAGCTCACATTGCACTCTCCTGAGTTTATTTCTTCCCTCATGTTGCTTCTGTGCTCTATCTAGCTTGACTTTAGCTGTCTCGTGATCTTCAAGGTGAGCTGATTCTTTGTTCATGATCTAAGGGAAATGCTGAGGTTAGTAAGCCTCTCCACTGCTGGGGAAAGCCACTGCTTCTATTTATTTATCTTTCCCAGTTAACACTTTCACTGTCGTATTAGGCCTCAGCTATAAACTTTAGCTAAGCTGCTAATTTTATGGCTACTTGCTTATTCTGTCCACCATCTGTCCACTGGAGCATTCTGTGGCTAGTAAGTCTCCTTGTCAGGGGAAGACTATAGTTCTATTAGAAGATGTCTATTGTGCAAAATGCTTTATTATATCATTTGGAAAACTTATTATGATACAGCTTAAATCTAACTTTATGTGATTATAGATGATTTGAACCCAGAATGTCCCTCTGACTTAAGGAACTCTAGGAATGCCAGAAAGGAATAAAACATTGATGTTTTGGATTTGCTCACCTAGGTCTTGTTTGGGATTTACCATGCTTGTGTTTTGGCTTTGTCTAAATTTTATTGAATGTTTATGTTTACTGATATCCATCTCAATCTATCATACATTGATATAATAAGAATAATAAGGAGACCACTGGCTTTTATATCTTCTGGTGAAGTTGTTTTGTTTTATTGTTTGTTTTCATGAGTCCTCTGGATGGGGCAAGTATTCTAGGGTTTTATTCCCTAAAATAGACAAGTTTCTAAGTGAACTATGGTGTGGAAAATTGTTTTAAACGTCTCCCCCATGATGGCCCTCTGTTATCTGCAGAACACTAAACTTACTAGTGACCTTTGTACTACTTCCTCTCAGTTAAAAAAAGTCATAGCCTTTCTACATTATTCCCTTCATTGGGTCACTGGCACAGATAATAAATCTCTCATACATATGTCCATGTTCTCTGATAGATCCTTGCCATGGAATCTACTCAAGGTACAGTAGGTTTCTCCCTAGTTTTTTTCTGTATTTCAAGAGTAATCATGGTGCAAGATAAGATCACACCTGTGGTTAGCCCAATTACATTTTACCAGTTTTACCCTCCTATTTATGTTTTCTGTGTGCTAATAATTAAATTATTGTTTCCAGAGCAATTTTCCTACTATACAGGTTCCACTAGACCACTCTCTGCTAAAACAAAACAAAACAACTTTCTGTAGTTTCTTATTGCCTATGATACTAGAATACTGTTTATTTTGTCATTTAAGGCCCTCCTTGATCTGTCTGTAATCTAGGCTCATGCCGCATCATTGTGTTTCAAGACCTCTTCATTGTCACAAATTGGGCTAATCACTTGTGTGGTCTCATCTTGCCCCAGTTTACCTCCAAATTCATGTAGGCTATTACCATTCTCTAGAATGCATACTCTTCTCATCTTGGCCTCTTGAATCCTCCTCTAATTTTTTCAAGGCTATTCATTCCAAGATGCTATTCATCCATAAAACCTTCTGACAGCCTTTTTCCCCTTTCCACAATCTATTCTGAGGAAAGTTATCTCTTTCCTCAAATTTTCCTACAGAATAGTATGTCTCTTTTATCCTCATCTTCTGCTAGATACAATGCCTTTTTGCATATGTGTTATATGCTCAGGCAAGTAGGTGATTCAAGTCACTCGAATTTAAATCTTGCCTCAATACTTATTAGTTGTGTGATTTTGTGCGAGTCACCTAATTTCTCTCAACCTCGGTTTCTTAAACTGTAAAGTCAACTCAAGAAGCATTTATTGAGTGCCTGAATTGTTCCAAAGCACTGGGGATGTGGTGGTGGTGTTGGGGGTGGGGGGAAGCAAAAAATGTTTCCTGTTCTCAAAGAAATCATAGTCTAATGGGGGAGAAAAATATGGAAAAAAAATGTACAAAAATATATAAAGGAAAAATTAGAAATAATCCACAGGGGGAAGGTACTAGTATTAAGAAGAGTTGGAAAAGGCTTCTTACAGAAGACACATCTTTAGCTAAGACTTGAAAGAATCAGGGGAGCCAGGATGCAGAGGTGTGGTGGGAGATAGTTCCAGAAGTAGAAGAAAGCCAGTGAAAATGCAGGTAGGAGACAGAATGCCTTATGCAAGAAATAGCAAGGAGGCCATTGTCTCTGAATCATAGGGTACACGGTAGAAATGGGTGGGGGGAGAGGAAGTAGGAACCAAAAGTGAGATTATGAATTGCTTTGAAAGTCAAACATAGGATTTCATATTTGATCCTGCAAAACTAGGGAGCCACTAAAGTTTTATCAAATAAACAGGGGATGGGATTAGGTTTCTACTTTAAGATTGTTTTGATGGCTCTGGGTAAAGGATGGATTGTAATGAAGAGGGATTTGAGGCAAGAATATAAAACCAGCAGAGTTTTGCAATAGTCCAGGTGTGAGGTGATAAGGGCCTGTGCCCCTGTGGTTGCAATGTGAGAGGAGAGAAGAAGGGCATATGGGAGAGATATTACAAAGGTAGAAACTACAGGACTTGGCAACTGAATGGATGTTGGGGATGAGAGATGGAGGAGGTGAGGATAACTATCAGCTGGCATATGTGTAAATGGAATTAGCTCTAGCCCATTCATAGTCAAAACTCTACTTACCAGAGATGATATCATCCCCCACCTCCCTTAGTGGGGAGGGGAGATGAGTTACCCACAGGGGACAATAAGTAACAAATCAAGAACAAGAGACTGCCCTTTGGGCAGTCCAAATCAGTGTAGAGGCTGCCATTTGTCCACTTGAATTAGAGGTGGACCACAGGAAGTGATGAGAGACACTATCTCTTCAAGTATGTTGGTTACTTCCTGGGGGAGGCAGTTCCCGCTTTGAACTTGGTGCTGAAGGTTCTTGGCTGAGACCTCAGGCTGCTTCCACTCTGAATTGTCACGTGGGTAAGTTAGGCTGACTTCCTTGGCCTACCTTGGCGTTTCCAAACTCTGCCTTAAGTAGGCTTATAGCCTCTCTGATTTCTAAGGTCTTGTGGCTTGTAACCTAGTTTAATTAGCCTTTTAACTCTCTCTCTCCATCCAGGCCTTTCCAGGCCTGGACTAGCCTCTCCCTCTCTCTATTTCCCTATCTTTTACCTTCCTAATTGTAAATAAACTACCTTAAACCCGATCCTGACTTGGGTCTATTTTAATTATGGAATCAATCTGAATGGTTGATTCCTGGCGGCCACACTTTAAATATATACTATAAAATACCTAAAATCTCCCTCTTACACATAGCTGGTATCACCAGGTATCAGCTATACCAGGCTACAGTTCTTTCTTGTCAATGGGGACCACCACCTACCCTACAGGCTTATGAATTGCTTATAAGTTGTTTGGGCCACTGAGAGATGGGATGACTTGCCCAGGGTCTCACAACCAGTGTATGAGAGGTGAGATTGGAACTCTTCTGTGCTAAAATCAGATGCTTGTTCTTTCATAACTACACTAAGCTCTAAGCAACTGTCTTAGACTCTCCACATTGCAGAGAAGGCCTAGCACTCTACACCTTGTCTCCATCTAGATTTAGCTGGCCCTAACCTCCTCACTCCTCATACTATCCCTTCCCCAAATTCTTTATTATTTTGGCCTTCTCATTTATTAAAAGATATATATACATAACTTCCTTATATCTTCATTGATAGAAGGGGTTTCTATACTTGGCAGGTCTTTATTCCAATAAAAGAATAGATCTAGTCTCTATCCCTTTAAAGTCCCCTTTGTCTCTAAATCTATGATCCTGTTATGACACTCACTATGGACTACTCTAATTCGACCCTGGCACACAAGGGTTGGGATCCTAGAGGGTGGCTGCTATTCTTGGGCTAAACCAGGGGCAACCCTGGCACTGGCCACTCCTAACACTCTGAATCATGAATCCCAACCAGTGTGCTTCCCATTAATAATCAGTCAGTAGGCAATTAGTTCTCAGCAAAGGCATTAATAAGAGGGTTTTTGTTGTTTTTCAGTCATTTCAGCCACATCCTACTCTTTGTGACTCCATTTAGGGTTTTCATGGTAAAAAATACTGGGGTATTTGCCATCATTTCCTTCTCCAGCTCATTTTTACAGATGAGGAACTGAGGCAAACAGGGTCAAGTGACTTGCCCAGGATCACTCAGCTAGTAAGTGTCTAAGACTGGATTTGAACAAATGAAGATGAGACTTCCTGATTCCAAACCCCCTCCAAGTGCTTTATCCACTACATCTATGAGCAGCTGCCCAGGCTAAGGCAGTATAGTAAGAATAGTTGTTACAATAGAGGCAAAGTTTGCCTTAAATAAACCATCCTTAGGAAGAGTATGCTGAAACTTAGAGCACAATGATAGAGAGGAAGAGATGTAGGTATGTGGTAAAGGGTAACTAACTCACAACTTCTCATACTGAATTATCTGGAAGTCCTTTCACTTTTTGAAGAATATTCACAGAGCTGCCCTTGGGTCAGTGTCTCTCCTGAGAAGACATAGCCAGCACTCTTCTCTGTTGCAAGACTTTAAAGCTGCTTCCTTCCTCAGCTATCTATATCTGTATCCAAGTCTGTCCCTCTCTAGGGTTCAGCTTTCAGATGCACACATCGTCTTTGGACCAGTAGTTCTAGTGTCTTGGCTGGGGTAGGGGGAAATGTCTTCTGATACTAGAGAAAGTTTGCCTCTACTTTTTCCCCAAGTATGGATTCTTTAATGGCTGATAGCTTTATGTTTTTAATATAAAGGCCAAGGGCCATGTCTAATTCTCTCAGCTAATTACAAGATGTCACCTGTGTGGTGCCAGTTGCCTTCGTTCAAATAGCCAATAATCCTTTCATAGAGATTAATTACACCTTGTGATATTGTAGAAAAATTCCTTAATATCTCCATTTACTTTGTGAATATATGGGGAAGGGGAGCTGTGATCATATTATCTAAGCCTCCATCTAATGGTTAAATCTGGGTTCTTCAAATTATCTTATAATGGATAGAAAGGAACAAACATGACAATAAGGAAACTACTCTTGAATACCATGAATGTTCTATAAACTCAACTCATTAATTGTGTGCTCTTTTAAACCTACATTTTTGGGATGCCTTTCTTTCTCCTTTTTAGATGGTTGGTTACTAGGTGATGATTTTTTTTAGCCTTAGAGACTCATGAAATGTATCTCTTAACGCATAAAGGGTCTATGACTTACACTGAGGGAAGGAGTGCCAACACCTAGAAGTTTTGGCAACCCAGGACTAAACCCAGGACTCTGACGTGGAAGGGAGAACAATTCCAAGATCCTATAGAATGACAAGGAAGATGTGCCTCATTGTTTCATCAATTTCAATTAGATAAGGATCGAAATAGGCATTCTAAGCATAGGTATGCACTCTCAGATTTATAAAGAGGAATTTAAGAGTATTTTATGGTTATACTGCAATTTTGTATTGAAATGCTATATCTAAATGTCAACTCAACTTAACATGACTTCTGGCTCACTTTAAAAATGCAGTGAGGTCATCACATAATATTTTTGGTATCACAATGTTCTACAAGAGTATCCATCATTTGCAATGAAAGTAAGCTCTATTAATGTCATGTCATGGATGAAGAGACCGGTGCACAGACATTAATTGACTTTCATTTTGCTATATCATGTCTGAGTTATTCATAACCAGAGGTCCTCAATCCAGTGTTTATCCCACAGAACAATACTGCCTCTATTTAGTTAAAACTCCTCAGCCTTTTTGCTGACTTACTGCATTTTATCAATTCCACAAGTTCCCAAGATGTTAGCTTTCTTTTTAAAACTGTGACTAATAAATATACTTTTTCTAAACATAAGTGTTTTAGAGGAAGGCTACTGGTTAAGTTGGAGGATTTATGACAGGAAATGGACAAGAGGGGCAACCTGTCACGGTGAAGAGAGGGGCTGGCCTCAGTCTGGAAGACCTGGATTTAAGGGCAGGAGTATGCTGGAGCTAGGTGGCACAGTGAATAGAGTGCTGGGCCCAGAGTCAGAAAGACCTGGCTTCAAATCCATCCTCAAATACTTATTAGGTGAATCTCTCCAAGTAAGTCACTTAACTCTGCCTCTGTTTCCTCTTCTGTAAAATGAGCTGGAGAAAGAAATGACAAGTCACTCCAGTATCTTTGCCAAGAAAACCCATCAAAGGGGGCAGCTGGGTAGCTCAGTGGATTGAGAGCCAGGCCTAGAAATAGGAGGTCCTAGGTTCAAATCTGGCCTCAGATAACTTCCCAGCTGTGTGACCCTGGGCAAATCACCTGATCCCCATGGCCTACCCTTACCACTCTTCTGCCTTGGAGCCAATACACGGTATTGACTCCAAGATGGAAGGTAAGGGTTTTAAAATAAATAAATAAATAAATAAAAGAAAACCCATCAAAGTGGTCACAGAGTAAGACACAACTGAAAACCATTGAACAACAATATGCTGGAGGCAGCATGCTCTTCAGAATCAATTGTTGGATTTTCATTGTGAGCATTTGCACCTCAAAAATCAGCCAGTGCTAAAAAATAAAGGTTTGGTTTATTGTTTTGTGATTTCCAGATCTGAGAAATTCATGGAGGAAACATTAATAATTCAGATGGAACTTATAAATGTGTCATGCTGTACATTTTTTTTTTTGAGAGCTGGTCATTAAACATTTACTTATTCACTCCTGGTTTTAGTTAACTGACCCATACAACAACAAGAGGACTGCCTTCAGAGATCTCTCCCAGTCAGTTCTTCCGCTTTCACTTTCATTTTGTCACTTTCCCTTTTTTTTGAGAGGGTGGGAAGTTGACTAGCTCAGAGCCAAGGACCAGGAGCCATATATATATGGGGTCAGCAAAAGTTCCTTTATTTCCATGATTTCAATCATCCATGGAAGATCTTAGAACATATCCCCCGAAGATATGGGGCCTTACTGTTACTGACCCTGACAAGATGCTGAGTGGGTGCCATCTTGGTAAAAGGAGTTTTCTTTCCTGGGAGTTCCTATAGCAATGAAAAATAGTATAGGCAAAAAACAATGGGTAAGAATGCCCAGAATGAGAATGCGAATGAACTGTAGTTTCTACTTTTAGAGAAAGTGTCTACACAAATGAGAGAATAGAGCGAGTGTGTATTTATTAATGGGCCGTAATGTATGTGGTTGATGAGGGGAATTCCCATTCAATTTCATGAGCTGACCATGAGTCTTTGCCTGGGAGCTGAGTGCCCCCTTCTCAAAGAGGCCATAGCCCCAGCTTATAGACATCTACTAAAGAGCAAAAATGACGAATGCTGATTAAAAGTCTCAGTGAATGAGCTGCACCAAAATGGATGGCTTGGCTCAAATTGGGAAGGATGGACATCAAAACAACTCTGTGATAGAATATAAAAGAATTCATTATCTTAAGATGTCTTGGAGACATCTTGAAACTCAACATGCAAAAAACTGAAGGAGAGTTCCATCATCCTTCTAGACCCCAAGGCTGGAAATCTAGGTGTTATCCTTGATTCCCCACTCTTACACCCCATTATCTAATCACCCATCAAGTCCTGCTCTTTTCTGGTTTTTGACATCTCTCGCATTTACCCACCTCTTTCCTCTAATACCAGTCCTTTCCCTTATCACCTCATCACCTGGATTGTAAAGTAAATAGCCTATTGGTTGGTAACCCTGCCTCAAGTCTCTCCCCATGTTTTACTCAGCTATCAAACTGAGCTACCTAAAAGTAGCTGACTATGTGTTCCACCTATTCAATAAACTCTAATGGCTCTTTGGGTCTTAGAATCAGGAAGACTTGTCTTCATGAGTTCAAATCCAGCCTCAGAACGCTTACTAGCTATGTGACCCTGGGCAAGTCATTTAACTCTAATTGCCTCAGTTCCTCATCTACAAAGTGAACTGGAGAAGGAAATGGCAAACCACTCCAGAATCTGTACCAAGTAAATCCTAAAATGGGGTCACAAAGAATCAGACAATGACTAAAATGACTCAACAATGAAGTGGCTCCTTATTGCCTCAGGGATCAAATATAAAATCCTCTGACTTTCAAAGCCCTTTATAACTTAAGTTCCTTTCAGCCTTTTCAGGACTTCTGAACACCTTATTCTCCCCTCCTCCCTGTAAAGCAATGGCAATAGCCTTCTTGCTGTTCCTTAAAGAAGACACTCCATCTCCAGATATCAAGGGTTTTCACCAGTTGTCCCCCATAACTGGAACTCTCCCTCTTTGTCTCCTGGCTTCCTTCAAGTTTCAGCTAAAGTCTCATCTTCTCTAAGGAGCCTTTTCTGTTTCTCCTTAATCTTAGTGCCTGTCTTTGAGACTACACCAAGTTTATTTATCTTGTATATGTCTTCTCTGTACATAGATGGTTGTTTGTTTCTTGTGTGTTTGTAGGTGAGCTTTTTGTATATAGAGTTTGATTTTTGCCTTTCTTTGAATCCTTAGCGATTCACAGTTTCTAATAGTAGGCACTCAATAAATGCTGATTA
This sequence comes from Gracilinanus agilis, assembly GCF_016433145.1. Taxonomy (NCBI): domain Eukaryota; kingdom Metazoa; phylum Chordata; class Mammalia; order Didelphimorphia; family Didelphidae; genus Gracilinanus; species Gracilinanus agilis. The sequence goes on from NC_058130.1 coordinate 192,598,399, forward strand.
ATCTTAAGTGCAAGTGATGTGAGGATTCTGTTTTTAATAGATGTCTTGGGGGCAGAAGCCTATGGGAGCTGCCTGTGCTTACCTAACAGGAGAAGGAATTCCTACCCATTTTGCTTTTATTTTCTCTTTCTGAGCATATGTTATAGGCTTTCGAGTAGATTTTTTCCAGAGGAAGAGATAGCAGGACTTGAAGCAATTGTGAAGCATCCTCGAAAATGACACAAGGACTCCATGTGCTCATCCTTAGGGCCTTAGGAATTCATGGGCAGTGTTGTTCCTGGTTTCTGCCACATTTTTTAGAGGAAACTGTGATCTCAGAATCTAATCTTCTTTTCAGAGGAGGGAGATTTTTTGGGCAGATAGTTCCAGTAGTTGATGTGTAAGTAATTCAAGTACCAAAGTTTGGGAACCCAACCTTGTAAGCAGAAGGGACTTTTCTATTCTATAGACTTAAGAGAGATGAACAGATCATGGATGGAACTCTTGCTTGATTCTGGGGGGAACAGCAGCAAGGGCCTAAAGCCACAAAATGGGGGAGCAAAAGAGGGGGACCTTACTACTCTTCCCTCTCCCTCTCCCCTGCCCTTCCTCCTCACCCCCCCCCCCAACCATTATGGTAAATTATTCAAGCCTGCCAGCTCCAAAGCTCCTAGCAGCTCCAAAATGTGCTTTCCCTTCCAGGGGGAACCTAAGTAATAGGTTAGCACTACAAGTCTAGAGAATACTGTGGAAGAAAGAGCTTCACTGTATTGTCAGAGAGGTATCTAAATTCAGTTTCTCTGTGAGCAAATCACTGAGTGGGACTGAATATGGAGGACTTTAGGACCCCAACAAAAAGCAAAGAAACCCCCTCTTCCCCCCCCCCCCCCATTGGAGAGGAAATAGAATTGTGTTGATTATGTATGGGCCATTGAGAGTCCCTTTATGTGAGTTCTCTATTTGTTTATTGGTTCTAGTAAGACCTTAGTGTTTTGTGCCTTTTTCTGTGGGGTAAAATTAAGGCCTTTCTATGCCCAAAATGCATTTATTACCTTGATTGCTTGTAGAGAAGTTGGAAAATCCTGTTACTCAAATTTGTTGTAACCTAGACACAAGATAGATTCTGAGAATTCCCACAGTAACCTCTGGCTGTGAACAATAAAGAGCCCGAAGGAGAGCTCCATTAAGGTAGCCCTCGATATTAAACTCAAATGTGTGTGAAATCAAGGACTGGGGACCCCGAGGTTTTATATAATCACACACATTTAAAAAATATACACAAATCATACATTTACATACATATTACACACGTGTGTGTCTGTGTACATCCTAGTAGTATTCTTTAGGCAAAAGGTAGCTGGAGAAAGATATTCAAAATCTCTTTTCAATTCAGCAAATATAAATTAAGTACTGATTATTTTTAGAGAACAGTGCTAGGTGCTAGAGGAGTTATAAAGATGCATATGACAGGTCCCCCTTGCCCCAAGGAGTTTACAGTCTAGTTTTCTATGGGAATTTTCAATAACTGTTCTAAACACTTTTGGATTCAGTGATATTAAAAGCTGACAAAGAAAAAAAAAGAATTTGAGGCACTTCATGGGAAATTGGGGTTCTAAAAGTTCTTGAAAAATGAAGTGATTCTACTTGGAAATATCTGTCTCTGAGTATCCACCTACATACTTGTTTACCATGTGCTAGACTGCACATTGCTAATTTTCTCCTTCTTCATGGAAAAGGCCTAACTCAGAGATTTTGCCGGTTTAGTTCTAGACCACCACAAATAAAGAGAATATCATAATCAAGCAAGCTACACTAAAATTTTAAATATCCCCATGCATATAGAAGTTATGTTTTCTCTAAGCTGTAGTCTAAAGTCTGTAATAGTATTATGTCTGAAAAACAATGACTACGCCTTAATTTAAAAACATTTTTGTTGCTAAAAATTGCTAACCATTGTCCGAGCCTTCTTTGTATTGGTACAGAGGGTCTTGCCTCCTGTCTGATCCAGATGATGGTTACTGAAAGTTGCGGTGATAATTTCTTAAAATAAGACAACAATGAAATTTGTCCACAGGGATTGACTCTTCCTTTCACTTGAACTTATAGAGGCCATTGAAAGGTTATTAATTGGCCCACTTTCAATATTGTGGTGTCTCAGAGAATTGGGAGGTCTGAGGAGAGGGAGAGTGACTGGAAGGGTGGTCTATGGAGCAGTCAGAACCTTTATTAAGGGGGGCAGCTGGGTAGCTCAGTAGATTGAGAGCCAGGCCTAGAGACGGGAGGTCCTGGGTTCAAATTTGACCTCAGACACTTCCCAGCTGTGTGACCCTGGGCAAGTCACTTGACTCCCATTGCCTACCCTTACCACTCTTCTGCCTTGGAGCCAATACATAGTACCTTTATTAAGAGCATCCTCTTATATGGGTGAGGTTTTGGCACCCCAAAACAAACAACATCAAAGATTGCCGATAATAATGAAAAAGTTTGAAATAGAATTACCAAAATGAAAAAATGAAAGAGAATTACTGAAATGTGACAGAGACAAGATGTGAGTACAGGCCGTTGGAAAAATGGTACTGGTAGACTTGCTCAACAAGAGGGTTGCACAAATCTTCAATTTGTAAAAAGTGTACTCTCTGTAAAATACAATAAAGTGAAATGCAATGAAAGGAGATATTTCCTGTATAACATGTGAGTTTAAAAAATAGTATAACTTTGGGGACAACTAAGTGGCTCAGTGGATTGAGAGCTGGGCCCAGAGGTCCAGGGAAGTCCTGGATTTAAATCTGGCTTCAGATACTTCCTAACTGTGTGACCCTGGGCAAGTCATTGAACCTCCATTGCCTAGCTCTTACCATTCTTTTTGTCTTGAAACTTACAGACTGTATTGATTCCAAGAGTAAGGGAAGGGTTTTAAATAAAAGAGCAGAACTTCAGAGCTTCTGAGATCTCTTTTTTGGTGTCAGCTCAATAAAAGCATATCAAATACACTCTTGTAGAGCCAAGTAGGTTACATCTGCCCCTAGGAGCCAATACACAGAAGTTAAGGGTTTAAAAAAAAAAAGCAGCCCCATTTCAGTGGTACTTAACTTGGGAGTCTGTGAACTTATTAAAACAAAATTTTTATAATTGCATTTCAATAAAATTGTTTTTTTTGTAATCCCATATGTTTTATGTATTTAAAAACATTATGCTGAGAAGAATAATCTTCACCAGACTACCAAAAAGGTCCAATGCCCTTTTTTATTTTTTGATGATTCCTCCTTCTGTGGGGCCATACTTTTCCAAAACTGTCACTTTCCTGCTCCACTTTTGCCTGGCCCCAGGCTATTATTTGTATTTGTATTTGTTATTTATTTATGTTAAAAAACCCTTATCTTCCATCTTGGAATCAATACTGTGTATTAGCTCCGAGGCAGAAGAGTGGTAAGGGATAGGCAATGGGGGTCAAGTGACTTGCCCAGGGTCACATAGCTGGGAAGTGTCTGAGGCCAGATTTAAATCCAGGAGCTATAGGGGCAGCTGGGTAGCTCAGTGGATTGAGAACCAGGCCTAGAGAAGGGAGGTCCTAGGTTCAAATAACCTATTGGCCTCTGACACTTCCCAGCTGTGTGACCCTGGGCAAGTCACTTGACCCCCATTGCCTATCCCTTACCACTCTTCTGCCTTGGAGCTAATACACAGTATTGACTCCAAGACGGAAGGTGTTTTAAAAAAAAGGAAAGGAAAAATGAATCCAGGACCTCAGATCTCTGGGCCTGGCTCTCAATCCACTGAGCTACCTGCCCCCTTATTTGTATTTTAGAAAAGAAGAGAGTGCCTTAGTAGATAGAGAGCCAGGCCTGGAGATAAAAGTCCTGGGTTCAAATATGGCCCCAGACACTTACTAACTGTCTGTCCCTGAGCAAGTCACTTAATCTCAATTGCCTAGCCCTAATTCTCTTCTGCCTTGGAATTGATACTTAATATTGATTCTAGGTGGGAAGTAAGAGTTTTTAAGAAAAAAAAAAAAGAAATACAAAAGATAGTAGAATAGTAGTTGGATAAGAAAAAAGACTAGATAAAAGGGTTCTGATTGTTTCTTTTTGTTGGGAAATTCCTCTCCTTGAGGAAGAGTGAGTTGAGTTGAGAATATGCCAGAGATTATATTTCAGTATTCTGTGTTCTAAAAATAGGCACCATCATCCAATCAGCTTTGTAGTGACAGTAAACTGAATTCATTTTAATGCAGAAAGGAAGCTCCTTGAGGTCAGGGATTGTTCTTGTATCCTACTGTATTCTAGATGGTAGGTGCTAAGGGAATGCTTATTAATTGATATGCTTTTTATTTTCCATGCCTAACACAGGGCAAAGAGCTTCATCAGGCTATGTTGTTGCTCCATTTGAAATGTTAAAAGAGCTAAACATTTGTGGTTCAGTGACATTAGAGGCTGGCAAAGAAAATAAAAAGAAGAGGAATTTGAGGCGTGTAGCAGGAAATCTAGGTTCTCAAAGTTCTTAGAAGGGGAAGTTATTCTATCTGGAGATGTCTAATTATGTTACTTACATGACTATGTGTTCTGGTGAAAAGAAAGCATTAACAGCTAGTTATCTTTGAGTGTGACCTTTGAAATCTTCCTAAATTACAAAAATTTGAAACTCCCCATCTTTTCTGGTCACAGAGCTGGACTTGATGTTGGGACATCATGGGTGTTGGCAGGGAAAGGGGTGGAATGATAGTTAAGATGAATCATTAATTCTCTAGGGGACTCAGACATTAACTGTGTTTTGAGTTTAGCAATGAAAAGGGAAAAGGAACAGCTTCATTTCGGAAGGCAAGAGACAATCAGATGTCTAGGGTTTTTGCCTTTCTTTGAATCCCCAGAGCCTCTGCCTTGGTACATTTTTGTTGTTGTTATCTAGTCATTTCAATCATGCTCAACTCTTCCTGACCCCATACGGGCTTTTCTTGGCAAAGATACTGGAGTGGTTTGCCATTCCCTTCTCCAGCTCATCTTCACAGATGAAGAAACTGAGATAAACAGGGTTAAAGGACTTGCTTAGGGTCACACAGCTAAGTAAGTGTCTGCAGTCAGAGTTGAACTCAGGAAGATGAGTCTACCTGACTCCAGGCCACCTCGCTGCCCATCTGGTATGGAGTAAGACTGATAAATGCTTTCTCACTGACTTATGGTTGTTAATATGTTTGGAAAGGATGAAGAGGCAAGGGGATGGATCCAGGTAGCAGAACCTGAGCTTGAAGAGGCAAGGGCTAGATGGTCTGATATTTAGTGAGAGATCTTGGATGTATTGTTTTCAAGGAATTTGTTGTGGATTACTGAGATAACAGCAGATTAGTAAAGTCAACAGCCTTCTTTTCAACCTTTGGAATTTACACTATCCAGAGCACAAAGGGGAGAAGAGTATTCCTTCTGGGTCTTCCAAGTAGGATGGGCTTTGCTCCAAGAGAGTTTCTTAGGCAGGCAGAGAAGAGTGAAAGAAAAATGTCTTCTTGCAGTTAAAAACTCAGCAGTCCCTTTCCCTTTTCAATGTAATCCTGCACTGATGGGTCATCCTAACTTTGCACAGGCTGGCTAGCCCCTTGTTGGGCCAATTTGGAGACTAAATTGACCTCGATTATTTCCAAAGTACTTTTAAACTCCCAGAAAAACTTTTAAACAACTATGCAGGGGGCAGCTGGGTAGCTCAGTGGAGTGAGAGTCAGGCCTAGAGACAGGAGGTCCTAGGTTCAAACCTGGCCTCAGCCACTTCCCAGCTGTGTGACCCTGGGCAAGTCACTTGACCCCCATTGCCCACCCTTACCACTCTTCCACCTATGAGACAATACACCGAAGTACAAGGGTTTAAAAAAAAACTATGCAAATGAACACCCTATTAAGTTGCTCTTCACCCCTTTTCATTGGACTAGTGGAACATGGAAAGAACTTTAGAGATTATTTATCTTTCATTATGCAGATGAGTAAACCGAGTTGCAGAGAGCTTAAGTGATTTTCCATAGCTCACACTGAGAATAGGTTAAGGAGCCATGAATTGATCCCAGGCCCTCTGGCTCCAAATATAGTATTAGACCATGCTGCTTTCTCCAGATCCTGGCTGTTTGTTTTGTTTTTGTTTTTGTAATAAGTTTCCTAGTCTGTACTTTAATCGATAGATGTATCCTTTGGAAAAATGATCAAGATCTGGTCTCTTCGGAGCTCTATTGACAGGCACATAAGCTAAAATTTGGCCTGGCTATCAATCAATCACTAGCATAACCTTCCTTGGCTTATACAGCTGTGAGTTCCCAAAAAAATTGGCTTATCTTGAGCTCCTCATTTGTCGTAATGTAAACACTGGCCAGTACATCCTGATCCATTTAATAGAGGGAAGGAGGGGCAGGATGGGGAAAGTGTGGAAACTGGAATCTTAACATTACTTATTTAGGTTCTGGGCCATGTTTGGAGGTGGGCTGTTTAGCTGTCTTCCAAACGGCTGGATTTTTTTTCTTTTCTTTTTTTAACAAGCCGTACAATCGAACGTTCCAGCCACTACCTATCCCTGCAGTTTCTCTTCATTTACTTCAGATGTGGAAAAGTCGTAAGTTCAGAACAGCATAGATTTAGAGGTGCAAGAGATAATCAGCCCAACCCCCACATTTTACAAACGAAAAAACTGAGGCGTTAAGTGATTTGCCTCAGGCCGCACTGAAGTAGCAGAGATGGAATTCAAACCCTCGTCTTTTGACTCCGAATCCAGGACTTTTCCTCTGCAGTTCGGGGAAGGGGGCTGGTAGGGAATGCCATCTTGGCCCAAAGGAAGGGTGAGATGAGGTGGAATGGGAGGAAGCCGAGTTAATCGTAACGGGAATAAAGTCAGAGAAATGACGACCCGCGGCAGAAAGGTGGCTGCGAAAGGTGATGGCGATTTGCCACTGGGGGGAGGGAGAGGGCAGTACTCGTGGAGTTCTTTGGCTCGCGGGATCCCGTGGCCCGCCAGCCGGGCTGGGCTCCTTGTGCGAGTTCACTCTGGGGTTTACAAGAGGCGCTGTGTTCGCCTCGCACTTGAGAGTTTTGCAAATTGCTCCGAAGTCCTTCCCTCCCCCCCCCCCCCCCCATTAGTTCGAGTCCAGCTGTTGTTCCCGGGCACTCGGAGCGGTTTGGCCACTTTGCAGTGGCCTGCTGTTGACTCACGTTGTGAAAGGGGGCCGCCCGCTTTGAACAGCTCGCCCAGTTCAACTCCAGACACCTAACAAAAACAGCCAGGCAGGAAGGCAGTAATGAGGCTCACACCTCGAGGTTTACAGGTTGAAGCCAGGCTCTCCCGATGCCAAGTGTGGGGTAAGGTGCAAACCCAGGAGAGCCAAAGCTGAAGAGGCACCGGGATGATCGGAGCAGCCTTTCTCCGGGGTCCTCCGCGACGACTCGGCTCGAGGGCAGGTCTCTCAGCACGCCTCGTCGACGCGGGACAGTTTAATAGTCATCTCGATGACACTGACGTTCACAGATGGCCCCGCTTCCCCTGCTTTTGGTTCACACCAACTTTCCAAACTTGCTTCTCAATTTGGGACAAACCTGCTGAGGTTTTCCTAGCGTAGTTTATACCACAATGTATAAGGAAAACAATGTGAAAAAGACTCAGGGAGGCTTGGGGATGAAGGGAGAGCTGATGCCATAATGGAACGGATAGAAGTACGGAGTTCTTACTTAACCAGTAGGGTAGAGCCAGCAGCTTCAGAACAAAATGTTGGATTTTGCAATGCTTCCCCCCACACCCCCAAATACTAGTTTTAAAAACATGCAATAAAAAGAAGGTGAAATCGCTCCTCCCAACCTAGCCTGTATGAAATCTGAACAATTTTCCTTGATATACTGTGTAATTTAAAAGTCCAGATCTAATTTTAAGCCAAAAAATGTCAATATGCTTTGGATAGACATTGAACTCTTTGGGAAGAGATGTAAACCACAGACAGATGTGAGAAAAATAGCTGTTTTTAGCAGGACAACTACCTCAAGATGTAAAACCCAGAATATAAGTTTCTTGAGGTCAGAGAATGTTCCTTTTTTCCATTTTTTTTTTTCTCTCTTTGAATCCTCAGCATCTAGCTAAGTGCAGTGCTGGAGAAATAGTAGGTGCTTAATTAATACTTGATGAGTGAATGAATGCACATATCTTAGAGGGGTTATCTTTGGTGGAAACTTCCTAGAACAGCATTCCAGGAATAACATTCTGATGTTATTTTTTTAAGACTCTATCAATCAAATCTCTTTTCAACCCTTTCAACTTTGTGATTTAGTGATTGTGAAAACCATCAATTGTCAGTATCTGCTCCTTACTTTATTTTTGTTTTAGATTTTTAAAATATTTTATTTTCAAAATTAATTGTAAAAGCAATTTTTAACAATAATTAAAAATAATTTGAGTTTCAAATTCTCTCTCCTTTCCCTCCCCCTTCTCATTGAGAAGGCAAACAATTTGGTTTAAGTTATACATGTACAGTCAGGTAAAACATTTCCATATTAGTCATGTTGTAAAAGAAAACAGTTTGGCCCTTACTTGAATGTCATGTGCTTTTGTATGAGCTAATCACAACTCTTATGCTATAGTAGGTGGTTTAATAAGTTTCTTTGGTAAAACAAATTAAAAAGCAAACAATTCAAACCATGACCTGGTGGCCCATCATTTGGTAGCCTCGGGACCCTCTTATCACATATTGCCTGAATTATTGCAACAACCTCCTAATTGATCTCTGTCTCAACCCTCTCCCCTCTCTAATCTAGTTTCTAGTTTGTAGCTGGCTACTTAACATTTATTATGCACCTACTATTTGCTGGGCACACACAGTTCCACACAACCAACAGAGCAATATTCCTAAAGTAAAAGCCTATCCATGTTACTCACCTCCTCAATAAATTCCGGTGGCTCCTTATTACATTTTCATGATTTTTTTTAGCCTTCTTTTGGATTCCAGGTATCCAGGGAGACAGCTGAAGTTGCTTATCTTCAGCACATAGTTGCTGTAATGGAGAGGTTTTGGGGACTGAAGAAAATGTCTAATCCTCCATCTTGTTACTCACATTTTTCTTATTATATTTAGGATTAAATACGAAACCCTTGTGGTTTCGTATTTAAAGCCCTTTACATCCTGGCTCCAACCTATACCACCTTTGTTATACAAGGAGTTGAAAAAAAATCTTTGTTTTTATCTTTGTATGCCCAGGCCCTAGCACACAGTAGTCATTTAACAGATGTTTGTTGCTTTGTTGATTGGTGGTTAAGTCTCTCTAAGCTTAGCTGGGTCATCAGACCTTAGACACAAAATATGTCACCTCTCAGTTTAGTTTTTTGTCAATGCAAAAAGTCACCCTATAAGTATTTTTGTACACTCTTCGAGTTTGCTTTGCTTAGGATTAATCCCTCCCTTAACCTATGCACCTCCCTACCCCTTATCTTCTTATTTTGTCCTTTTCCTCCTCTCCTTTTCCTCTTGTTTCCCTGTTGAATAAAATGTATGTCTATATCCAGCTTCCTACCTGTATATGTTTTTATGTATGTGTTCTTCCCTTCTTTGGTCAATTCAGATGAGAGTGAGGTTCTAGCACTGACTGTCCCAAATCCTCTCTTTCTCTTTGTTATATATAGTCTTTATTTTACAACCTGATTATGTGAGATTCCATTATATATATCTTGGTATTACAAAGCTGGTAAAGGTAGAGTGTGGACACTTTAACCAATGATTTCAAAGCGGATACAATAAGAAACTGCACAACCTGGCTAGGGAATTTTTGTGGATAGTGACATTTATGATTTTTTTTCCATATTTGTTCAGTTCTCTGAATGTCATTGCAATTGGAATATACTGGATGTTGTCTTCTGACTATTCTTATTGTTTTTGGCAAGAATTATAGTATCTAAATTCTCCTTATTTGGAGAGTATACAGTTTTTATTCCAACTTCTGTTAACAGTGCAACAGATCAGCAGTGAGTAAAAGCTCTTACTCTATATGATCTCTAATTGATTCTAACTGGCTAGGTAAATCAAAAACTAGTGGCAAAGAAGACCTCTGGCCAGGAGGATCGTGTCCTTTTCCCCCCTCCACAAGCCACCCTGGATGAGGTCCAGGCTGAACTCAGACTCAGGCCATGCTGATCAGACTCTTCTGCTGACCATCTGCCATTCCTCTTACCAATATGTATCCCCTTCATAAGCTACCTCTCCCAATCAGTGATCTTTACAACTTTCCTTGGAATCTGTAAGCTTTGCTATCCATCTGTTGCCCATTATTATGCCTATTGATTATCTTGCTTTTCTCTCTATCCCTTTAATCTAAGGAAATCATTGGTCTTCTAGAGAAAATAGTCCCCAGCTCCTTCCTCCTTGATTTCATACCTATCCTTTTCAACATTACCCTATTAATAGCCTCTTGCATCTTTGCCCACTTCTTCCATTATGCCTCTTGGAATTCCTGTTTCATGATGAACAACTCCCTATCATACTAGACTTCTTTCTTTCATAAGCCTTCCATCCATCCATTAACTCTCCTTGAAACTTGACTCCAGTCTGGTAATGCTTCATCTCTATCACTGGCCATACTTTCTTTCACATCCTCACAAGACACATTGATCTTAGGAAGTCAGGGATGCTTCCAGACTCTCCCTTTATCTCCTTCACTCAGCAACTTTTGTCCTGTGAAATCTGCAAAGTCAACAATTTCCACCCAATCCAAATTATGGAATCTGCGGACCCCTAGGTCATTCTCTTTCCTTTTTTTTTAAATACATCACTGGACATCCCACCTTTCTCTCCTCCCTAGCTCCTTCTGTCTTCTCTAACAGACCAAAACCTATCTTAAATCCTATGACCTCCTCTTTCATTCTACCTGAGTCACATTTTGAGATGGTACCACACTAGATCTCACCATGACTTTGAAACATTCCACTTCCTTAACTAGAAACTCTGAAATTCCCTAATATGACTATAACTTTCTATCATTCTACTTCTTTATTTCTATTCCTCATAAAAAAAATCCATTTTGTCAAAACTTCCAATCCATCCATCTCTCAGTACTCTCCTAGCCCTCATTGCTTCTCTAGCTTTACTTCCCTCCTTCATTAATTTCAACCCACTAGTTGGCCATTTCAACCCTACACTTGCTTCTGCTCTCGAATGCTTTGACTTTTCACCACTCATCCTTTGCTAAATAAACCTTAGCCCTGTATCCCTCCTACCATCTGCCTCCTCTGCTCGTACTCATTAACTACTGAACACAGCTGGAGGAAGTCTCACATCTGTGCTGACTAGTTATATTACAAACTTATGTTATTCAACCTCAACTGGGCCTTCATGGCACAGACAACCCTTTTTTATTCCCCCCTAATTGCTTACCTATGACAATTGCTACAGAAGCACTTCCAAAACTTTTCCTTCCTTTAGCCTACCCTTTCTCAACTGAAGACCTGGCTTC
>NC_058130.1:192614134-192655501 GCF_016433145.1 Gracilinanus agilis
TTCCTTCCTTCCTTCCTTCCTTCCTTCCTTCCTTCCTTCCTTCCTTCCTTCCTTCCTTCCTTCCTTCCTTCCTTCTCCATTAACTTCCATCTTAGTATCAATTCTAAGACATAAGAACAGCAATAATTATACTTTTCCCTGTAAAGTGGCTTGTGAATTATAAAGTGCTATGTAAACATATGCTATTATGTCTATATGTGGGATTGCCTTTGAGAAGTAATATAGTAACCTTTTTGTTTCTTAAAGAAAACGTGAATTCTTTGGCACTACCCTTGTTGATTTTCTATTAATTTTTCAAAACTCTTAACTTCTGTCTTAGAATCAAAACTGTGTATTGGTTGCAAGGAAGAAGAATGCTAAGGGCTAGTCTACTGGGGTTAAGTGACTTGTCCAGGGTGAAACAGTTAGGAGGTGTCTGAGGGAGATTTGAACTCAGGACCTCCTTTCTTAGGCCTGGCTCTCAATCCACTGAGGCACCTAACTGTCCCCCTTAGAATTAATTCTAAGACAGAAGAATGGCAAGGGCTACACAATGGAAGTTAAGTGACTTGCTCAGGGACACACAACTAGGAAGTATATGAGTCTAAATTTGAACTCAGATCCTCCCAACTTCAGATCTGGTGCTTTATGCACTGTGTTACTTAGCTGCCTCTCTATAGTATTCTTTCAAGCTTTATGGCCCTCCTCCCTCCCTTTTTCACTTCCCTATTGTCTTAAAGAGACCCTAGAATAGACTTCCTTGATGCAATCCTTCAGTATTGAGGAGTTAAAATAACTTGTTTAGGAGGTGACTGACGTAGGTAATAAGCTGCTGCTTTTCTGCTCTGTTGGGCTATCAAATGAGATAATATATAAAAAATGCTTTGCAAACTTTAGAGCATTGTGGAACTATAGCGGTTTGTTGTTATTGTTATTAGTATTATTTACCCCTGAACTCAGTCATAGAATTTAAAATTCGAAAGGATATTAGAAGTCATCCAATCCTATTCCCTAATTGTATAGATGAAGAAATTGAGGCCTGAGAGGGTAAAATGACTTGTCCAAGGTCACATAGGTAATTAGTAGCAGAGGTAGGATTTGAGTACAGGTTCTTGACCTAATCTAGGCTTCTTTTCTTCTAGCCAGGCCACATTACTAAAATGTGGTGTTTCCTTCTTGTTACCCTTTTGCTTTCTTTTTTTGGGCAAGCTTCCTTGTTACTCAAGTGCTGCCTATATATTAATGCCACTTTCTTGGAACAGAGCCCTTTGCTCATGATATGTTTCTATTAAGTTAATGAAGAAAAGCTGCAATTTTTTTCCTGATTAAAAAAAAAATCATGTAGTGGTTTGATAGTATTACTCTGCAATCAAAAGATAAATAACATTCTGTATTTCGTACCAGGTATATTTAATATTGAGGAACAGGTGTACCTATTGAAGCAAAATTAAAAAAAATGAACAATTATAATTTTTCCTATCTGTGCAACTGGACTTTATTTATTAAACTCTTACCTTCTTGCTTAGTATCAATTCTTTTTTTATTTTTTTATTTTTAAACCCATACCTCCCATCTTAGAATCAATACTGTGTATCAGTTTTAAGGCAGAATAGTAGTAAGGGCTAGGCCTTTGGGGTTAAGTAACTTGCCCAGGGTCACACAGCTAGGAAGTATCTGAGGTCGTATTTGAACCCAGGTTCCCCTGACTCCTACCCTGGCACTCTATCCACCATGCTACCTAGCAATCCCTCAAGTATACTTTAAAGACAAATAAATACAAGACACACCCCCCCCAACCCACTGATGGGTTTGAGCCTCATCGGTTACCCTTGACCTGGTTTAGCCCATCTGCCAAGAGGATTTTTATCAGAATGTGGCCACTGTACATGCCACAGGAGAGAGCTGGGTGAAAGGAATACCAAAGGTGGATGTACCATCCTGAAAAGGGCTCTGAGAGTTCTCACACCAGAGGTGCTAGTCCTTCCAGAAAACCCCATAGACCCCACTGTACATTTTGTGTGTGTTGGACTCTGTGTTCCTAGAGAAGGCCAGGGATTCTGTCACTTTGCATTTTTGTGTCCCCAGGGTCAATCCCAGACCCTTTTATGTAGCTTAAAAAATGTTTATTGAAATGACTTGAATTGGGTCAGAGGCAAGGAAGGACACTTCCAATACTGGTATTTCTGTCATCATAAAGTGAGCTCTATAAACTGTTCCTCTACCAGAAATCTGTCTATGGTACCTGAAATAGGTGGATGATCTGTCTGGTTGTTGTTGTAGAGGTGAAATACCAAGATTGAGGGTATTCCACAGTGTGGAGGCCCAGACCGACCACCACAGGGCTCTCAGCATGCATCCCAAACTCTTAGGCAGTTTACAAAACAGTTCAAGAGTTTATTTTAAAACCAAGATAAATTGGAAGGGAGGATTAGGGATAGGATGCCCTAATCTAAACGTTTCTAGCTAAGCCAATCCCCTTTTCTACAACTCCTGCACAGGAGTGTCTTCTGGTTTTCGGGCTACCTGTCTCTACACTGTCTATCTAGAAAATCCTGGCTAACTAACTACCTGAGCTATTAATCCTCCCAGATAATAGTTTGGTTATATTTATAGTCTCTAAGAGCAGTTAGGCTGATCCCTTTATTTCAGGGATCAAACCTCTTTGGGCTAGGCCAAGATGGCTTCAGGCCTATCTCACAGACAGTTACTGGCTGGCTGGCAAAGATCTTCACAACAGTTGGGAACACTCTCTCAAGACACAGGAACACAGTTGGATCACAGGTATGCAGAATGACTCTCAACAGGATCACAGGATCTGAAGCTTTGGCTTCAAGGGAAAAAGGATTCAAACCCACTCCTCAGCTTGTATAGATCCCAAGTGGGAGGAAGTTGTCTGCTTTAGGCTTTTCCCCTGACAGGAAGTCCAAAAGCCCCCTGGTTGCTCTCTGTGTCCTTTTTTAATAACGTCCCCTCCTTCTTAGAAAAAGCCTCTAGTTCCACAGCAGGCAGCTATGCTCTCTGCGCAAAATCTCTCCTACCCGTTTCTCTCTTTTCCTCATAACAGACCAGAGCCACATTGTCCTAAATGTGGCCTTGACTCCCCAGGAGATTCATGGGATCATAGATTTAGAGCCAGAAGACACCTTAGACTCTAAGGCTATCTAGTCTCACGCTTTCATTTTTACAGATGGGGAAACTGAGAACTTTTTTATGTTGCTTCCATGACTACCCTGCCTCACAACTTCTTTGCTGTCTGCCCTATCCCCATCCCCTTTTCTAGGAATACTGAGAACCACAGATGTTGAGTGACTTGCTCAAGGTGACACAGTTAGGAAGTAACAGAGTCAGGATATGAACTCCTCTGTCCTTTTCCCTTTTCTACCACTGTCATGGACTGGGCAAGCTATCATATAATAACAAATCATCATGAGTTTAGGCCAGAATTTTTGCAGTGTTAGCCAAGGCTGGTGCTGATTGGCCATTTAGCTAAGCATTCACAAGGTAGAGAGGATCAAGAAAGAACCCTGTTTATAAAGAGAGATTGAGGCTGATGACCCAAGGGCTCTGCAAACAGAATAGGGATAGACTTGAGCTATGATTTCTTTTGGATAGAGAAATTCCAGGTTAAAAATACTTCCTCTACTCATACAGGTTGGTACCTTATCTGCAATTTAATTTTAGAAGTTGCCTGGAGCACTGAACACTTACATGACTTGCCCAGGGTCCTATTTGAACCCGGGGCTTTCTGTCTCTACGGCTTACTCTCTGCTGTTGAAATTAGTGATATCTTGGGGTGATGTCTTAACTCCTATGTGGATTGGATTTAAGTGAGGCAGAGTTACACAGTTATTAGCCTCACTCTCTCTTCCATAGTCACTGAAAGTCAGTGATGAGATAAAAGTCTGGACTGAGAATGGCCATAGATGTAGAGGATGGCCTTGGTATCTTCCATATCTGACCAAGCTCTCAGCACTGCAGTCACTTTCAGGGCCACTGGAACAAATTGTTCTCATCCTCCTATTGGGTTGGGGAAGTCTTCAGGTGCTGGGGTAGATGCCCCTCTAATTCACTGAGGAGTCTGAGGCCCTTTGGTTATCCTCAATCTGGTTTATCTCAACTTTCCAGATGGTTTTACTAACTAGGGTGTGGAAGCTGTCACATACTGGGAATCCTAGAATAAAAGTGAATATTACCAAGCTTTAGACAGGTCCCTATTCTTATGCTTTTCATTACTGGGGTTTAGTGATGTCAAGGGAAGGAGTGAGTAGATAACTGAAGCCCCAGGGATATTGTCATTAACTATCTGATAGTAAAAACACTCTTCACCTCTCTTTCACTCTTAGAATTTCTCTGGGTTAAATAGAGCTGTTTTCTGCTCTGATCTCTCTGTAAGTATAAACAGGGCCCAAGCAATCATGGCACTTCATTGAGAGGGAACACAAAAGAAGGGCGCTCCTTTCCTCTAGAAATGTCTTTTAAAAAAAAATTTTAAAATTCAATTGACAAAGGAGACATGAACATAGAATTTAAAATTCTGCCCAAGCAACCATGGCACTTCGTAGAGAGGCCACACAAAAGAGGGGAGCTCCTTTCCACTAGAAATCTTTTTTTTTTTTAATTTAAAAATTCAAATGACAATGAAGACACGAATCTAGAATTTAAATTTCTGCCCCAGCTGTCTTAGAAACTCTCTGATGGGAAGGGCCTTAGACAATATGTGAAGGGAGAGCTTTGAGTTCTTCAGAAGAGTAACATGATGGGTGTGTATCTTCGTTCTAGTCAGCCCATCAATAGCAAGGACCACGACCTGCTCTTTGAACCTTGACTTTTGTTGAACCAAGACCATGGACCAGGAATTTTCCTTAGGTCTCACCTTGGCAATCCTTTTTTTTTTTAAACCCTTACCTTCCATCTTGGAGTCAATACTGCGTATTGGCTCCAAGGCAGAAGAGTGGTAAAGGCTAGGTAATGGGGTTAAATGACTTGCCTAGGGTCACACAGCTGGGAAGTATCTGAGGCCAGATTTGAACCTAGGACCTCCCGTCTCTAGGCCTGGTTCTCAATCCACTGAGCTACCCAGCTGCCCCTATAGCTCCTGGATTTAAATCTGGCCTCAGACACTTCCCAGCTATGTGACCCTGGGCAAGTCACTTGACCCCCATTGCCACCCCACTTTTTTTTTTTTAAACCCCAGTTCCCACGAAGATGAATGATTTTTTTCTCCTTCCAAAGACAATTTTTGGGGCTGTTTCTGGGAGGACCACATTGTCTTACTGATGGTGACCTGTGATTTACAGTATCTGAAATATTCCAAAGTGTTCCAACGGCAGTGCATGACATCCAAGTTCAAGTTCTTAGCCAAGGGAAGACTAAGTAAGTGCCAGTGACCTGATGCTTTAGGACAGTGATTCCCAAAGTGGGTGCCACTGCCCCCTGGTGGGTGCTGCAGTGATCCAGGGAGGCGGTGATGGCCACAGGTACATTTATCTTTCCTATTAATTGCTATTAAATTAAAAAAACATTAATTTCCAGGGGGCTAAGCAATATTTTTTCTGGAAAGGGGGTGGTAGGCCAAAAAAGTTTGGGAACCACTGCTTTAGGAGGTTCCCGACATGGAGACTTCCATGTTAGGTGAATGCAGAATATAGTGAGCAGGTGGGAGGCTGAGTCCCAGGTGGTGTCCTCACTGCTGCCCTAAGGGAGAAGGAAGAAGATTTACTGTCTGACACCCACTGCAGATGCCTAATGTCGTAGGAAGGAATTTTTGGCCCTATCCAAAGTGGTTATGCAGACCATAATTCCCTCTGCCTAACAGATTCACCTGATACATAGTTTGATATCACAAGTGTTAGGGTGGTTCTTTTTCTAAATTCAAGGATTTTAGGGAAAGTGATTTGCTAGGTGTCAGACACTAAAGTGTGATAAATTCACAGGTGACTGACTCTCAATTATCCACAGTGGGGAGATGGGAACAGAAACAGAGACAGCAACAAAGTATTGAGTATTTTTCTGTTTATGACACAGTTTCTGGATAACACTGTGGCATTATGGATGAAGGAAATCCGTATTTATCTCAAATCATCATTTTAGGCAGTTTTTCTTCCTGGAGAAGCAGGATGGCATAGTGAATGGGAGTTCTGAACTCAGAGTCTAGAAGATCTGAATTTAAATCCAGCCTCTAATAGTTATTTATCTTTTTAATTTTTCTGAACCTTTCCCCTCATCCATAAAATAATACTTATAATAATACATACTTAGTTCATAGCTTTGTCAAGAACTTCAGATCAGATAAAAGAGGAAAGTACTTTGCAAACCTTGAAGCTTTCTAGAAGTGTTGATTATTAGCATTTCTAAAACTTTTAACTCTAGATGTAAACAAATGGTAAAAACAACTTGGCTTTCAACATTCTTTTCAGGAACATGTGTACCTCTGCTTTTGTTCTGGAGTTGTAATTTCATCTTTGTTGGAAATTCCTGGTACGAAATCCCAGATGGAGACGGACAACTTGTCTTAAAGTCAGTCTTAGAGTTGCCTGGGGGGCTCGAAGTTAAGTGACTTGCCCATAGTAACACGGACTGCAGTTCTCGAACCCAAGACTTCCTGACATTAAATCTAAGCCTCTATCTACTTCTTTTGCTTTATGTCATAAGACTGCCAAAAAGTTGGTAAGAGAAAGAAAGTGAAGGAGAAGTAAATGGGCTGGATAATTATGTTTAGCACTTGAATAAATTAGGAGTTCACTGTAATTATCATTTGGTACTCCCTCATTCTCCCTCCCATCATTTTGTATCTACTGGAGTGCTCTGTGTAGAAGGTTTACAAGTAGCCTGGGATGCTGGGATGTCTCATGTGTTGGTGTGTATGCACGATAGCACAAGAACATTTGGTTTGGCTGTTTATCTGATTAGGAGTTGAATTCTAAGAGAAAAGTTAATGTTCAAATCTTGGTGTAAAAAGAAAAATCCACCTTGATGATATGATCAAGTGAGATAATGTAAATAAACATGCTTTGCAAAATTCAAGATGCCTCTTCTTAGGATCATATAATTAGAGACAGAATAAACCTCAAGGTAAATAGATTGTTGGTTTGGAGTTTAAATATGGCCTAAGGTGCTTAGTAGCTCTGTGACCCTGGGTTGGTCACTTAATCCCATTTGCCTCAGTTTCCTCCTCTGTTAAATGACCTACAGAAGGATGTGGCAAACCACTCTAGTATTTTTCCCAAGAAAATCCCAAATGGGGTCATGGAGAGTCAACCATGACTGAATAATAGCAACAAAAAAAATTTTTTTTTTTTTTTTGGATTGGCAAGTGGCACAGTGGATAGAGCACTGGGCTAGAGTCAGGAAGACTGATCTTCCTGATTTCAAATCTGGCCTCCGACACTCACTAGCTATGTGATCGTGGGCTGTCTGCCTCAGTTTCCTCATCTGTAAAATGGAGGTAATAATAACACCTACCTCCCGAGATTGTTGTAAGGATAAAACAAGTTATTTGTAAAATACTTTACAAACTTTAAAGCTGTCTCTCTCTAGATATGTGAATATTTATGTGTGGTGTGTGTGTGTGTGTGGTGTATGTGTGTGTACTAACTAGCTCTTGAATCTGATTTCCTCATTTTACAGAGGAGGAAACTGAGAGAGGCCTGGGAAGATGAAGAGATTTGCCCAAAGTCACTCAGGTAGTAAATTTCAAGAGTCTAGATTTTACTGTGCTCTTTCCACTCTGATCAACTCCTGGGAGTGTGTTGGGAGAATATAAGTTGATTAAGATGCTGACTCCTTGGTATTTCCTGCCGAAGTGTTTGTTGGGTGGAGTTCCCTTTGGAAGCTCCAGAGTTTTCCTGTTTGTGTAATTGAGTGAAAGAACCTTAAATAAACTTGCTTGTTATGCTCTCTCCCTTTACCTCCACTGTAACAGTAGTTGTAATTAACCCAAGATGGCCCCAGAATGTCTTTTCTCAAATTATGCATCTGCCAGGTGGGTTTTTCCCAATCGTGGCTTATTCCTAAGTATCTGCTTTGTTGACATTTCGACTATCTCCATTTATATTGCCTATAAAACACTTGGGAACCAGGGGCAGCCAGGAGCACAGTTTGACAGAGCGCCAGGCCTGGAGTCTTGGAGGACCTGGGTTCAAATTTGGCCTCCAACATTTCCTAGTTGTGTCATCCTGGGCAAGTCACTTAACTTGAATTACCTAGCTTTTACTAATCTTCTGCCTTAAAATCAATATCAATTCTAAGACAAAAGGTAAAGGTTTTAAAAAAATCAACAAAAAACCTTTAGACCCAGGCATTTGTCTACTTCCCTTGCTTGACAGAAATAGAAAGCGAAAAACTGCATTAATTTGAGAGAGAGAGAGTAGAAAGAGTTTATAACTTAAACTCAGAGGACCTAGGTTCAAGTCCCAGTTATGCTATTTGCTCTCCGTGTGACCTTGGGCAAGTCATTTAACTTCCTGTGGTACTTGGTTTCCTTATATATAAAATAAAAGGATTGGTCTACATGACCTGCCGGCTCTAAATCTGTAAACAATTAAAGCTTAAAACTACACTAATAAAACGTCTGGGACACTATTATAGAGAAATGCTGAGCAAAAAAATTAAAATAAAATAAGGGAAAATGAACAGCCCCCATAGCTGTTCTGGAGTCCTGTCTTTATACTATGACTTGATTATTTAATTTGAATTGAATTCTGAGGGCATCAGAATCCTATTCCAATATAAATACTTTGTTGGCCAGGGGTGTCAAATTCGAATAGAGTTTGACTATACATTACCTTGATGTGGGGTCAGTTGTGATTTTTGATTTTTTTTTTTGCAGAGACACTGGAATGGTTTGTCATTTCCTTCGCCAGCTCATTTTACAGACAAGGAAACTGAGACAAACTGGGTTAAATGACTCACTTAAAGTCACAGAGTCAGTAAGCGTCTGAGGCCAGATTTGAACCCAGGAAGTCTTTCTGACTTCAGGTGTTCCTCTCTATCCTCTGTACCACCTACCTGCCCTATTAAGACATTCACTTAGAAAACTATAAATGAACATAATCTATGTTGTATTATATCTTGGAGCAGCTAGGTAGATCAATGGATAGAGTGAGGGCTTGGAGTCAGGAAGACTAGAATTCAAAATCTGACCTCAAACACACACAAACATGTGTAATCCTGGGCAAGTCACTTAACCCTGTTGGCCTCAGTTTCCTCCTCTGTAAAATGAGCTGGAGAAGGAAAGGACAAAACACTCAAGTATCTTTGCCAAGAAAATCCAAAATGGGGTCATGAAGAGTCTTAGAAAGGACTGAAACAACTGAAGACATTATATATTTATTTTGTCAAATATTTCCTAATTTAATATGTGTAAAACACACACACATATTTTTATTTATTTATTTAATATTTAATTTTTTTTTTAGGAAATTTTTTTCCATGGTTACATGATTGATGTTCTTGCTCCCTCTTCCCCACCCTCCCCAGTAGCCAAAGCACATTTCCACTGGTTTCTTCCTGTGTTATTGATCAAGACCTATTTCCATATTATAGATAATTGTTCTAGGGTGATCATTAAGAGTCTACATCCTAATAGTGTTCACATCAACCCATGTGTTCAAGCAGTTTTTTTCTTCTGTGTTTCCACTCCTGTAGTTCTTCCTCTGAATGTGGGTAGCGTTCTTTTCCATAAATCCCTCAGAATTGTCCTGGGTCATTGCATTGCTGCTGGTACAGAAGTCCATTACATTTGATTTTACCACAGTGCATCAGTCTCTGTGTACAATGTTCTTCTGGCTCTGCTCCTTTCACTCTGCATCAATTCCTGGAGGTCTTTCCAGTTCACAGGGAATTCTTCCAGTTTATTATTCCTTTGAGCACAATAAGTATTCCATCACCAGCATATACCACAATTTGTTCAGCCATTCTCCAATTGAAGGGCATACCTTTGTTTTTCAGCATGTGTATATTTTTGGCTAAGGAACCCATTTATCCAAATCAATAGAGAAACACAGATCAGAGAAAGTATACCTGGGAGAATATATCAGACAATATGGAGTAAAGGAGCTCTTCCATTGGGACCAAGTGAGTTCAATCAAGAGGAGTCTCAAATCTCACCTGAGAGAGTTTAACTCAAGTGCTACTCTAGGGATGTGAGGGAGACTGCTAACTCCTCTCATGTAGGCTTATTTTCTCTTAAGTAACCTGAAGTAAGGTTGACCTCTTCCATCTTCTCTTTCAAAGCTGGAAGCCCCAAGGGCAACTGAAGAGCTGAAAGAGCTCCAAGACTTTCCCAAGAGAATCTAGAGGAGAGATGGACTCTCTCCTCTCTCCAGCTGTCCCTACCTCTGCCTTGCCCCTTACATAGGCTGGCATGTTGATCGCCACCCAGGAGGAGAGAATCCTATACCAGTTTGGGATTCTGGTTACATGCCTCCCTTGGATTGAAACTCTTTGCAGTCCATGACAAAACCCCCAAACCTTTACCTATAAACACAAGCATTAATGCTTTTAAAACAACAAGGGTGATTTTCTTGGCATCCCAGGTCCCTTGGGTAGAGCTGAAAGGGAAATAAAAGAAATGCACACTGTAAAAGGGAGTTCTTTGTTCTCTTTGAGTTTACACTTGTGAAAGGGAATCCTTTATTTTTTGCCTAGTTGGAACTAACATTTTGGTTGACAATAACTTAAATACCCCTACTTAGTAACTCACTAGATTATGTTAAAATCATTATCTGGGACAAGATGGATGCCACCTTGACTTGAGAGGGCTGGAAGTTTCAAAGTTGAGAGTTTTGAAATGTTCCCAGGTGCTGTGAGCCAGGGGCAAAAATTGGTTGGCCCCACCCTATAAATACCCCCAAGGAACAACAGTTGGGAGCTCTGATTTGAGCAGGCTTCTCTTGGAGCAAGAACTGGAATAGAGGGAGGTGAAGGATGGAAGGGGTGGGTAGGTCTGAAACCTGTAACTTGTACCTAACTGAGAGAGAGCTAGTGATCAATCAATACCATTGATAGTAGAGATGAGAGAGTATATAGATCATCTATCAACATCAACATCAATAGCCTTCCCTAATCTCTGGCTTTGCTGTGGCCAGGTCTGGTCAGAGTTAGTGAAAGGGTGAAGACCTCCAGTTTCTGCCAGCCTAGCAATCTCCAGACTTGATCAACAAATTAGTTTAGTAGCCAAACAACTAGCAATAGGTTTCCCAGATGCTCAAACCTATTACCTTGTTTTCCTTTCCCCATTAATAGTTTCAATAGAGTGATTTACCAACAAGTACCTTTCCTGAGTAATTCTACCAAAGCTCTTGGGAAAGGGAGATCAATAGGAAGTCAGATAACAACATTACCAATAGCCAATCAATAGCCTTATCAACAACTAATCCAACCTCAGGTTGGGCCTAGTGAGTACCTAACCTCTCGAGGGTCCCTAACCTGGGCAACTGTTAGAAGGAAACAACTGATGGGCTTAATCAATCAAGCCTGTCAGGGAGGAGAGGCATAGATTACATCCATAGCTATTGTGAGAGGAGTGTGTGTTTCCTCCTCACCAACTATAGTCAGCTTAGACCTTGGGCACCTGATCCCTAATCTATTCATATTATCTCTGAGATCTACATACCATCCATCCTCCAAGATCTATAGAAGATATATAAAGATATTATCAGGCCTCTTATTTCTTTTTTTTTTTTTTTAAACTCTTGTACTTCGGTGTATTGTCTCATAGGTGGAAGATTGGTAAGGGTGGGCAATGGGGGTCAAGTGACTTGCCCAGGGTCCAGCTGGGAAGTGTCTGAGGCCAGATTTGAACCTAGGACCTCCTGTCTCTAGGCCTGACTCTCACTCCACTGAGCTAACCAGCTGCCCCTCTCTCATTTCTTTTTAACAATTATGAAGACAAGATTAACTCTCCTTTGTCTACCTTTTGTTTGAATCAACAAAAGTTGCTTTTTTTTAACTAGGTGGAGGAGCTCTCAGACCACTTAGAGAATTCACACCCTCAGAAACTCAATCAGCCAGGAATCTGTGAACCCTTTTGATGAGCATTCACCCCACAAGAAGGTGAGAACTGGTTCCCACAAACCAGTGCTAGACAATTTGGAAGTTGTGATTGGCCCCTGTAAAGAGGGGAAAGGACAAGAAGTCACTATAAAAGGCCCTAAATTTCTGGGGCTAAGAAAAGTCAACTCCAAGAAGGAAGTTGGCTTCAAGAGGGAGTTGGATTTCAAGAGGGAAGTCAGCTTCAAGAAGAAGGTTGGCTCAAGGAAGAAAGTCAGCCTCAGGAATCACCTTCAGCTTGAGTCATGTCTTGACTTGCATTTTGGAGGGAATTTGGGTGAGTGGGTAGCTGGCTTTCCCTTCCTGTCTTCTGGAGAGAGTTTAATTCCAGTTGAAGGTCAACAAGTCCTGGCTGAGTTGAGCACTGGAACAATATTTAGTTAGATAGGCTAATGCCTTCTCTTCCCTTTTGTATTTCTTTACTTTCACTCTTTCTACCTCTTTTGTAAATAAAAACTATTAAAGGTCATTTGGACTTTGAGCAATACTACTTTGAATTGGCGACTACCATATTACTTATGATTTTCATATATTTTAGTCAACCATTAAAATTTAATTCTTACAACATTAATAATACATGGATGGGGGGCAGCTGGGTAGCTCAGTGGATTGAGAGCCAGGCCTAGAGATGGGAGGTCCTAGGTTCAATCTGGCCTCAGACACTTCCCAGCTGTGTGACCCTGGGCAAGTCACTTGACCCCCATTGCCTATCCTTACCACTCTTCTGCCTTGGAGCCAATACATAGTATTGACTCCAAGATGGAAGGTAAGGGTTTAAATAAATAAACAAATAACAAACAAACAAACAAACCAAAAAACAGTACATGGATGAGATGTTTTAATTTGGTTCCTTGAGAATTTGGCTGACACTGCCTTGAGTGTGACACCTCTGCTCTCATCTTATGCCAAAAACCAAAGAGAAATTACTTAGAAAGTATTATCCTCTTTCTCTTCATCATATCTCAATTTATTAGTACAAATAATGGAGAACTAACTTCAATCATGGGTGGGTGGGAATGGGGACAATGTTAAAACTTCTATTGAGTATAAGATTATAGAGCATTTGTAATGAGCATTCATAGATTAATTGTTGAAGTACAATGGGAAAAAGACCCAAGCCTTGGACCTTCCCCTGGTCAGGTTAACAAAATAAGACAGGTATTGATTATGCTGCTCTGTCAAGAAGTCAACAAACATTTAATAAGTACCTATTAATGCCAGATACTGTATTAAATGCTGGGGCTACAAAGGAAGGCAGAACATTTGCAAATAATGGTGTTATTATTATTGTTCATCCATTTTTTTTCTGAGGAGAGCCACTGACGTCTTTCTTGCCTTGCTCTTGAATTGGATTTAAGTGAGGCAGAATTAACCAAAGTCATCCATCTGTCTTCCAGAGTCATCTAAATCTAGTGGCAGGTCAAAAGTCAGAATGACATGTTATGGCCCAGGATGCAATGGATGACTTTGACTTCTTTGAGGCTTAGCCAAGCTCTAAGAGCCGCATGATGCCAACAATGGCTATTGGAACAAATTATTCTCATCTGCCTGTTTTGTCAGGGAATGTCTTCACATGCTTGAGACACTTCAGCCTAGCTTGGTCCATTTGCCAAGAGAGTTTTCTTGGAGCATGGCCACTGCACATGCTACAGCTTCTGGGAGCCACAGGTGAAAGGTGGATGCCAAAGTTGCAAAAGCAGCCCTAAGAAGGGCTCAGCCAGCCCTCACACATATCTCAAAAGATGCTGGACTGGTTTGACATTTTCTTTTCAGGCTCATTTTCCAGATGAGGAAGCTGAGGCAAATAGGGTTAAATATCTTGCCTAGGGTCACACAGCTATTAAAAAAATAAAAGTGTCTGAGGGCCAACTTTGAACTCAAGAAGATGAGTCTTCCTGTATTGTACTGTGGTACAGTAGATAGAGTGCCGGGCCTGGTGTCATGAAGACCCGAGTTAAAATCTGACCTCAGACATTTATTGGCTATGTGACCCTGGGCAAGTCACTTAAGCATGTTTGCAAATAATTATGTACAGAAAAGTTACATACAACACCCCTAGTTAAGTGCGTGGAAAGTTAATATTGGACTGAACCTTCTCTTGGTGCCCTAAGACAACTTTTTTGATTTTAAAGCAAAAAATCTTATATCTGAATCTCTGAATTATATCTCTCTGAGGCCATGGATGGAATTCTCCCTCCTCTTATCTAAGTGCAAGCAGATACTGTACATGCATTGTGCGGCTATTCGAAATATGGCATGGTTACTCCTTGGCATCAGGAAATCCTGCCCCTTTCCCAGACTGAGGTCTGAGTCCAGCAATCATAGAGGGTTGGGAAAGGCACATCATGAAGAGCATAATTTGTTGGAGGGGACAGGAAAGTGCCTCCTTCCCTTGGAACCACGGATTAGAGAAGGCATTCTGTCTAGCTTGTGGAGAAGGTGGCTAAAAGAAGGAGCTGCACACATGTAGCTTGGGCCTTTTTCTTTTTTTCTCTGGCTTGATTTTTATTATTTAATAAATAATTATAAAATCAAGATCTAGTTTCCAAAGAATTTTAATCATAACAAGTGCCTCTAGTGAGAGGGAACTCAAAACCTCCCATGGTGATAAATTAAACTTTTCGATAGCTCTAATTGTTAAGATTTTCTTTATATTAAAACTAGACATAACATTTGCCCACTGGTTGTAATTCTCCTTTCTGGGGCCAAGAAGAAGTCTATTCTTTTTTGTACATGATAGCTCCTCTGGTACTGGAAAGGGATTATTGTGCCCCTCCACTCCTCAAATTTCCTTCAGTTATTATCCCTGATTTTTTCAATTTTCAATTTTTTCAATTCAGTCTTCAAGTGAACCTAATTTGGCACAATCTCAAGACTCTTTTCTATCTTTGTTGCCTTCCTCTAAAAATTCTACAGCTTATCTATGTCTTCTATAAAATGAGGTGCCAGAACCGAACACAATTCTACAGATAGGCACTGACCAGAGTAGAGTTTAGGAATATTATCACCTCCTAACTCTAGAGGAACTCTGTTTTTCATAATGCAGCCCAGGATCACAGATAATAATTGCCATATCACATTGTTGACTCATATGAATCATATAATTGATTTAAACACTTAGATCTTCCTTAGACAAATGGCTATCTGCTCCTTTTGGTACAGGCAAAAATAATTTTTTGAACCCAGCTATAAGACTTTATTCCTGTTAAATTTCATTTTGTTAAAATCCAGTCAATATTTTGCCTGTTGAATTCTTTATGGATTCTGATTCTGTCATCTACCTCCTTGGGTTTCCTACCTAGCCTTGTGTCCTTGCTGTTCCTCAAACAAGACACTCCCAACTCTGTGCATTTTTACTGGCTGTCCTCTATTCTTGGAATTCTTTCCTCATTTCCACCTCCTGGCTTTCCTGGCTTCCTTCAAATGTCAGCTGAAGTCCTACCTTCTCCAAGAAGCCTTTCTTAGTCTTCCTTAAGTTAGTGCCTTCCATTTAAGATTCTCTCCTCGAGCTTGGACATACCTTGTTTGTTTGTAATTGTGTGCCTCCCCCTTTAAAGTGTTAGCTCCTAGAGAACAAGGACTGTTTTCCCCTCTTTCTTTGTATCTCTAGTACTTAGCACAATGCTTGATGTTTAACAAATGTTTGTTGACCTGACTAACAAATCATTGGACCCATAGTTTGTCTTCAACTTTTTGTTATTCCAAATCTGCTATCCTATCATTTATTAACTCCATTCTCTTTCCTTTTTTTTTTTTTTTGAAAAATTGTCAGGGCAGTTAGATGGCACAGTGGATAGAGTTCCAGGCCTGGAATCAGGAGGACTTGGCTTCAGAAACTTCCTAGATGTGTGACTTGTCTGGGCAAGTCACTTAACCCCAATTTCCTAGCCCTAGCCCCACTTCTGTCTTAGAATTGATGCTGAGACTGAAGGTAAGGATTTAATAAAAAAGAAAAACAGAGAAAACAACACCCTTTTCCAGTCCTGTAATTTCTCTTATATTCACTGGGATCTTTCTAGGATCACTGACAAGGGTCAAACAATCAAATTTGCTAGTTTATGGGACAGCTCATCTGGCCTTAATGATTTGAACTTGAAAGTGGCAGCTAGAGGCTCTCTTACTCTATTAATCATTCTGTTCTGTCCTCAGGCCCATAAGCTATGCCCCTTCTTCTTGATTGTTAATATTGACTTGCCAGAAGCATTTTGGAGTGCCATGAAGTTTAGTAGTGGGCCTAGGCCTCCCTCCAATGACTCTGGAAAGGGGAAAGTGTTTGGCCGGATTATTTCCTAGGCAGAGGAAGAAAAAGGGCTTTAGAAAGGTGTTTCTAGTCAATGAGGGGTGAGGTGGAATGGAGATGATGATTTTTTTAGCAAGAAGAAAAGATTTGAGATGTTGGTTTTCATCCTCAAACCCCTGAGTGTTCAAGGGACCCAGTTACTCAAGAACCTTTAGCTTTCTTCAAGATTTAGTACAAGTATAACTTCCTGCAAGAGAACCAATCCTTCTCCTTGGGTTAAAGTCTTCTCCCCCAATATTACTGTGTATATTTTTTTGTATCTTATCTGTTGGTTCATCCCTCTCCTAATAGAGAATTACCTCTGGTTGAATATAAGCGCCTTGAGGACAGGGCTGTTTTGTATTTGTCTTTATATGTCTAGCATCTAGCAACAAGCCTGGTCCATAGTAGTTGCTTAATCAGTACTTGTGGCCTGAATTAAATGACCCAACCACCCCCAACCCAAGCAAGTTGGTATGAAAGTAGTTTATTCCCACATTGATTTCTGTGATCCATGTTGGCTATAGCAACATCTGGTTTTTGTTTTTTGGTCTGTGCCAGAGATTTTATCAGTGTGGGGAATTCCCAGTGAGGAACTTGTTCTACCAATGCAAATCAGTTCCTATCAGCTCTCATCTGATGATGTAATATCTTTGAGAATTGCTTCATGGCACTAAGGGGTTAAGTTGCTTTGGGTCCCACAACCACCATGTATATAGGTTAGACTCAATTCTGGTCTTCCTGATTCTAAAGCCACTTCCATTTCGTATGGCTGTCTCTCGTTGTTAAATCGTAGAAAGAGGAAAAAAAAGCTTGGATTTGAGGTCTCCGAATTGTGTATATAAGCTATTAGTAGCAGGAAAAATTCAATTAAGAAATAGCTTTTATAGTTTGGTTCTTTGAGGCATCTGCCAAAGCTTGGGTTACGCAGCTCTGAAGTCATAGTGCTAAGTGTTTATATTTCCTTTAATTCTTGGCTCATAATATTCTGGTTTTGTTTTACTTATGAGGCATATTGTTCATGACTGAAATCCCCTGAAGCAACATGACTGTGCTCTTACTTCCAGAGTAGCATCAATGATGTGGCAAACAATATTGCCCAAAAGATGATTTGTGCAATTTGTTTTGGAAAGTGGTAACAGGAACTCAGATTCTGAAGCTCATACAAAGGGGTGTTTACATGTTATACCTAATCTAGAGAGTTTCTTTGCTTCCAAAGGCCGTTTCCAAGCAATCAAAGGTAACTAGGCTGCCTTCTTCTATCAGCATGCCTGGGGCTTGAAAGAAATGAGGCTGGGCTTGAAAGATGTTCTCTTAGAGAAAGCATTTACATGCCAGATATTTCTTCAACATTCTTTGCAGAGATGGGAGACTATGGGTGTGGAACATAGGATAGGTAGTCAGATTTGGGGAATATTTGGCTAGTATTGTTAATTTTTTTTTCTTTTTATGTTCTTTATCAGAAAGGTCACACAACTAGTAAGTGTCTGTGGCACGATTTGAACTCACATCTTTCCCTCTACAGGTCCAACACTATTCATTGCCCCACCTGGCTGTAGATTTTAGAGAAGGATAGGACTCTAGAGATCTCATTTTTCAATCATTTCATTTTGCTAATGAGGAACTTGAGACCAAGGGAGAGAGGTTAATGTACTTGCTCTCAGTCAAGTCAGTAAAAATTGAGATTGGATTTGACCCTACTTCAAAGGTTATAGGGGAGAAAAGCATTTCAGAGGCCAAATAGTCTAATTTTCTTATTTATAATATGGAAATTGAGGTCCAAGAAATTAAATGATTTCCTCAGTCACAATAGTGAGAAGCATTGCAGAATTGGAATCCAGATACTTTGAGTTCAAAGCCAGTGCTGTTTCCACTCTATTGTGCTACTTCCTATCATGGATAATTGCGTGCTCCTTCATTTTGAGGGGAACCTAAAACACCAAGGGGTGATGGCTTGCTCCTTCCTTTTTAAGGGGACCAGAGACATCAAAGGATGATGGCTTGCTTCTTTCTTTAGGAGACCAAAGTCATCAGGGGGTGATGGCTTTCTGTTTCATTTTGAAGGGAACCAAGGACAACAAGGAGTGATTTCTTGCTCCTTCCTTTTGAGGGAGACCAAAGTCATCAAGGGGCGATGGCTTTCTCCTTCATTTTGAAGGCAGCCAAAGGCACCAAGGAGTGATGGCTTGGTCCTTCCTTTTGAAGGGAACCCCAAACACCAAGGGGTGATGGCTTGCTCCTTCCTTTTTAAGGGGACCAGAGACATCAAAGGATGATGGCTTGCTTCTTTCTTTAGGAGACCAAAGTCATCAGGGGGTGATGGCTTTCTGTTTCATTTTGAAGGGAACCAAGGACAACAAGGAGTGATTTCTTGCTCCTTCCTTTTGAGGGAGACCAAAGTCATCAAGGGGCGATGGCTTTCTCCTTCATTTTGAAGGCAGCCAAAGGCACCAAGGAGTGATGGCTTGGTCCTTCCTTTTGAAGGGAACCCCAAACACCAAGGGGTGATGGCTTGCTCCTTCCTTTTTAAGGGGACCAGAGACATCAAAGGATGATGGCTTGCTTCTTTCTTTAGGAGACCAAAGTCATCAGGGGGTGATGGCTTTCTGTTTCATTTTGAAGGGAACCAAGGACAACAAGGAGTGATTTCTTGCTCCTTCCTTTTGAGGGAGACCAAAGTCATCAAGGGGCGATGGCTTTCTCCTTCATTTTGAAGGCAGCCAAAGGCACCAAGGAGTGATGGCTTGGTCCTTCCTTTTGAAGGGAACCCCAAACACCAAGGGGTGATGGCTTGCTCCTTCCTTTTTAAGGGGACCAGAGACATCAAAGGATGATGGCTTGCTTCTTTCTTTAGGAGACCAAAGTCATCAGGGGGTGATGGCTTTCTGTTTCATTTTGAAGGGAACCAAGGACAACAAGGAGTGATTTCTTGCTCCTTCCTTTTGAGGGAGACCAAAGTCATCAAGGGGCGATGGCTTTCTCCTTCATTTTGAAGGCAGCCAAAGGCACCAAGGAGTGATGGCTTGGTCCTTCCTTTTGAAGGGAACCCCAAACACCAAGGGGTGATGGCTTGCTCCTTCCTTTTTAAGGGGACCAGAGACATCAAAGGATGATGGCTTGCTTCTTTCTTTAGGAGACCAAAGTCATCAGGGGGTGATGGCTTTCTGTTTCATTTTGAAGGGAACCAAGGACAACAAGGAGTGATTTCTTGCTCCTTCCTTTTGAGGGAGACCAAAGTCATCAAGGGGCGATGGCTTTCTCCTTCATTTTGAAGGCAGCCAAAGGCACCAAGGAGTGATGGCTTGGTCCTTCCTTTTGAAGGGAACCCCAAACACCAAGGGGTGATGGCTTGCTCCTTCCTTTTTAAGGGGACCAGAGACATCAAAGGATGATGGCTTGCTTCTTTCTTTAGGAGACCAAAGTCATCAGGGGGTGATGGCTTTCTGTTTCATTTTGAAGGGAACCAAGGACAACAAGGAGTGATTTCTTGCTCCTTCCTTTTGAGGGAGACCAAAGTCATCAAGGGGCGATGGCTTTCTCCTTCATTTTGAAGGCAGCCAAAGGCACCAAGGAGTGATGGCTTGGTCCTTCCTTTTGAAGGGAACCCCAAACACCAAGGGGTGATGGCTTGCTCCTTCCTTTTTAAGGGGACCAGAGACATCAAAGGATGATGGCTTGCTTCTTTCTTTAGGAGACCAAAGTCATCAGGGGGTGATGGCTTTCTGTTTCATTTTGAAGGGAACCAAGGACAACAAGGAGTGATTTCTTGCTCCTTCCTTTTGAGGGAGACCAAAGTCATCAAGGGGCGATGGCTTTCTCCTTCATTTTGAAGGCAGCCAAAGGCACCAAGGAGTGATGGCTTGGTCCTTCCTTTTGAAGGGAACCCCAAACACCAAGGGGTGATGGCTTGCTCCTTCCTTTTTAAGGGGACCAGAGACATCAAAGGATGATGGCTTGCTTCTTTCTTTAGGAGACCAAAGTCATCAGGGGGTGATGGCTTTCTGTTTCATTTTGAAGGGAACCAAGGACAACAAGGAGTGATTTCTTGCTCCTTCCTTTTGAGGGAGACCAAAGTCATCAAGGGGCGATGGCTTTCTCCTTCATTTTGAAGGCAGCCAAAGGCACCAAGGAGTGATGGCTTGGTCCTTCCTTTTGAAGGGAACCCCAAACACCAAGGGGTGATGGCTTGCTCCTTCCTTTTTAAGGGGACCAGAGACATCAAAGGATGATGGCTTGCTTCTTTCTTTAGGAGACCAAAGTCATCAGGGGGTGATGGCTTTCTGTTTCATTTTGAAGGGAACCAAGGACAACAAGGAGTGATTTCTTGCTCCTTCCTTTTGAGGGAGACCAAAGTCATCAAGGGGCGATGGCTTTCTCCTTCATTTTGAAGGCAGCCAAAGGCACCAAGGAGTGATGGCTTGGTCCTTCCTTTTGAAGGGAACCCCAAACACCAAGGGGTGATGGCTTGCTCCTTCCTTTTTAAGGGGACCAGAGACATCAAAGGATGATGGCTTGCTTCTTTCTTTAGGAGACCAAAGTCATCAGGGGGTGATGGCTTTCTGTTTCATTTTGAAGGGAACCAAGGACAACAAGGAGTGATTTCTTGCTCCTTCCTTTTGAGGGAGACCAAAGTCATCAAGGGGCGATGGCTTTCTCCTTCATTTTGAAGGCAGCCAAAGGCACCAAGGAGTGATGGCTTGGTCCTTCCTTTTGAAGGGAACCCCAAACACCAAGGGGTGATGGCTTGCTCCTTCCTTTTTAAGGGGACCAGAGACATCAAAGGATGATGGCTTGCTTCTTTCTTTAGGAGACCAAAGTCATCAGGGGGTGATGGCTTTCTGTTTCATTTTGAAGGGAACCAAGGACAACAAGGAGTGATTTCTTGCTCCTTCCTTTTGAGGGAGACCAAAGTCATCAAGGGGCGATGGCTTTCTCCTTCATTTTGAAGGCAGCCAAAGGCACCAAGGAGTGATGGCTTGGTCCTTCCTTTTGAAGGGAACCCCAAACACCAAGGGGTGATGGCTTGCTCCTTCCTTTTTAAGGGGACCAGAGACATCAAAGGATGATGGCTTGCTTCTTTCTTTAGGAGACCAAAGTCATCAGGGGGTGATGGCTTTCTGTTTCATTTTGAAGGGAACCAAGGACAACAAGGAGTGATTTCTTGCTCCTTCCTTTTGAGGGAGACCAAAGTCATCAAGGGGCGATGGCTTTCTCCTTCATTTTGAAGGCAGCCAAAGGCACCAAGGAGTGATGGCTTGGTCCTTCCTTTTGAAGGGAACCCCAAACACCAAGGGGTGATGGCTTGCTCCTTCCTTTTTAAGGGGACCAGAGACATCAAAGGATGATGGCTTGCTTCTTTCTTTAGGAGACCAAAGTCATCAGGGGGTGATGGCTTTCTGTTTCATTTTGAAGGGAACCAAGGACAACAAGGAGTGATTTCTTGCTCCTTCCTTTTGAGGGAGACCAAAGTCATCAAGGGGCGATGGCTTTCTCCTTCATTTTGAAGGCAGCCAAAGGCACCAAGGAGTGATGGCTTGGTCCTTCCTTTTGAAGGGAACCCCAAACACCAAGGGGTGATGGCTTGCTCCTTCCTTTTTAAGGGGACCAGAGACATCAAAGGATGATGGCTTGCTTCTTTCTTTAGGAGACCAAAGTCATCAGGGGGTGATGGCTTTCTGTTTCATTTTGAAGGGAACCAAGGACAACAAGGAGTGATTTCTTGCTCCTTCCTTTTGAGGGAGACCAAAGTCATCAAGGGGCGATGGCTTTCTCCTTCATTTTGAAGGCAGCCAAAGGCACCAAGGAGTGATGGCTTGGTCCTTCCTTTTGAAGGGAACCCCAAACACCAAGGGGTGATGGCTTGCTCCTTCCTTTTTAAGGGGACCAGAGACATCAAAGGATGATGGCTTGCTTCTTTCTTTAGGAGACCAAAGTCATCAGGGGGTGATGGCTTTCTGTTTCATTTTGAAGGGAACCAAGGACAACAAGGAGTGATTTCTTGCTCCTTCCTTTTGAGGGAGACCAAAGTCATCAAGGGGCGATGGCTTTCTCCTTCATTTTGAAGGCAGCCAAAGGCACCAAGGAGTGATGGCTTGGTCCTTCCTTTTGAAGGGAACCCCAAACACCAAGGGGTGATGGCTTGCTCCTTCCTTTTTAAGGGGACCAGAGACATCAAAGGATGATGGCTTGCTTCTTTCTTTAGGAGACCAAAGTCATCAGGGGGTGATGGCTTTCTGTTTCATTTTGAAGGGAACCAAGGACAACAAGGAGTGATTTCTTGCTCCTTCCTTTTGAGGGAGACCAAAGTCATCAAGGGGCGATGGCTTTCTCCTTCATTTTGAAGGCAGCCAAAGGCACCAAGGAGTGATGGCTTGGTCCTTCCTTTTGAAGGGAACCCCAAACACCAAGGGGTGATGGCTTGCTCCTTCCTTTTTAAGGGGACCAGAGACATCAAAGGATGATGGCTTGCTTCTTTCTTTAGGAGACCAAAGTCATCAGGGGGTGATGGCTTTCTGTTTCATTTTGAAGGGAACCAAGGACAACAAGGAGTGATTTCTTGCTCCTTCCTTTTGAGGGAGACCAAAGTCATCAAGGGGCGATGGCTTTCTCCTTCATTTTGAAGGCAGCCAAAGGCACCAAGGAGTGATGGCTTGGTCCTTCCTTTTGAAGGGAACCCCAAACACCAAGGGGTGATGGCTTGCTCCTTCCTTTTTAAGGGGACCAGAGACATCAAAGGATGATGGCTTGCTTCTTTCTTTAGGAGACCAAAGTCATCAGGGGGTGATGGCTTTCTGTTTCATTTTGAAGGGAACCAAGGACAACAAGGAGTGATTTCTTGCTCCTTCCTTTTGAGGGAGACCAAAGTCATCAAGGGGCGATGGCTTTCTCCTTCATTTTGAAGGCAGCCAAAGGCACCAAGGAGTGATGGCTTGGTCCTTCCTTTTGAAGGGAACCCCAAACACCAAGGGGTGATGGCTTGCTCCTTCCTTTTTAAGGGGACCAGAGACATCAAAGGATGATGGCTTGCTTCTTTCTTTAGGAGACCAAAGTCATCAGGGGGTGATGGCTTTCTGTTTCATTTTGAAGGGAACCAAGGACAACAAGGAGTGATTTCTTGCTCCTTCCTTTTGAGGGAGACCAAAGTCATCAAGGGGCGATGGCTTTCTCCTTCATTTTGAAGGCAGCCAAAGGCACCAAGGAGTGATGGCTTGGTCCTTCCTTTTGAAGGGAACCCCAAACACCAAGGGGTGATGGCTTGCTCCTTCCTTTTTAAGGGGACCAGAGACATCAAAGGATGATGGCTTGCTTCTTTCTTTAGGAGACCAAAGTCATCAGGGGGTGATGGCTTTCTGTTTCATTTTGAAGGGAACCAAGGACAACAAGGAGTGATTTCTTGCTCCTTCCTTTTGAGGGAGACCAAAGTCATCAAGGGGCGATGGCTTTCTCCTTCATTTTGAAGGCAGCCAAAGGCACCAAGGAGTGATGGCTTGGTCCTTCCTTTTGAAGGGAACCCCAAACACCAAGGGGTGATGGCTTGCTCCTTCCTTTTTAAGGGGACCAGAGACATCAAAGGATGATGGCTTGCTTCTTTCTTTAGGAGACCAAAGTCATCAGGGGGTGATGGCTTTCTGTTTCATTTTGAAGGGAACCAAGGACAACAAGGAGTGATTTCTTGCTCCTTCCTTTTGAGGGAGACCAAAGTCATCAAGGGGCGATGGCTTTCTCCTTCATTTTGAAGGCAGCCAAAGGCACCAAGGAGTGATGGCTTGGTCCTTCCTTTTGAAGGGAACCCCAAACACCAAGGGGTGATGGCTTGCTCCTTCCTTTTTAAGGGGACCAGAGACATCAAAGGATGATGGCTTGCTTCTTTCTTTAGGAGACCAAAGTCATCAGGGGGTGATGGCTTTCTGTTTCATTTTGAAGGGAACCAAGGACAACAAGGAGTGATTTCTTGCTCCTTCCTTTTGAGGGAGACCAAAGTCATCAAGGGGCGATGGCTTTCTCCTTCATTTTGAAGGCAGCCAAAGGCACCAAGGAGTGATGGCTTGGTCCTTCCTTTTGAAGGGAACCCCAAACACCAAGGGGTGATGGCTTGCTCCTTCCTTTTTAAGGGGACCAGAGACATCAAAGGATGATGGCTTGCTTCTTTCTTTAGGAGACCAAAGTCATCAGGGGGTGATGGCTTTCTGTTTCATTTTGAAGGGAACCAAGGACAACAAGGAGTGATTTCTTGCTCCTTCCTTTTGAGGGAGACCAAAGTCATCAAGGGGCGATGGCTTTCTCCTTCATTTTGAAGGCAGCCAAAGGCACCAAGGAGTGATGGCTTGGTCCTTCCTTTTGAAGGGAACCCCAAACACCAAGGGGTGATGGCTTGCTCCTTCCTTTTTAAGGGGACCAGAGACATCAAAGGATGATGGCTTGCTTCTTTCTTTAGGAGACCAAAGTCATCAGGGGGTGATGGCTTTCTGTTTCATTTTGAAGGGAACCAAGGACAACAAGGAGTGATTTCTTGCTCCTTCCTTTTGAGGGAGACCAAAGTCATCAAGGGGCGATGGCTTTCTCCTTCATTTTGAAGGCAGCCAAAGGCACCAAGGAGTGATGGCTTGGTCCTTCCTTTTGAAGGGAACCCCAAACACCAAGGGGTGATGGCTTGCTCCTTCCTTTTTAAGGGGACCAGAGACATCAAAGGATGATGGCTTGCTTCTTTCTTTAGGAGACCAAAGTCATCAGGGGGTGATGGCTTTCTGTTTCATTTTGAAGGGAACCAAGGACAACAAGGAGTGATTTCTTGCTCCTTCCTTTTGAGGGAGACCAAAGTCATCAAGGGGCGATGGCTTTCTCCTTCATTTTGAAGGCAGCCAAAGGCACCAAGGAGTGATGGCTTGGTCCTTCCTTTTGAAGGGAACCCCAAACACCAAGGGGTGATGGCTTGCTCCTTCCTTTTTAAGGGGACCAGAGACATCAAAGGATGATGGCTTGCTTCTTTCTTTAGGAGACCAAAGTCATCAGGGGGTGATGGCTTTCTGTTTCATTTTGAAGGGAACCAAGGACAACAAGGAGTGATTTCTTGCTCCTTCCTTTTGAGGGAGACCAAAGTCATCAAGGGGCGATGGCTTTCTCCTTCATTTTGAAGGCAGCCAAAGGCACCAAGGAGTGATGGCTTGGTCCTTCCTTTTGAAGGGAACCCCAAACACCAAGGGGTGATGGCTTGCTCCTTCCTTTTTAAGGGGACCAGAGACATCAAAGGATGATGGCTTGCTTCTTTCTTTAGGAGACCAAAGTCATCAGGGGGTGATGGCTTTCTGTTTCATTTTGAAGGGAACCAAGGACAACAAGGAGTGATTTCTTGCTCCTTCCTTTTGAGGGAGACCAAAGTCATCAAGGGGCGATGGCTTTCTCCTTCATTTTGAAGGCAGCCAAAGGCACCAAGGAGTGATGGCTTGGTCCTTCCTTTTGAAGGGAACCCCAAACACCAAGGGGTGATGGCTTGCTCCTTCCTTTTTAAGGGGACCAGAGACATCAAAGGATGATGGCTTGCTTCTTTCTTTAGGAGACCAAAGTCATCAGGGGGTGATGGCTTTCTGTTTCATTTTGAAGGGAACCAAGGACAACAAGGAGTGATTTCTTGCTCCTTCCTTTTGAGGGAGACCAAAGTCATCAAGGGGCGATGGCTTTCTCCTTCATTTTGAAGGCAGCCAAAGGCACCAAGGAGTGATGGCTTGGTCCTTCCTTTTGAAGGGAACCCCAAACACCAAGGGGTGATGGCTTGCTCCTTCCTTTTTAAGGGGACCAGAGACATCAAAGGATGATGGCTTGCTTCTTTCTTTAGGAGACCAAAGTCATCAGGGGGTGATGGCTTTCTGTTTCATTTTGAAGGGAACCAAGGACAACAAGGAGTGATTTCTTGCTCCTTCCTTTTGAGGGAGACCAAAGTCATCAAGGGGCGATGGCTTTCTCCTTCATTTTGAAGGCAGCCAAAGGCACCAAGGAGTGATGGCTTGGTCCTTCCTTTTGAAGGGAACCCCAAACACCAAGGGGTGATGGCTTGCTCCTTCCTTTTTAAGGGGACCAGAGACATCAAAGGATGATGGCTTGCTTCTTTCTTTAGGAGACCAAAGTCATCAGGGGGTGATGGCTTTCTGTTTCATTTTGAAGGGAACCAAGGACAACAAGGAGTGATTTCTTGCTCCTTCCTTTTGAGGGAGACCAAAGTCATCAAGGGGCGATGGCTTTCTCCTTCATTTTGAAGGCAGCCAAAGGCACCAAGGAGTGATGGCTTGGTCCTTCCTTTTGAAGGGAACCCCAAACACCAAGGGGTGATGGCTTGCTCCTTCCTTTTTAAGGGGACCAGAGACATCAAAGGATGATGGCTTGCTTCTTTCTTTAGGAGACCAAAGTCATCAGGGGGTGATGGCTTTCTGTTTCATTTTGAAGGGAACCAAGGACAACAAGGAGTGATTTCTTGCTCCTTCCTTTTGAGGGAGACCAAAGTCATCAAGGGGCGATGGCTTTCTCCTTCATTTTGAAGGCAGCCAAAGGCACCAAGGAGTGATGGCTTGGTCCTTCCTTTTGAAGGGAACCCCAAACACCAAGGGGTGATGGCTTGCTCCTTCCTTTTTAAGGGGACCAGAGACATCAAAGGATGATGGCTTGCTTCTTTCTTTAGGAGACCAAAGTCATCAGGGGGTGATGGCTTTCTGTTTCATTTTGAAGGGAACCAAGGACAACAAGGAGTGATTTCTTGCTCCTTCCTTTTGAGGGAGACCAAAGTCATCAAGGGGCGATGGCTTTCTCCTTCATTTTGAAGGCAGCCAAAGGCACCAAGGAGTGATGGCTTGGTCCTTCCTTTTGAAGGGAACCCCAAACACCAAGGGGTGATGGCTTGCTCCTTCCTTTTTAAGGGGACCAGAGACATCAAAGGATGATGGCTTGCTTCTTTCTTTAGGAGACCAAAGTCATCAGGGGGTGATGGCTTTCTGTTTCATTTTGAAGGGAACCAAGGACAACAAGGAGTGATTTCTTGCTCCTTCCTTTTGAGGGAGACCAAAGTCATCAAGGGGCGATGGCTTTCTCCTTCATTTTGAAGGCAGCCAAAGGCACCAAGGAGTGATGGCTTGGTCCTTCCTTTTGAAGGGAACCCCAAACACCAAGGGGTGATGGCTTGCTCCTTCCTTTTTAAGGGGACCAGAGACATCAAAGGATGATGGCTTGCTTCTTTCTTTAGGAGACCAAAGTCATCAGGGGGTGATGGCTTTCTGTTTCATTTTGAAGGGAACCAAGGACAACAAGGAGTGATTTCTTGCTCCTTCCTTTTGAGGGAGACCAAAGTCATCAAGGGGCGATGGCTTTCTCCTTCATTTTGAAGGCAGCCAAAGGCACCAAGGAGTGATGGCTTGGTCCTTCCTTTTGAAGGGAACCCCAAACACCAAGGGGTGATGGCTTGCTCCTTCCTTTTTAAGGGGACCAGAGACATCAAAGGATGATGGCTTGCTTCTTTCTTTAGGAGACCAAAGTCATCAGGGGGTGATGGCTTTCTGTTTCATTTTGAAGGGAACCAAGGACAACAAGGAGTGATTTCTTGCTCCTTCCTTTTGAGGGAGACCAAAGTCATCAAGGGGCGATGGCTTTCTCCTTCATTTTGAAGGCAGCCAAAGGCACCAAGGAGTGATGGCTTGGTCCTTCCTTTTGAAGGGAACCCCAAACACCAAGGGGTGATGGCTTGCTCCTTCCTTTTTAAGGGGACCAGAGACATCAAAGGATGATGGCTTGCTTCTTTCTTTAGGAGACCAAAGTCATCAGGGGGTGATGGCTTTCTGTTTCATTTTGAAGGGAACCAAGGACAACAAGGAGTGATTTCTTGCTCCTTCCTTTTGAGGGAGACCAAAGTCATCAAGGGGCGATGGCTTTCTCCTTCATTTTGAAGGCAGCCAAAGGCACCAAGGAGTGATGGCTTGGTCCTTCCTTTTGAAGGGAACCCCAAANAAAATTAAAGGAAAGCCTATTTAATATTATATGTAATATTTCATTAAAGCCTATTTAATATTAAAATGAAAGGAAAGCCCATTTAATATTATATATAATATTTCATTAAAGCCTATTTAATATTAAAATTAAAGGAAAGCCTATTTAATATTATATGTAATATTTCATTAAAGCCTATTTAATATTAAAATGAAAGGAAAGCCCATTTAATATTATATATAATATTTCATTAAAGCCTATTTAATATTAAAATTAAAGGAAAGCCTATTTAATATTATATGTAATATTTCATTAAGGCCTATTTAATATTAAAATTAAAGGAAAGTCTATTTAATATTATATGTAATATTTAATTAAAGCCTATTTAATATTAAAATTAAAGGAAAGCCCATTTAATATTACATATAATATTTCATTAAAGCCTATTTAATATTAAAATTAAAGGAACACTTATTTAATATTATACATAATATTTAATTAAAGCCTATTTAATATTAAAATTAAAGCCTATTTAATATTATATATATATTTAATATATATAAAGTTTAGGCAGCGAAAGTCCACAGGAATAGCCCTGAACACATTTTTTTAAAAAGAGCTAATTTCCCACTGGGTTATTTTGGTAGTATATTGTATTTATTCATCAAATATTTATTGTTATCCTTATTAACAACAAGAAGAAGAATAACTTGAATTTATATAGCACTTTCAGGTTTGCAAAGCGCTTTTGAAATCTGATCTCTACCACACAAGAATCCTTTGGGGGTAGTTGCTGTAATTTAGTCATGATCCAACTCCCTGCAAGCCCATGATGGACCATCGTTATCCAGGGGGTTTTCTCAGCAAGGATACTGGAGTGCTTTGCCATTTTCTTCTCTGGGACATCCAGCGGATCCTTTGGTCAGGCAATCAGAGAGAGCAGGGAAGTGCCAGATTTGAACTCAGGTTTCCCTGACTCTAGGGCCAGCACTCCATCCACTCAGCTGCCTCCTGGGCATACCGAGGTTAAATGACTCCCTCATATTCACACGACTTGGGAGGTGTCTGAAGCTTGGATATGAGCCGTCTTCCTGACTCCGGATCCAGTGCTCTAACCGCCGAGCCACACTTTTGAGGTAGATTCTATAATTATTCCCATTTCAAAGACGATGAACCCAAGCCTAAGCCTAGGAGAGTTTAAGTGACTTGCTCAGGTCCACACAGTTAATTATTAAGCGTCGGAGGCAAGATTCAAACCTCAGGTCTTCATGGCTTCTGGTCCCAAGCTCTTATTTATGATGCCATATAACCAACCCTGTAAAAGGCAAGTTATTCCAGTAGAATGTATGCTCCTAGAAGGAAGGAGCTGTTCACTTTTTATCTTAGAATCCCCCAGGGCCTGATATATAGTAGTTTATTGAATTAGGTGGAAACAGTGTCAGGGTGTACTGGATAGAGTGAGCTCCGACTGGCACCTGAGAGCCATTTGTTAAATAATTTTTAGTCTGAGCATTTGCATCTCAGGAATCAGAAAAATGCTACAAATCAGCGCTTGATTTATTGTCTTGTTGATTGTTTAGACTGAGAAAGAGAGAAAGAAAGAAATAAAGAAAGAAAGAAAGAGACTGAGAAAATATTAATAAGGCTAATTAAATTTAATAGGGTGTAATGCATGCTCTCCTTTTTTTATTTTTCCGAAGAGCCTATTGTTAAACATTTCCCAACATGTCCTTGTATGGCTTTATAAATATTTTTTGAGCTGTTAGAGGCTCAGGAGAAGTCATTACTTGACTGTAGGCTAATAATAATAATAATGTAGCAGTAATAACAACTGACATTTTTATTGTACTTTAAACAAAGTGTTTTATATGCATTATCTCATTTTAGCCCACTATGGATAAAGTCTTAGGAGAGTAGGCATTAAAGGTCAAAGAGACATATGAGCCAGTCTTTGGTCTCAAGGAACTTATTGTCGAATAGTGAGTAAAGACAGAAACACAAATAAGTGTAAAACCAAAGAGTGGAGTTCAAAGAGTTAAGTTTAAGGAAGAGTCCCAGGAAATGTGCTATAATAAATGTGAGCAAGAAGAGATCATGTTGACCTGAGGGATCTCAGGGAAGATCTTACTGAGGACAGGGCACCTAAATTATCTTTTTTTATTTTTCAAAACCCTTCTCTTTTGTCTTAGTTTCAATTCTAAGACAGAAGAGCAGCAAAGGATAGGCAATTAGGTTTATGTGCCTTGTCCAGGTTCACATAGCTGAGACCAGATTTGAACCCAGGTCCTCCTGACTCCAGTTCTGGTTCTCTGTCCACTGTGCTACCTGGCTGCCCCCTAAATGAACATTAAAGAAAAGCAGGAACTTTAAGAAATGGAGATGGGAAATGGGGAGGGGTGGTCTTTTTCAGGAACTGGAGCTGGAGTGAGCAAGGCTTGGAGATGGGAGAAGGCAAGATGAGAACAGGATTTGAAGAGTGAATCAGGTTGGCTAGACTGTAGTGTAAGGGAAGAGAAAGACTATATAAATAAAGACTTTTTTGTGATATTGATCCCTACTTTAGTCTCCTTCAATCCTGAGTATTTCTTCTCTTTCCCTAAACTTAAGTCTTTCTCTGTCTACTGGCTTCTGTCCTCTACTGCCTCCTTCCCCATATTCTACAAATGTCTCTGTTTCCTCTTTATTTATTTATTTCCCTACCATACTTAAAAACAAATATTCA
The DNA here is from genome assembly GCF_016433145.1 of Gracilinanus agilis. Classification (NCBI taxonomy): domain Eukaryota; kingdom Metazoa; phylum Chordata; class Mammalia; order Didelphimorphia; family Didelphidae; genus Gracilinanus; species Gracilinanus agilis. The sequence goes on from NC_058130.1 coordinate 192,645,127, forward strand.
CTTAACTATTTTTCTCAAGCTATCATCCTAGATATTTCTTACCATTCACAGTTAAACTCCTAGGAAAACGTCGACTATACTTTTCTCTTTTTATTTTCTTCGCCTCCTTCCTGCAATCTGGCTTTAAGTCTCATCACTCAAAGTGCTCTCTCTCCGGTTACCAATGATCTCTAATCGCTTAGTCCAGTGGCCTTTTCTCAGTCCTTATTCTTGATCTCTTTTGAGCTTCTGATACTATGGACCATTCCCTCTTGGATTCTCTCTCTTCTCTGGTCTTTTAGATACTGTTGTCTTGGTTCTCTTTCTGCCCATTGGCTGTTCTTCCTTAGTCTTTTTTTTTGCTGGTGAGTCTTCCCCAAGGCTCTCTTCTGAACCATCTTCTTTCATCTCTATGAAGATGATATCTAGATCTATGGACTTTACCTCTAGCCTCTCTCCTGAGTTCCATTCCTGCTTCACCAAATGCTTATTGCTGAATTCCAGCACCTCGATGCCCTGTAGTTATTTTAAACTCTACAAGTTCAAGATAGAACTCATTCTCTTTCTTCCAATCCCACTCCTCTTCCTCGAGTTTCTACTATTCCTTGTACTCATCTAGATTCACAATCTTGGAGTCTTCCTCAGCTCTTTACTTTCTCATCCTTTTTTCTCATATCAAATTAGGTACCAAGTTTTGTTAATTTTACCTCCATGACATCTCTTGCAAATGACCCCTTCTTTCCACTCACTAAATTACTACCCAAATTCATGGTTTTGGCCTATTGTAATAATCTCCTAGTTGTTCTTGCCTCCAGACTCTCTCCTCTACAGTCTATCCTCCATATAACTGGCAAATTGATATTTCTTTTGTTGTTGTTTTTGTTAAGACGAAGATGGGAGGAGACTGGGTCTCTCTATCATGCTGGGGCTAGAAGTTCCTAATTCATGACCCCACTATTGATGGGCATGGAAGCTTTGCCTTGTTTTATTCCTGACCTGGGCTACATCGTCTAGCCTTAAGCAGCTTAGAGGGAGGGTCTTCACTCCCAGGAGCTCACCATATTGATACACCACTCAGTTCAGACAGCTCATGGGCTTTTAGCCCTCTGACAGCTCAGAAATCCAGAAATTAATCAAAGTTCCATTCTCAGCCTCCTCTGATAACAAGAATTAAAGGTATATACTACTACACAAGACCCACACTGATATTTCTTTTTTTCTTTTAAAATATTATATTTTTTCTAGTTAACAAATAAAAACATTTTTTATAATTCATTTTGAAAAATTTGAGTTCCAAATTCTCTCTGTTTCCACCTCTCTTCTTCAGAAGGCAAGCAATTTGATGTAAGTTATACATATGCAGTCATGCAAAACATTTTCATATAAGTTGTATTGGGCAACAAAACAACAAAGAAAAACAAGAAAAATAAAGTAAAAAAAGATGCTTTGATCTGCATTCCAACTTCAGCAGTTCTTTCTCTGGAGGTGGAGAGAGAGCATTTTTCATCTTGAAGCCTTCAGAATTATCTTAGATTGTTGTATTGGTCAGAATGGCTAAGTTGTTCACAGTTGAACATCATACAGCATTGCTGCTACTGTATAGTGTTCTCCTGGTTTTGCTCACTTCACTTTGTATTAGTTCATCGAAGTCTTCTCAGGTTTTTCTGAAATCATCCTGCTCATCATTTCTTAACAGCACAATGATATATCCCATTACGATCATACACTAAAACCTGTTCAACTATTCCCTGATTGAAGGATATCCTTTTCATTTCTGGTTCCCTGCCACCACAAAAAGAACTGCTAGGAATATTTTTGAATGAATAGATCCTTTTCCTTTTCCTTTTTTGGTGTGATGTCTTTGGGTTTGACCATGTAATTTTCTGCTCAAGAGATATCTTAAATTTATTATCTATATTATATTATATTTAATTATTCAAACCTTCAATTAATTAAATTAACTTATTAATCATACATGAATTAAATTAATAAGTTAATTAGATTAAATTAATTAAATTAGTTAAATTAAAAAATTTTTTTTCATTATTTTAGGTTAACCCCCCCCATTTAGTTACCTATTCAGGCTTTTCCTATATTACTTTCCTTCAAACACTCCATGTTCCAGTCAAACAGGCCTATTAGTGGTCCCTCACAGAGGGCAAGTCACTTAACCCCTGTTTGCCTCAGTTCCTCATCTATAAAATGAGGGCACATTGGAGAAGGATATAACAAACCATTTCAGTTATCTTTACCAAGGAAACCTTATAGGCAAAGTTTAGAGGGTCATGAAGAATTGGATACAACTGAACAACAATTCTGAGAGATGGTGACAAAAAGGAATCAACTGCATTCCAGGTACTGGGGAGAAGATATCCAACATCAGGAACACAGGAGCTGATTGTTAAAATTTCATTACCATCTCCCCTTCTCCCATTTCAGAATAAACTCTAGTGATTTCCTTACTACCAGAATCAACTAAAAAATCTTCAATCTGGCTTTTCAAACTCTTCTTAACTTGACCCCTTCCTACCTTTCTAGTCTTGTTATACTTGAATCCTTTATATCACTCATCAACACTGGCCCATTTGCTATTTCTCAAACATGATACTCCATCTCTCAATTCTCATCTTTGACTTTTTATTGTCTGTCCACTATGCCTGGAAAGAATTTCTGGCTTGCCTGATGTCCTTCAAGACTCAGTTCAAAACTCACCTTCTGCAAAAGGCCTTTCTCAGTATGACCTTCTGCCAGCAGCTTTCCTCTGAGATTTCCTTCCATTTACTGTATGTATTTTATATAGGAGATTTTTTAGAATGTGATCTCCGTGAGGTCAGGAACTGTGTTTTTGCCTCTGTTTTTGTCACCCAGGAGCCAGGCACATTTGAATTCTTATTGACTAACTGACTTTGCCCATACCTTAGATTTTGTTTGATAGTAGGGGGAGTGGAAGATGGAGGTAGTTAACAAAGGTCTACAAAAAAGACCTTTTTCAAATGCAAATTTCCTTTAATGTTGTAGTAAAAGCCTTGAACTGAGCTGTCAGTGACTAACCAGCAGCCCCTTTTGCTGCCTCCGTGACACCTTTCCTGACATCATTTATTTTTGTGCCAACCGCATCTGTCTCTTTGTGTTCTACTTTCTGTCACCCCCATGCTTCTCCCCAAACACCCTGTTTAGCCCACCCCCTCTTTAGGCTTTGACTCAGCAGGAGCTCTTCCTACACAGCAGTAGGAACCTTGGAATGGGGTGGATTTTGGGGAAAAGATAATATAATGATACCTACAATCTGGCATAATCCATCCATCCATCCATCTATCCTTCCATCTATCCTTCCACCTGTCTGTCTGTCTATCTATCTATCTATCTATCTATCTATCTATCTATCTATCTATCCATCCATCCATCCATCCATCCATTGCTCATCTATTTTTTTTAACCCTTACTTTCTGTCTTAGTATCTGTTCTAAGACAAAGAATGATAAGGGCCAGACAATCAGGGTTTAGTGACTTGCCCGATGTCACATAGCTAGGAAGTATCTGGGGCTAGATTTGAGTCCAGGCCCTCCCATTTCCAGGCCTGGCACTCCATCCATTTTGCTACCTTGCTGCTTTATCCATGTATGACATCCAGAGATGGTCACTTTGCTTCTTGAAAAATGTAAAGGGAATCTTTAGGCTCTTATTTTTTTTTAATTAAAAACCAAACAAGCAAATCCTTACTTTCTGTCTTAGAATTGTTACCAAGTATTGGTTTCAAGTCAGAAGAGAGATAAGAATTAGCCAATTGGGGTTAAGTGACTTGTCCAGGGTTGTTCAGTGTCATTCAATGTCAGAGATAAAATTTGAATCCAGAACCTCCTGTTTCCAGGGGTATAAGGTCTTATTTACTGGTTACCACCAAAAGGTCCAGAGTTAGCAACCATTATGTGATTTGTGAAGCAGGGAGTGTGTATGCTGGGTAGGTGGGTAGGATGAATTTTGCAGGCTATGGGTGTACTGGTAGTGATTAGGATAGAAATGTCCTGAGCAGCTAACCCTAGGCTCCGAAAGCCTTAGGGGGATTTTGACAATGTAAAATTTAAGGTAATATTCAATAACTCCAAGTACTATATTTTTATAAGGTTTATTAATAATCACTTGAAGTAGAAGAAAATAAAAAGAACAGAAGTAAAAACCTGAGGAAAAAACACCTGAGTAAAATTCTCTTGCCTCTTACCTCACCCTGACATTTTTACAGCCGAGTTTCTGGGAGGAGAGAGTGGGTGGAGCTACACAAAACTTATATCCTCCCTATATTAGCACTTAATGTGAGAAGAAACATGGGAAGCTGGGAAAGAGAGTTCCTGGGGAGCAAATCTCTAATTATACAATCCTCTCCTGTGATTCCACTGGGAAACGAGCATGTAGAAATCTCCCAGATTTACAAGCCTAGTTTCCCCAGTGAATCAGTACACATAACCACCTTATATCTCTAAAGATCTCTAACTAGAGGTACATACAATATTGCATTTTCTAAGGGGAAATTACAATAATTTGGGGATAAGAGGTAAATAAAAGAGATAGAGAACAAAACCAATGATTGCTAGGTGCATTGACAAAAAGACAATTGGGGGCAGTCCCCTTTGGCATAAGAGTTTACATTCAAAATAAATGCATTCAACCCCGCCACAGTTCAAATCACCACATCCCAAAGTTCATTCTGGATCTTTTGGTGCAGTGTGTGGTTTCTGTAGGTATCTTCATGGCGCCTTCTCCAAACAGTTCACTTTCTTGATTTGGGGAGGTAGCAAGTTTCTTATCCTAAAATTACTCTCAAACAAGAAAAATTTTTATTAATCTAGAATTTTATGACATGAATACAATCCCCTCTGAGGAGGATCTTGACCAATACGTGGGTCACCCCAGGATACATGGCTGAGTTATGAGGCATATGAATCAATTGTCAAAAGAAAATCAAAAACAAATAAAAACAAATAGAAGAGAAGAAAAAAATCAAAATTAAATAGTATATAAAAAATTCTGAGTAAACAAGAATAAGCTCATAACAGTTCCTGGAATCAGGGCCCAATAAAGTGATTTGTGTCCCATAAGCCTGTAGTAGCAATTATAACAATGTAGCACTTACCCATTGGCAGCCAGGACTACAGAAAATTGCCACACAATAAAAGAAAGAAATGGGACTAAATTTTGAAGCAGATGGGAAATAGTACTCCCTGGTCTGATTTTACCTTTGCTCTCAGGGATAGGGGAGCCAAAATGGCAGCCAAACTGAGGTACTTGGTAGAAGTCTGGATCTAGCATGAGGGAATCTTGTGTCTGAGGTTGTCAAACAGCTGCTTCTTTGAACCCCTAAATAAGTTCAAGTCCCTTGTCTTGTCACAGAATCTCATCAATCTCACCAGGATTGGTTGGCCTCCTTAACCTTGTGTTCTTTGGCACTGTACAGGTTAACTTTATGCTCCTTGGCACTGTGCAGTGGATCTTTAGCGATCCCTTCTCCTGGAATCAGACACAATCATTAATCAAAGTCCCATAATATTTAACAACCAATAGCAGTTTTCCATAGTCTAAAGCTTTTGGGTATGCTAATGGATATTTTAAACTTATCCTAGTGCAAAATGAAAAAAAAACATTAATACTGGTAACATGTGCTTCAAGTACAAAAATGAGAGAAAAAAGGAAACTCAAATACTATATTGCACATACAAGGAAAAACAATAATAAAATAAAAAATATATAGTTCACATTCAGTGACACACTGTGTTACCCAAGGAGAAGTACAATACTAAGGTTTCTCACCCCATAATGAGATCCATTTCCTTTTTAATGTGGCCATGATCCACAGTGTGAGTGCACATGATTTTCACCAAGTAACAGCTTTTTAAAACAGTAGTATAGCAGCTAATGCACATTCAAAGAAGTATCAAAATCCCCCAAATCATAAGAGCACATTTAATGACAATAGCAAACAAACCCACTATCATTAGGATTCACATGAGTGGCTGTGTGACATTTAAAAAACTTTTGAAGTTCATGGATACTTGTCACAAGTTCTCCAGATCTAACCAATCTTTCAACCTTGGCAAAGATATTTCTAACAGTCTATTACTGCCATCATTCCAAAATTTGGCAGGAGAAACCAGAAAAAAAAACTCCTCTGTACTGCCGATGAAAACCTTTTGGGTCTAAAATGTCACCAAGAATCTAGATCATTCTGGTGGAAGGGTAGAGTAAGCTGAAGAGTTACAAATATAAAAACCTGTCTAGGGGTTACAAAACCCCCTGGGAAAACCTTCCCACCTCCTCAATGAGATTATAACCCGTCATGGGGTAACCAAGCCCTTTGGGAAACCTCCCTCCTCTGGTATGAGACTGTAATAGCCATAAAAGGCAAATCTGTATAAGGTCCAACCATTGCAATGGGGAGGCGAGAACTACAATAGTGAAAATTACTTCAGATGTCTCATCCATTACATTTGTATAAATGTGGAAGTGGGGAATACAATAGTGCTATTGCACTTCACTTCAACTACTAAATGGATCCTTAACTCTTGTTACAAACAGCTCAAAGTAGGTAAATGATCAGTCATAGGTAGTGGTGCTACTAGATATCTAAAAATCACTTCTGAAGACCCCTTAAAATCAATTGAGATTTTTAGTTCAGTAAATTCTCCAAAGGTTGTATATAGGTTGTAACCAGTTTGATGGAGTCCATCCATCATCATCTATGTGACAAATAACAAAGGCAAAAAGGAACAAAATCCTGTTAAAGCAGATGGATATGGTGACCAACCCAGCATCCATAAGGAACAATGGTTTTGTCATGGAAAAGGATTTGTCCAAGTTTTTTATGGACTTTTATAATGGTATTTTCTCTAGTCCAGTCATAGGGGAAGGGTACAAATAAAGGCAGTGCAACAGAATATATAGCTAATAGCCAAAACACAGTAGCTAAAAATGACATAGTGTAACAGAAGATATTAGATTAGATCAATATGTGAACTTAAAAATAAAGTTGAATTTTAAAGCAAATAATCAACAAATACAATATATGTGACAGGATGTGAGCAATGAATTCAAGAGTCCTTTTCTCCAATTCTGATAGCTGCATTACAGAGACTTCTTCACTATTGGGGGGGGGGGGGGAACAAACTGAAATAGCTGCTCCATGCTATGTTCCTCTGCTGAAAAGCAGCTAGCACAGGCTTGAGACTCATGTGGGGGTAGGGGTGGTGGAAAGGGTATTTATACCTCACCCTTCGAGCAGAAAAAACAAGGTGCTTCTAAATGGCTCTTGAACCCTTGGGCAATTGGATGAAAACTGCAGTAGCTTCTGGACAGCAGTGAAAAACAACAACAACAAAAAAAATAGCCCAGAGAAAACCAGCTTATCAGCAGGAACAAAATTTATCTGCTCCCTAATCTTTACTCAAAGGTTTTCTTAAAAAAAAAAAAATAATCAAGGATTCTGCCCCTTTGTAGATGCCAACAATGTAAAATTTAAATTAATATCCAATAACTCCAAGTATTATGTTTTATAAGGTTTATTAATAATCACTTGAAGTAGAAGAAAATAAAAAAAAAAAAGTAAAACCTGAGTAAAAAAACACCTGAGTAAAATTCTTCTGCCTCTCACCTCACCCCCACTTCCACAGCCTCATTTACAGAAGAGAGAGAGGGTAGAGCTACACAAAACTTATATCCTCCTTATGTTAGCATGTAACAGGAGAAGGAACATGGGAAACTGGGAAAGAGAGTTCCTGGGGAGCAAATTTATAATTATATAGTATCTTGCATGGGGCAGGGTGGGAGACTTTGTGTTGAGAGATGTATGTGTTCCAGACAAGCCTCATAATTTGCTATCAGGAAAGGGTGGGATGCAATCAATTTTTCTACCCTCTAATTGGTTAATCACATCTCATGGAGCTAAACAAGTTCTCCTTGGAATCAGGCCATAACCCCTACTTTGAAGACTACTGTTCTAATCAGTCCTCTAAACAGCTACCAATATGATACTTCTAAAAAACGAGTCTGTTCATGACATTCCCAGCCATACTAAAATAAAATAAATATAGTTGTTTTCCTACCACCTATCTATCTATTGTTTGCCTGCCTGTCTGTCTGCTTGTCTGTCTCTGTCTGCCTATCTGCCTATCTGCCTGTCTATCCATCCATCCATTGCTCACTCCTCATTTGACATTCAAATCCCTTCATAATTTGGCTGCAAACTACTTCCCCAATAGTATTTATTATACATTGTTGTCCTGCTTATACTATATTTTAGCAAAATTGACTTAGTTAATATTCCTTGTAAATATCCCTTTTCCTGTCTCCATATCTTATCATAAGATCACAGATTTAAAGCTGACATGAATCTAAAGGTCATCTAGATCACTTCCTTCATTTTATAGATGAGGAAACCGACACCACTGAAGTTGATTGACTAGCCCATAGTCATAAAGATAGCAAATGGCAGTGAGTTGTTTTCTTTTTTAAACCCTTACCTTCCATCTTAGAATCAGTACTAAGTACTGGTTTTAAGATAGCAGTGCAGTGAGGGCTAGGCAAAGGGGGTTAAATGACTTGCCCAGGCTCACATGGCTAGGAAGTATCTGAAGCCAGATTTGTGGCTGTGAGTTTTTAAACAGAAATTCTCTCACTTCAAGGCTAGAGACGAAAAAAAAAATACACTTTTGTTTGCCCTATTGTTTATATATTTTAAATTAAAAAAATTTCCCCCAGTTAACAAGCATTTATTTTACTCCCCTTCTCTATCTACTCTACTGAAAACAAAACAGAAAAAAATTTGTAACAACTATTAGTCAATCAAAATATATCACTATGTATTGGTCATATCCCAAAATATGCCTTATTATGCATATTAGATCATTGCCTCTCTGTTTGTGTTGTGGGAGAGCTTTAAGGTAAAACCCTAGATCTGGACAGATTGCCCTTGTCAAGAATGACAACTACAATAGCTAGCTTAAAAATAAAAGAGATTTATTAATTTGAATGTAAGTCAAATGGAATGGCTGAGGGAGGCAGAAAGGGTGGAATGCTGCCTCCTAGAGATGTGTTCTGGGCTTTATATACCCTTTTGACAACAGGACCTACGTGACTAGAGATAGGATGATGATGGCATGTTACTACGTCTTTGGAACCCAAGATGAGGTATGTGGTTATGTCCTATGCTTCAGAGTCAAAAGGGAGTGAACTGTCCAGTTTAGAGGATGATCAGATATCTGGGATATAAAATAGATGCTTATTAGGAGTAAGCTGGGAGATGCCTATCTGTGCTCATCAAGAATGAAGGGAGATGGGGCAGCTGGGTAGCTCAGTGGATTGAGAGCCAGGCCTAGAGATGGGAGGTCCTAGGTTCAAATCTGGCCTCAGACACTTCCCAACTGTGTGACCCTGGGCAAGTCACTTGACCCTCGTTGCCTACCCTTACTGTTCTTCTGTCTTGGAGCCAATACGCAGTAAGGGCTTAAAAAAAAAAAAAAGAATGAGGGGAGAGGTCAGAGGGGAATCTTCCTCTTAGCTCAGTCACTTTCCCTAGCACTTTGGGAATGCAAGGAAAAATGAGTCTATTACATACTCTCTGACCTGGGACACTTTCTGGGGTTTTGTCTAGTAGAAGCCTGTACCCCTATATCATTAGAAGATAAAAAGAATTCATCATCACTACTATGAAATCATATTTGATCATTACCCTGATCAGTATTCGTAAGTCTTTGAAAATTGTTCATTTTCATAAAGTTGTTTTAGTATAAAATGTTTTCCTGTTTCTGTTCACTTTAGTCTGTATCATATACAAATCTTTGTAGGTTTCTGTGAAACTGTCCCCTTGATTTCTTCAGCAGAATGTCTAATATGGAAAAATGTTGGAATTTAAAATAAAAAAACTTGAATATTAAAAGATATTTTTACATGTATTGGGGGAAATAAAATATTTTTTTAAAAAAGGAACTGTTCTTGTCATCATTTCTTTCAGTCCAATAGAATTCAATTATTCAATCATTATATTCACACACCTCATTTGCTCAGCCATTCCCCAGATCCTCCTCAGTTTCCAGTGCGTGGCCAACACAAAAGGAATCACTATAACTGTTTTTGGGGTATAGTCTTAATTGTGGTTTCACTGAGTCAAAAAATAGTTTTGGGGCATACTTCCAAATTACTTTCCAGAATGGTTGAACCAATTCACAGCTACACCAACAGTGCCTCAATGTGCCTGTTTTTTCAACCTTCCAACATCTGCCATCTTTCTTCCTTTTCTTTCTTTCTTCCTTTTCTTTCTTCCTTTTCTTTCTTTCTTTCTTTCTTTCTTTCTTTCTTTCTTTCTTTCTTTCTTTCTTTCTTTCTTTCTTTCTTTCTTTCTTTCTTTCTTTCTTTC
>NC_058130.1:192655759-192672009 GCF_016433145.1 Gracilinanus agilis
TTTCCTTTCCTTTCCTTTCCTTTCCTTTCCTTTCTTTCCTTTTTCCTTTCCCCACTAAAACCAAGCTGCCTCTTTTTCACTGATGGTCTCCTATTCCTTGAATGTACATCTTCTTCTTCACTTCAGAATCCCTACCTCCCTTCAAAGATCAGCTCAAGTGTTACCTTTTAGAGAAGGACATTCTACTTTGCATTTACCTTGTAAATACTTTGTATCCTTACCTGTATAGATGTTCTTTCCCATGATAAAACTGTTCCTTGAGATTTGGTTCTGGCTCATTTTTGTCATATATATCTAGCACTTAGCACACAGTAGGCTTTTTAGTAAGTGCTTATTGATTGATGGAAATTAGATATTCTAAGAAGTGGAGATTAAAAGGAGTATAAGGGGAACAGCATGTGCAAAGACCTGGAGATAGGAATTGGATAGCAGTGTGGCACTGTGTTCATTTAGGCACTTGTTCTGTTTTACTATCTGTATTTTGAAAAACTTGTATCTTTTGCAGTCAACAAATTGAGTATCTCCTGAGTGAAAGATGGCTTCTGAAGGATCCATTTATGTCACTCGGTAGAGCTCAAAGCACATCTTTATTGACAATACCTGCTTTATAACGAGCTTTTGTGCTAGATCATGCTATGCCCTCCTGTTTATGAGCTGTGTGACCCTAAGCCATCATTTAACCTCTCCTGGACTCAGTTCCTTCAACTACAAAATGATTGTCTGCCATAGAGTGGAAAGAACATTGGATCAGGAACCAGAGGATCTTGGTTGAGATCTCTGTTCTGCTCCTTGCATGGTTTTGGGCAAGTGACTCAGTTTCCTTACCTGTTGTACTCAAAAGTCTCTAAATTTCCTTCTAGATAATGCTGTGAACCTGTGTAATAGCTTCCCTTCTCTTGTTTAATATTCACTGACTCTCTGACTATACAGAAGGTGAAGAGGGCAGCCAGACAGCAATGTGTGATTATGAGTTTCTAAAGCAATATTAAAAATATGGTTGTGTTAAGATAAGAATTGGCAGCTGCTTAATTCTCATTATAGTATTCAGCTTGTCCCTGGGACCAGAATCAATTCTTGATATTTCTAAGCTGGTCGCAGGATTAGTTTACCTTCTCATTGCCTTGAGATACTCCTTTTTCCTTTTGGGGTCCCAGCCCCCAAAAGCCATCATCCTTTAACTTGTCATCTGTGGCACAGAACCCCATAAAGACTCTGGGGTCACATGGACTAAATATGATTCTGACGCATTGATCCAAAGGTCATTAATCTTCTTCAGCATTTGCTCTGACTTTTTCACTTAAAAAAAATCCTTTCTTCTGTCTTAGTATGAATTCTTTAAACTTTTTTTTAATTAAAAAAATTCCCTTACCTTCCATCTTAGAATCAATACAGAAGGGGGCAGCTGAGTAGCTCAGTGGATTGAGAGTCAGGCCTAGAGAGGGGAGGCATGATTTCAGTCCTCCAGCCATAGCCTTTGTTGGAAATTCTTCTTTTCCAAGAAGCATGTTGTAAAATAAAGCTTCTTGGAGGTTAGACCCCGAAACATCAAATTTAGGAATTCCAGGTTTCTTAGGACAACCTTGAACTCAAGAGTAATTGAGGATCAGCTTCAAGGCTTTGGGATCCATACTCAGAAAATTTCTTCTTAGTGTATGTGAAACAATAAGTTATCTGGGAGGTTTAGGGATTCCAAAGCACTTTAATATATTGTCTCATTTAAACCCTGAAATAACATTCTTAATTAGGTACTATCATCAACCTCATTTTATAGATGAGTCTGAAGCAGAATTCAAACTTGGGTTTTTTTCTATCTCCAAATCTCAACATTCTATCCATCGAGCTGCCTCACATGCCATGTATCACTACTGTGAGTCTTTGAAAGAATCTCATCAATGATCTGGCCACTACTATATCTTGGACATAGAAAGTCTATTCTCAAAAATTCTTTTTTTTTACTTAAAAAATTATCATTATTCCAAATGTTTACAATACTAAACAAAGCAAGCATTTCCATGTATAAAGAAAAACAAAGTAATATACAAATGAAATCCTAAAATCTCCTATATGTTGAACCTACTTTTCTTCATATCTACATAGTAGAATCTGTCCTCAAGTGTCCCAGATGCCTCCCTCCCCATCCACATCACATAGGATAGTGCCAGAGAGGCCAACATATTCATATAAATTGAGTCTTTCATGTTTTATCTTTTCTGTTCACTTTTTGGAGATAATATTCTCAATTTATTCTTCCAGTGTTAGTACTGTAGCTACATATAATGGAATCATGGTTCTACTCATTTCATTGTTCATTATCTCATATGATTCTTTCCAGTTTTTTAAAAAAAATTAGTCTATCATTTCTTATGGCACAGTGGTATTTCATCACAAGCATATATCACAATTCGTTTAGCCATTCCCCAATTTGTGGGCATCCCCTCAGTTTCTTTTTTCTTTTTTAAAATTTATTTATTTATAATATTTTTCCATGGTTACATGATTCTCTCCACTTCCCTCCCTATTCCCCAAGCTGACAAGCAGTTCCACTGGGTTATACATGTATCATTGTTCAAGACCTATTTCCATCTTATTCATATTTGCAATAGAGTGATCTTTAAACATCAAAACCCCAATTATATCCCCATCAAACCAGGCAATTGATCATATAGTTTTCTTCTGTGTTTCTGCTCCCACAGTTCTTTCTCTGATTGTGGATAGTGTTCTTTCTCATAAGTCCCTCAGAATTGTCCTGGATCCTTGCATTGCTGCTAGTAGAGAAGTCCATTATGTTCGATTGTGCCAAAGTGTATCAGTCTCTGTGTACAATGTTCTCATGGCTCTGCTGCTTTCACTCTGCATCAATTCCTGGAGGTCTTTCCAGTTCACATGGAATTCCTCCAGTTCATCATTCCTTTCACCACAATAGCATTTCATTGCCACCAGATATCCCAATTTGTTCAGCCATTCCCCAATCGATGGACACCCTCTCATTTTCCATGTTTTTGCTACCACAAAGAGCAGAGCTATAAATTTTTTTGTACAAGTGTTTTTCTTTATTATCTCTTTGGGTCACAAACCAAGCAGTGGTATGGCTGGGTCAAAAGGCAGATGGTCTTTTAAAGCCTTTTGGGCATAGTTCCAAATTGCCCTCCAGAATGGTTGGATTAATTCACAACTCCACCAGCAGTGAAATAGTGTCCCAATTTTTGCCTCATCCCTTCCAACATTTATCACTTTCCTTTGCTGCCATGTTGGCCTATCTGCTAGGTGTAAGGTGGTACCTCAGAATTATTTTTATTTGTATTTCTGTAATCAGGAGAAATTTAGAACACTTTTTCATCTGATTATTGATAGTTTTGGTTTCTTCATCTAAGAACTTCATACCCCTTGATCATTTGCCAGTTGGGGAATGGCTTATTATTATTATTATTTTTTGTAAATTGGACTTTGTTTCTTATATATTTGCGAAATTAAACCTTTGTCAGAGAGTTTTGTTATAAAGATTTTTTCCAAGCTTGTTGCTTTCCTTTTAATTTTGGTTACATTGGTTTTGTTTGTACAAACGCTTTTTAATTTGATGTAATCAAAATAATTCACTTTACCTTTTGTAATGTTCTCTATCTTTTACTTGGTCGTAAATTCCTTCCTTTCCCACAGATCTGACAGGTATATTATTCTATGTTCACCTAATTTATAGTATTTAAGGCATTTACCCATTTTGAATTTATCTTGGTATAGGGTGTGAGATGTTGATCTAGACCTGATTTTCCTCATACTGTTGTCCGATTTTCCCAGCAGTTTTTGTCAAATAGTGAGTTCTTGTCCCAAAGGCTGGGATCTTTGGGTTTATTGAACACTAACTTGCTGAGGTCATTTACCCCTAGTTTATTTCATTGATCCATCGTTCTCAGAAATTCTAGTCCTTGATGTTCCCCAAAAAGAAAACAGAAAGACAGCTGGAAATCATCAGGTCCATGAGTTCCATGAAGACAGACTTCAAATATGCCTGCAATTTTCTGTTCTTGCAGAAGGTGGAGGGTGAGACAAATTTCCCATATACTCCTTTTGTGCTCTAGTCTAAATGTCCAAAGGGAGACAAAACAAGAATAAGAACCTCAAAAGTGAAGTCATTTCACAGTTCACTCTTAGATCACAGAGAGAGGCAGCTCCTTAGACAAGTGTCCAACTTCTGACTGTCAGTGCTTCATCATCTTGGAGGCAGCTTTAGTCACTGGGAACTAATCAGAAGAGTTTTCTTTGTTTCCTCAGGGAGGTGTCTCATCATGTTGATTGGGGGAAATTCAATGAATGAATCAAGGGTCTCCTTGATTAGAACTCTCGCAAAAAATTCTTTTTTTTTAAACTATTACTTTTTGTCATAGAATCAATACTATGTACTGGTTCCAAGGCAGAAGAGTGGTAAGGGCTAGGCAATGGGGGTCAAGTGACTTGCCCAGGGTCTCACAGCCAGGAAGTGTCTGAAGCCAGATATGAATCTAGGACCTCCCATCTCTAGGTCTGGCTCTCAATCCACTGAGCCATCCAGCTGCCCCCCCCCCCCCAAATTCTTTAGATTTTAGCCTCCAAATCAAAGGCCAAGGGGCTTTTGAAAATGTTCTCATATCTCTTTACCCATTAAAAATTTTTACCCATAAAAATCTTTTTACCCATTAAAAATGGGTAAAAAATCTTTTTACCCATAAAAATATATTTTTTTACCGGAAGACCTTTTCTGTCCCTTGCATCATACACTTGTGTCTGCCTTGGCTCAGAGTGAATCATGATGACAAGATCACATAATTCACACATGTATGTAACATACAACATATTTATATATAAATATAAATTTAGTTATATATTTATACTTATATGTCTCTGTATAAATACATATGCGGGAAAATATATATTACATATATATGTAAATAAAAAGTGTAATGGATATGAATTGGACTCAGGAGCAACAGTACTAGGAGTATACCCCTCAGAGTTTCCCCTAAAAGCTCAAAGGAATAAATAGTAACTCTCATCTAGGGACTCTAAAACATTTTTGAGTGCAGATGGGTGGAATAACTCTAGAAGGAATGCTATAAAAGTACATATTCTATCTTTATTGGGGATAAGCTGGAAGATTTGCCAATAAGATTAGGAGTGAAGCAAGGATGCCCATTATCATCACTTTTATTCAATATTGTACTAGACTAATATACTAACTATAGCAATAAGAGAAAAAAAAGTTGAAGGAATTAGAATAGGTGATGAGGAAACAAAACTATAATTCTTTGCAGGTGATATGATGTATATTTATAGAATCCTAGAGAATCAACTAAAAAACTAGTTGAAATAATTAACAACTTTAGCAAAGTTGAAGGATATACAATAAACCCACATTAAATCATCAGCATTTCTATATATTACCAACAAAGTCTAACAAGAAGAGATAGAAAGATAAATTCCATTAAAAACAACTGGAGACAATAAGAAATACTTGGGAGTTTAACTGCTAAGACAAACCCAGGAACTATATGGATACAATTACAAAATTCTTTTCACACAAATAAAATAAAATCTAAACACCTCTAGAAATTTCTATGGGTAGGCTCAGCCAATGTAACAAAATGACAATTTTTACCTAAATTAATTTACTTATTTTGTGCTATACTAATCAAACTATTAAAATTATTTTATAGAGTTGGGAAAAAATAACAAAGTTTACCTGGAAAAATAAAAGGCCAAGAATATCAAGGAAATCAGTGAGAAAAAATTAGATCTCTAGCTGGATTACAAAGCAGTAATCATCAAAACAATCTGCTACTGGCTAAGAAATATAGTGGTAGGAGGTCCTAGGTTAAAATCCGGCCTCAGACACTTCCCAGCTGTGTGACCCTGGGCAAGTCACTTGACCCCCATTGCCTACCCTTACCAATCTTCCACCTATAAGTCAATACACAGAAGTTAAGGGTTTAAAATTAAAAAAAAAAAAAAGAAATATAGTGGTAAATCAGTGTAATAGGTTAGGTTTACAATATACAGTGGTAAATGACCACAGTAATCTAATATTTGATAAATGCAGAAACATAAACTTTCTGGAGAAGAACTCTCTATTTGAGAAAATTGTTTGGAAAACTGGAAAGCAGTTTGGTAGAAACTAATTGTAGACCAACATCTCATACTATATATCAAGATAAGGTCAAAATACATGACTTTGTACATGTCTAAATCATGTACAAAAGTACATGATTTAGACAAAAAAGGGGATATAGTAAACAAATTAAGGGAGCATGGAATATTTTAACTATCAGATCTATGATAAGGAAGAATTTATAATCAAAGAAGAGAGAGTATTATGAATGTAAAATGGATAATTTCAATTACATTGAATTTAAAAGGTTTCGCACGAACAAAACAAATGCAACCAAGATTAGAAGGAAGTCAGGAAATCAGAGAAAAAATTTATAGGAAATATCTCTAATAAAGGCTTCATTTCTTAAATATATAAAGAATTGAGTCAAATGAATAAAAATGCAAGCCATTTCCCAATTGATAAATGGACATGAACAGGCAGTTTTCAAAAGAAATCAAAGCCATGTATAGTTTTATGAAAAAAATCTAAATTCTAAATCACTATTGACTAGAAATATGCAAATTAAAACAGCTCTAAGGTACTCCCTTACCCCTGGCAGATTGATTAATATAACGGAAAAAGAAAATACTAAGTATTGGAAGGGATGTGGAAAAATTGGGACTCTAATGCATTGTTGGTGGAGTTGTGAATTGATTCAACCATTCTCGAGAACAATTTGGAGCTGTGCCCAAAGGGCTATAACATTGTGGATACCCTTTGATCTAGTAATACCACTATTAGGTCTGTATCTCAAAGAGATAAACAAACAAGGAAAAGGACCTATATTTACAAAAATATTTATAGCAGCTCTTTTTGTGGTGGCAAAGATTTGGAAATAGAGGGAATCAGGGAATGGCTGAACAAATTGTGATACCCGATTGAGATAGAATACTATTATGCTATAAGAAATGAGGAGCATAGTATACTTTCAGAAAACTTTGGGAAGACTTATATGAACTGATGAAAGTGAAGTAAGCAGAATCACATCATACACAATAACAACAATGTTATATGATGATCAATTGTGAATGAATTAGCTTTTTTCAGCAATATAATGACCCAAGAAATTTCTGAAGGGTTTATGATGAAAAATGTTATTCATTTCCAGAGAAAGAACTGATGGAGTCTGAATGCATATTGAAACCTACTTTAAAAACTTTATTATTCTGTGTTTTTGGGTCAATTTTCTTCTGCAACATGGCTAATATGGAAATGTTTTACATGACTGCACATGCATAATCTATAGAAAAGTGCTTTTCTTCCCAATGAGTAGAGGAAGAGAGGGAGAGAATTGGGAACTCAAAATTTTGCAAAATGGATGTTGAAAATTATTTTTACATATAATTGAGAAAATTTTCTTTTTAAAAAGTACATATTCTTCCTTTTTAATAGTATTTAAAAGAAAACTTAAGGGAACATTTCTGCTTAATAAATATTTGGAGTCTTGTAGGCCTCCTGTCTGCTTTCTTTATTTTAATTTGGGTAAAGTAAAATCATAATGTAATAACTAAGTGACCTTTTGAAAAAGGAGACCTATAAACAGCTCGCTGTAAGATGCAATTTAGTGAGTAAGAAGATCCCCTTTTCTACATTTGTGAGCTGGCCAAGTAATCAGCTTCTTATAAAGCATTCTGATTTAATTAGAACCTGTTAAGAGAATTCCTTCCCATTCCGGCTTGTTCCTATTAATAAGGCTCAGAACCCTTTCTGAGGTGGATATCGCCTTGCCCCCTACTCCGTATCATAGCAGTCATTAGACCATTAAAATGTAGTTTGAGTCCCAGCTTTCCTGGAAGGTTCAGGCTCAGTCAGATTGGAAATCAATAACCCACCTGTCTCCCTCAACTCTAGGCATCCCAGTTCCCAGGACATGAAGTCCCATTGTAGCTATGAGCTAACTATTTCCAGAAAAATGAGCAGGGTCACTTTTGAGTTATGCTTATACAAAGGCAATATCAGACTAGAAAACATGACATCAAACATCTATGAAATGTTTTTATACCTGGACTTCTAACTAGATATTTTAGCACAATATTTGTATTGTCT
Organism: Gracilinanus agilis; assembly: GCF_016433145.1. NCBI lineage: Eukaryota > Metazoa > Chordata > Mammalia > Didelphimorphia > Didelphidae > Gracilinanus > Gracilinanus agilis. The sequence goes on from NC_058130.1 coordinate 192,663,924, forward strand.
AAAAATTAGAAAATATGATTTCCTTTTTTTAAAGGATTTTCAAGAAAACAGATTTTAGCTTAACTATAAGGAAAAATTTAGTGATTAGAGCTGTTCAGGATGAAATGGGCTACTTGGGAGATTGTGATGTTTCCATTAGTAATAACAACTGATATTCATCAATGGGTCATTGGCTTCGCTCACCTTTGTTTTCCCTTTGTTTCAAAGGAAAGAAAGTTCACTCTGGGAAAGGGAACATTTGGAAATGACTATGATTTTTTAAAAAGCATCAGTAGAACTTAATAATAACCAACATTTTCGTAAAAAGTCCTTAAGCATTTGCACAAATCATCTCACTGGAAGCTCTCAACCTAAGAGATAAGTTCTACAAGTATTATTTTCCTGAATCAACAGATAAGGGAACTTATGTCCAAGAGAAATTGTTTAATTCAATTCAATAAATATTTAATAAGCATTTACCATGTATAAGGCAGAAAGTCAGCTTTTTTGTGGTAAAGAGTTAATCTTGAAGTCAAGATGACCTGGGTTCCTGGCCAACCTCTGACTCTGGGCAAGTTACTTAACTTTGTAGTGGCCAAGCAGCTCACTTTCAGTTGCAAAACCAGTCACAGATTTGAATTTCCTCTTAGGAAGCTCCCTGTGTAGATGAAATCCTAGGGTCTGGACCCCTACCTCCCAACCCCAAAAGGTATAACATACTATGCTAGATGTTGCAGCTACTAAGACATAGATGAGAGTTCCTTCCCTCAAAGAGTTTACATTCTACAGAGATGATTTGTGTGTAGATATGTCAATACAAAGTAATTTCAGAATGGGGGGCAGGTAGGAGCGAGAAATCAATAAAAAAGAATTACGTTTTTATTAATTTTGAAATCAATCACTCAAAAATTATTTATTAAATATTTATTATTTTCCTGGCACTGTTCTAGCATTAGGGATATAAGTACAAAGAATGAACCAAACTATATTTGCAAGAAGCTTTGCATTCTTAATGGGAGAGACTAGTAGTAACTATCAAAATATATACAATATAAATAGAAAATAAAGGGCAGCTAGGTGATGCAAAGGATAGTGTGCCCATCCTGGAGTCAGAAAGACTCCTCATCTTGAGTTCAAATTCAACCTCAGACACTTTCTAGCTGTCAACCTGGGCAAGTCACTTAATACTGTTTGCCTCGGTTTCCTCATCTATAAAATGAGCTGGAGAAGGAAATGGCAAACTTCCAGGATCTTTGCTAAGAAGACCCCAAATAGGGTCACAAAAAGTTGGATGGGGGGCAGCTAGGTGACTCCAGTGGCTTGACAGCCAGGACTAGGAATATGTGATATTGGAAATTTTGGGATCCTTGAACTAATTTTGAAGTCCCTGATCTAAACTTCCTGTGGACATTTAGGGTTCTTTCAAACTACATTTTCCATGATCCAACTGGCTTCCTGTCTTATGTGGTGATGTAAGACAGTTACATAATAACGTAAACCAGTGGTTCCCAAACTTTTTTGGACTACTGCCCCCTTTCCAGAAAAAATATTACTTAGTGCCCCCTGTCACAGACTATCACCCCCTTCTTACAGTTATTCACTGCTCCCAAATGCACATGTGGCCATCACCGCCTTCCTGGATTGCTGCAGCACCCACCAGGGGGTGGTGGCTCCCACTTTGGGAATCACTGACATAAACAGAAGGATAAATAGTGAGTGCCTGGGTTGGTACTTCCTCTTTTCTGACTTGGGAGCAGGAGCCAGGATGGGAGGAGGAGGCAACAGGATGCGACTTTCAAACTAACTCTTAACAGGCACATGGCTTCATTTTTCTAATGGCTGTTAATAAATCTTTAAAAATCATAATATTTTTAAGTCTATCCTTTCATATCCATTTTATTTCTTACAGATAGGAGGATCTGGGTCCAAATATGGCCTCAGATACTTCTTAACTCTTTGACCCAGTATTAATTCCAAGTTGATTGATTGACAGCATGGTTCTATTCATGATTTCTGACCCTAGTGCCCCAACTTGGTTGCCACTACATCAGATAGAGAGCCAGTCCTGGAGTTGGGAGGATCTGGGCTCAAGTCTGGCCTTATATATTTCTTGGCTGTATTTCCCTTGGAATTGATTCTAAAACAGAAAGTAAGGGGTTTTATTTTTTTAATTAATGTAAGTTTCTTGAGGGCAGGGACCACTGTCTTCAATTTTCTCTTAATCTTCCCAAGGCTTAGCACAGTGCTTGGCATATAGTAAGAACTTAATAAATGCTTTTGAACTTATTAATTTCTTTTAATCAGGATGGTGCAGAATTTTTAATTAGATGGGAAGAACATTGTGTTTAAAGTCAGATGCCCAGATTCACATTCCACTTCTTGTCAAGGGCCAATTGATCAATTTTCTCATCCTCTCTGAACCTCAGTTTCTTTATCTCTAAAATGAGAGAATTGGGCTAGATGATCTCTAATGTATCTCTTCCAACTCTAATGTTCTATGATTCCCTGAATTTTTCTGTTGAATCAGGCAGAGTTCTTGGCAGAGCTAGGGTGAGGTCTTTGTTACCCTAGGCAAGCTTTGAAAATTGGACTCCCTATGTGTGACTATTTTAAAAGCTTTGAGGTTTCACTAGAACACATGTGATTCAACTTATCCATAAATAAATGCTTAGCTCCCATGGTGTTTTTTTTGCATCGAAAATATGTTCACTTACAAAAGAAGTATCTCTCCTTGGGTCTTTACTCTCTACTAACTATGACCTGGGTGACTGCCTGTCTTGCCTACCCATAGTCCCTGTTCTGACCTTGGCAGACAAGAAGAGAAAGGCATTTATGGTACCAAAGAAGAAGCAGAACAAAGAATATTTAAGGGAGAAAGTATGAGGCTGAGTTGAAAGGAACAGCAGAAAGGGAATGGGTGGGAAGAAAACTTGCTAAGGTAGTCCTAGGTGAGCCCACCCTGCTTTTCTTTGGCATTTCCAGTTCTCTGACTGCCTGATCCTTGGAGGCAAAATGCTTCCTATTTGGCTCCTGAGGCTTTTATGGAAATGACTGCAATGGTACTTGTTCATTGTTATGATGACTTTAGTGGAAGCTACTGGGAGAGGGCAAACAAATATGAGACTGAGTGTAAAGGAGAAAGCCATTGTTTGAACACAAATATCCCTAGTAAAGAGCAGAGATGATAAGGCAGGCTATAAAAAGTACAGGATGTTAAAGTGATTTATGTTGAACTGTGGACTACTTAGTTTTATTTTGTTTTCTCACTCTGCTAGAGCTTCTCTTAAAAGTCTCCTCAGTTCTTTTCCAAAGAAAGCACACCCAGCAGCCTACCATGCCCTCCTCAGTTCAGAGGAGCAGAGAGGACGGAAAGCCTCAGGCAGTGAAACCATCTAGAGGTCTACTCTGCCTTAGAAAAGACATGTCCTTTTTAAGCATCATATGAATCAAGCCATCAACAGACACTTATTAAACACCTGCTATGTGTAGCCAGTTAGTCAATAAACATTTATTAAATGCCTACTAATGTGCTAGATAGTGTGCTAAATGCTAGAGACACAAAGAAAAACAAAAGACAGTTCCTGTTCTCAAAGGGCTCACAGTCAAATGGGGGAGACACCATGTAAAGAAATATATACAAGCAAAATATACACAGAGTTTATAATCAACGGAGAGAACGTACTAAAATTAAAGGGGAAGGGGAAAGGCTTTCTGTAGAGGGTACTGAGTGAACAAGTACTGGGGATACACAGAGAAAGATAAAATGGTCCCTCAGTTCTAAAGGGGGAGACAACATGAACATGAATTTGGGGCCTAGCTGATGGGAAACCCCTTCTTCAGGATATGCTCTGCCTGTTGCTGGCCCATGTGGAAGACCCTGGGAGTGTGTTTATGGAAAGGCATGTTGATGTATAAGGGAAGGTCCCTGTTCACTGGTTCAAAGTATACATGGGTATTCTGACTGTGTCTGGACTCTTTTCCACATGAAGAAAGGAAGGTTTTCTAGTAAATGCTAAGGTGAAATGAGAATGCATCTAAAAGATATTGGTTTTCTTTTGTGGCTGCATTTTTAAAAATGTAAATTTATTTGTTTGTTACATTAAAATTCCTAGGTATCTTCCATTCTCCTTCCCCTCCCTGCATAGAGAAGGCTTCATTTGACAAAAGAAGTATATATATATATAAAACCATGTTCTGCTCATTTTTATTCATCAGTTCTTTCTCTAAAGGTGTACATACACAAGTCATTCTTCATACAATATTTCTGTTGTTGTATATAATGTTATTTTGGTCCTGCTTGTTTTACTCTTCAAAATTTCATGTAGGTCTTTCCATGTTTTTTAAAAAATTAACCCGTTTATCATTTCTTATGGCACAATAGTATTCCATCACAAACATATGCTACGATTTGTTCAGTCATTCCCCAAATGATGAGCATCTCTTTAATTTCTTTTTTTTATGTCTATTGTCATGCAAAACACACTTCCATATTGGTCATTGTCATAAGAGCAAAATCATACATCACCCAAACCCCAAAATAAAACCAAAAATATGTGATGTGAAAGATGATTCCAACAGTTTTCTCTCTGGAGGCGATTTGCATTCATCTCTTTAATTTCCATTTCTTTACCACAAAGAAGGTTACTATCAATATTTTAGAATATATAGGTTCTTTCCTTTCCCCCTTTTCACCTTAGGAAATAAACCCAATGGTGGTATTGCTAGGTCAGTGACTGCATTTGAGTGAGGATTGTAAGGATTGTTGTAAGTCTCCAGGTGGGAAGAGAGAAGTATTGAGCCTATATCTCCCCATTCAGGCCATCAGCCAAAGCTGCTCCTGAGCTACATGGTCCTGCTGATTTTTTTTTCTTTGTTGCATTTCTTCTTTTCTACTCTTAGGTGAAAAATGTGACCTTGTAAACTTTGAAAGGTCTAGAGAGCAAGCCAATAGAGATCTGGGAGGCAAAGACTGTGCTAGATTTTGCAGTAAACAGAAACAGTGAGGAGCAAAGTCTCAAGTGACCTGTTTGACCCAGCATAGGTTAAAGGAAACCAAGAGGGAGTGGCATCAATTCACCTGTTGAGTATGTTGCATCTGGAAGTGAATTGCATAAGGCAAATATTGTGTAGAGACTATTTTAAATTTGGAGTTCACTATTCTCTGGGCAGAGGTAGTATAGAAGAGAGTGTATGCAATATCTTTTCAATCAATCAATAAACATTTATTATTCACTTATTATTATGTGCCAGAGGCTATACTAAGTCCTGTGGATACAAAAAGTGACAATAGGCAGTCCCTGCTCTCAGGAAGCTTACAATTTCAGGAAATAACTCCTTGTAAAAACTGATTGCTATTAATTGGCTAAATGATAATTGGGGAACTAATATTTGGAGGGTATTGATAATATATGTTGTTGTTTAGTTGTGTCAGTCTGTCCAAATCTTCTTGACCCCATTTGAGGTTATCTTAGCAAAGATCCTGGAGTGGTTTGCTATTTCCTTCTCCAGTTCATTTTACAGACAAGGAAACTGAGGCAAACAGGATTAAGTGACTTGCCTAGGGTCACATATCTAGTAAGTGTCTGAGGTCAGATTTGAACTCATGCAGATGAATCTTCCTCCATGCCCAGTGCTCTCAATCCATTACTACACCTAGCCACCATTGATATAAGGGAGATCTTAACTCTAGGTGGCAGTTAACATTGGAGATAACACAATGGACTGGGGGCTTGAGCATTGGATAAGAATCTCTTCTGACTCATTAGGGGCAATGCTAGAACCTTATGGGAGAGATATAGCTTTGTTCTGGGAACCTAAGCTGCTGCTGATTGTTGGAAGGAAAATTTCAGTTTCTACAAATACATGTAAGTATATATACACACATGCATACACACATATATAAATAAATTAAAAATGGATAGATAGAGGGGATAGATGGGTAGATGGATGGACAAATGGATAGATAGATGGGTAGACAGATGGATAGATGGATGGATAGATGGATAGACGGGTAGATGGATGGATGGATGGATAGATGGATAGATAGATAGATGGAGAGGTAGATAGATAGATGGATATATAGATAGATAGGGCTAAAGATTAGGAGTGGATTTGTGATTTCACTTCAACAGGGGACTCTTTACCAACACATAGTGGCACTTTCTTTACAAGTTATAGTCTTGGAAAATTGAATGGACCCCTGGCAGGTTACTAGCATGTATCAGAGGCAGGACTACAATATATACAAAATGAACTAAAGGTGATTTGGAAGGGAGTACACTAGCAGCTGATGAGGAGAGAACTAGAAGGAACCTTAGAGACCATCTTGTCTTGTTTGTTTGATTCAGTTATGTCCAACTCTTTATGACCCCATTGGAATTTTGTAGCAGGGATCCTGAAGTGGTTTGCCATTTCCTTCTCTAGCTCATTTTACAGATGAGAAAACTGCAGACAGAGGTAAGTGAATTGCCCAGGGTCACATAGCTAGCAAGTATCTGAGGTCAGGTTTGAACTCATGTCTTCCTGACTTCAAGCCAGGTCTTCTATTCACTGTGCCACCTAGATGTCCCCATCTAGTCTAACTTCATTATTTTATAGATAAAGAATGGAGGCCAAGGAGGAGATGGCTAGCTATTTTTAAAATGTCATTGTTTGAAGCATATTTCTGTAAACTGAAACCTGTTATAAAGCTGCAAAGTTATGAAGTGATGGAGATTCAAAGACAAAGGTTAAATAGTCTCTCAATTCTAAAGGCAGAGACAACATGAATATGAATTTGGGGCATAGCTGATAGGAAACCCTTTCCTCAGAGTATGCTAACTTAGGGAATATCACCTCTCGAAAGAAACCTGGAAATTGATTATTTTTTTAATAAATAAATGGAATTGGTATAATAACACCCTCATTTCTTGGTTTTCCAAGTCAGAGGGTTTCTTAAAGACTTGAGTTCAAATTCCACCTCCGACCCTTTGGGCTGTGTGGATGCAGACAGGTCACTTAACCTTATTGGCCCTTAGTCTCTACATTTTAAAAAAGTAGGATGATAATGATGCCATTATAACCTTTCAGGATTGTTATGAAACTTCATGAGATAATATATACAAAGTATTTTGAAAATCTTAGAGCATTAAGCTATGGCTGTTATCTGGGGAATTTGCTGGCTTGCTTGATGAAAGAGATAAGTGCTCAGTTTTATCTATTTCCATATCTAATCCATTGATGAACCTAAAGATGGAAAATAATAATAATAATAATAACAATTTTAGGATTTGCAAAGAACTTTACATATACTATTTAATCCTCACAATACCCCTATGAAATAGATAATATTATTATTCTCATTTTACAGTTGAGGAAGATAAAGCTCAGGGAGGTTGTGACTTGATTGTGGTCACATTGCTAAATGTCTGAGCTGGAATTTTAAACTAGAACAGTGATTCCCAAAGTGGGTGCCACTGCCCCCTGGTGAGTGGTACAGCGATCCAGGGAGGCGGTGATGGCCACAGGTGCATTTGTCTTTCCTATTAATTGCTATTAAAAAAAATTTAATTTCCAGGGGTGCTAAGTAATATTTTTTCTGGAAAGGGGGCAGTGGGCCAAAAAAGTTTGGGAAGCACTGACCTAGAATAATGACTGAAAAGGTCCTTGGAGATGATCTAGTCCAATTCCCTGATTTTATAGATGAGGAAATATTGAGTTGGAGACCTTAAGAGACTTATCTAAAATTGTACAGGTTATAAGTGGCAGATCTAGATTTTGAATTCAGATTCTCTGACCATAAGTCTCATGCTCTACATCCTTTCCTAGATTTCCCAAGTTCCCACAGGTTTCCCTGTGAAGTCCTCGATTCCTGGTGCTTCCAGAGCTTTGGTTGTAAGGGAAATAATCTTTCAAGAAGCAATCTCATGAATTAAGTACTGAGTTGATCAAGATTAGAAAGAATCTGGTAATAAACCAGTAGAGCAGGTTGTGTCCTGAGGGATCTTACACCGCATTTTCCTGGTAAAAGTACAGATTATTCATCATTATAACTTGCCTCTCTCTCTCTCTCTCTCTCTCTCTCTCTCTCTCTCTCTCTCTCTCTCTCTCTCTCTCTCTCTCTCTCTCT
>NC_058130.1:192681168-192700368 GCF_016433145.1 Gracilinanus agilis
CAGAATACAAAGGATTTTAATTTTAAACACATAGAATTACAAAGGAAACCAATTTTACTGGCATATAGTTATCAAAATATTAAAGAGATTTATCTTCCCTCCCCCTTCATTATTTTCACCTCTCCTTGCACTTCTTCCAGGGAGAGAAAGAATAAATTAAACTGTAATCTATACTGGATGGAGGCATAGTATGACTAAGCTAACCCAATACAGGTGAGTCTTAATCTTTGTTTTTTGTTTTTTTTATTACATGTTCACATTTGCTGTATAGCAGGAAAGTACTAAGAATGATTCTGTCATCTTCCATAAACACATTTTTAACCTCCACTGGAGATCACTATGACACTCAGTTTGAATTCCATTGGGTTCAAAAGTTTCTCCTTGCCAAGGATTCTTACTAGATTAGTTAGCCCCAAAGTAATTTTTGGTGTAACATGGGGAAATTTCTTTTGCTTTTATACTTATTTGGTATTGGGAGTGGGGAGGAAGATGGTGAATGAAAGGAAGGAAGACTCGAAGAGGAGAGGAGGGGAGATTGGAGATGAAGAAATGGGAAAAATTGGAGTGAGAAGAGAGGAAATAGAGGATAGAGGGGAGAACAAAGCAGTGGGCTATGAAAAGGAAAGGCAAGAAGAATAGGTAAGAGAGGCAAAAAGAGAGAATAAAACAAGAGAGAGACGAGTAAGGAGAGTGAAGAAGGGAAACAACTTAATTTTCAAGACTCATTTGATAATTGCTGTCAGTAACCCTTTCTAGGAATTAATCACATAGAGACAGGAATAAATATAACTTTGCACTTCCCTATGCTCTCTCTCTCTCTCTCTCTCTCTCTCTCTCTCTCTCTCTCTCTCTCTCTCTCTCTCTCTCTCCACCTCCTTCTCCTTCCCTCCCCTTTCTCTTCTTCCTACTTTCCCCTCACTCCCATCCCTGGCCCCACATTTCAGGATAGGAAATACTCTATTTAATTAAATCTTTAGTTCAAATAAAACCAGTCAAAAAACAAGAATGGATAATTCCTTGGCTATTTTAGAGCATTATATTTCAAGAAGCTTTGTGTATAGAGAATTTTTTCCTCCTGTTTTTGTATTTTGTTTAGCTGGTTTTCAAAGGTAGAGATGGGCTACTGAATTTCCATAAAATAATATTCACAGACACCAAGGAAAATGCAACGGGACCTGATAACATATCTTTGGGGACAGCCTGAACTTTCTGGGTGATGGCCATGAGTTGCTATCTCTCTGGACATCTCCAAAGCTCACAAGGACACATGCCAGGTGGGAGCTGCCTCTGACCCAGCCAGAATATGGCTAACCCACAAAGCCTCAGCCTGCTTGCTCACAGCTATCCTCCTCCTGTGATTCCAGTACCAGGCCCACCTCAGCCAAGAAGGCCAGTATGCAATCTGCTCAGGATTTTGTTCCATTGTGGAGTACTCTAGTGCAAATGGCAGGCTACATAAGCACAGCTTTGTCAAAGAAGTCCAGGGAGCTGAAATAGGAAGGCAGAGGGCAGCCAGGCTGTTGGTCTTGCCCATCCCAAGTCTTGTTTCATTTGGATTAAAGGTTGAATAGCATGCCTTTCAAGGGACCTCAGAGATTTCACGTCCACTGCTGTGTGATGATAATTCAGACCTGAATTATCCATGGAACTAACTGATCATATCACTCTTCTGCTCAAAAATATTCAGTGGCTCTCTTTTTCTTCCTTACAACCCCATCTAGGTTTATGAGATAATTAAATTTTAAATGACTAGTTGTGATTTGGAAAAAAGGGAATGATTCTCTGAAGTTGACAGTTAAATGAACTGCAATAGTTAAAAATTCACGTGGGAAAGAAATGGCAAACCATTTCAGTATCCTTGCCAAGAAAATCCCATGGATAGCTATGGTCCACGGGGTCAAGAAGCATCAGACACAACTGAACAACTGAACAACAGAATAGTCAAAAAGAAAAAAACAAAAGAGAACAAAAAACTAGAAATTAGTCTACTTTTGTACAAAGCTCAGGTGCTTTATATGTTTGGAGTACTGGACCCCAATCTTTTCCTCCCCTTCAATCCATCCTTCACTTATCTGCCAAAGTAATCTCCCTAAGACATAGACAATTTTGATATGGTCACTCCCCTTCTGAAGTCTTCAGGAGTTCTATAATGTCCATAGGACAAAACATGAACTTCTTATCCTATCATTTAAGGGCCTCAAATGATCTCTCACTAAACTCCCATTCTGTCATTGCATTGCTCCTCACCATACATTTTACTTAGTAGTTAAATTGAACATTATTTGTCAAACCTGACGTTTCTTCAGAGACTGCATATTTGTGTGAGGCAATTCTTTGTATTTGGAACATGCTCTTTCCTTACCCCAACTTTTTAGAAACCTTATTTTCTTCGAGGCTCAGTTCAGGTTTTTCCATGTAGCCTTCTCTGATGGTCTCAGCTTACTGTATTTTGGCCTTCTAATTTTCCCAGAGTACTTTCTTTAATTTCTCTTTTGTCCCCTTCCCTTCTTATATTTTATTATGTTTCTTTGTGAATTTGTCACTGTCCCCACAGTGGAAAATAAGCTGTTCGAGTGGAAGGATTCAAATTTTTTATTTTTGTTTCTCCAGTAATAGATATAAACCCTTGCATATAATAAATGTTTGTCGAATGAATTAATGAATAGTAATGAAGGACAGCTCTGAGGGATTTATGGTAAAGAAAACTACCCACATTCAGAGGAAGAACTGCAGGAGGGGAAACACAGAAGAAAAGCAACTGCTTGAACACATGGGTTGAGGCGGACATGATTGGGGATGTAGACTCGAAACTACCACACCAATGCAACTATCAATAATTTGGAAATAGGTCTTGATCGACGACACATGAAAGCTAAGTTCTAATGACTTAAGAAGGTTCAAAAGAATCTGGACCATGAGACAATGTCGGTAAATGGTGAACTGGGATAGAACAATGACATGTGATGTCCTCAATTGACCAATACACTAATACTAAGTTTACCCACTGACAGTAAAATCAAGAAAGGAAATGAAACATTATTGTTGTGCCCATGTTGGCCTTGGATGGGGCTATCTTAGTAGACTATAAGTGAAATCCTGCCACGAGTGATTGGCAAAAAAACTTTTTTTTTTTTTGTTGGGGAGTCAGAATTGACTGAGTTAATATTGAACAGAGGTTAAGTGCTTTTTAATAGAAACATTTTGCATATCAAACACCACTGTGTTTGACCTTGTACAAGAGTATGTTTATTCTAAGTCAAGAAAAAAAATCTCAGCAAAGTTCCCTTAACCTTGGTAAGAGCAAAATAAAAGAGAACTCTAGAAGAGGAGAACTTCTCTTTTCTTATTAGGTCTGTAATGTGGGATCTACTGTTTTATCTCTAGACCCAAATATAAGCAATAATTCCAAGATGATATGTTTGGTAGAAAGAAATAGTCTTGGAAATAATTGGACCAAATAGAATGGGTCTTCATTCAGTCATCAGAAGATCTAACCTCACATTCTAATTTTTCCCCCTTCTAGTCTTGGTCAAATAAGTCCTCTAACTTTTCTTTCCCTCATTTTCTTCATCTACAAAATGCAATGAAGGGAGACAGATCTTTTTCCAGTGGCCAAAATATTTCACCAAAGCAACCAAGCTTACAAATATGCATGCTGATGGCAAGAGTTCAGGCTAGGGGCTAGGTGGAGGAAGCAGGTAGGTAGCTCAGTAGATAGAGTGCTGAGCCTGGAATCAGGAAGATGAGTTCAAATCTGCCCTCAGACATTCACTAGCCATGTAACCCTGGGCAAGTCACTTAACCTCTATTTGCCTTAATCTACTGAAGAAGGAAAACCATTCTGGTGTACTTGTCAAGAAAACCCCATACAAGGTCATGAAGAGTAGGCAAGACTGAATGACTAAACAACAACAGGTAGAGAATAATGATTTTGGCTCCTTAGCTTAGCTTTTATTTTAGCCTATATTTATTTGCATCTAGGGCAGAGAATGTCAGGAATTATAAACTCTCAACATTCTCTGGCCTAGCTGCAAATGAATGTTGGGGGCTCTCTGTTTGATATTTCTTAGCTGGCTGAGTGTAGCAGCTATGACTGAGGGACTGTCAGCTTGCCCTTATCAGAGAGAGGTAAAAGCCACTATACCCTAGCAGATTAAAGCTAATATGGCTTGGCTGGCCAGAGAACAAATCCGTTTGAAAATATCCACTATTCAAGAAAGTTTAGTAAAACCAGAAGAATAATGCACCCAGTAGAGACTATGAACTGGGCACTTTTACAGCAACAGAGATGACATGGAAGACCCAGCAAAGCAACTTGCCTAGAAGAGATGCTTTAAGAGGAACAGTGAGATGAAATCACCAGGAGATACTGGCATCCTGCAGAGTTGGAAGTGTGAGTTCCTTCTGTTCAAACTTTTCTGATTTGTGATCCCAAAGTATATTAGTTCCACTAATGGCATGCATATATGTGGGAGAGTGTGTGCTAGGTTTAAGGTGGAATGTTCTATTAAAAATCTTATTAATATGCTATTGAATGAACTATCTTTACTTCGAATTTCTTGTGTCTTCCAGCTGACTAGAAAAATAATAAACACATTGGTAGGGGTCTATGAACTCTCAATAGGAACAGATTCAGACTCAAAGAGTATTTTAAACCCAGGATAACCATTCTGAGGGTTTCACATGTGAGAGAAAGGTATTCTAGATGCTACACTAATACCATGTCCTATCTACCTTATGGGATTCTTGGGAGGATAAAAATGAGAAAAGAGAAATAAAGCCCTTTCTGAATGGTGAATTGTGAATGCTACATAAAATGTCAGCTATTATTATTATGTCCAATTGCTCCATCCAGGAAGGGTCTACAATGCAAAGTGAAGTTGTAAAAGAGACAGATGAGGCAATTATCTTGAGTATTCAAGCCAAAAAAGTAAAATCATCTGGACTCAGTTCTCTGTATATTTCAGATGAATGTTAGGGTTCATCTTCCATTTTTGTTCTCTCTGTATGAATTGGCCTTAAGATAAAGGAAATCTAGCTTTTATCAACAAGCACTTTTGGGGAATCTTAGCTACTAAATTAAAGTCCAATTCAGATGATGAATTGTATGTGAATTATGTAGTAAGATTCAGCCTTTAATGAGGATCATTGAAATTTAGCACATGGAAAATACCTGGATGGCAATTCAGTTAATCAAATGGAATCTATGTCATACTGAATATTCCATCCCATAGAGATGGTTTATATTTTGTTTGGAGAGGTGGCTAATAACTGCAAATCTTGCTCCAGGGATAACTTTTCATGGACCCATACTATGCTTCTTTAATGAAACAGAATTAGTGATTTCTGCCTGTATAATGAACTCTCAAGTGAGGAAACTCTCTTGCCAATGCAGGTTGGCATTTTTTCTGAAACTTATATCTTAGAATTGGCAAACTATAGCCAGCAAACAAACAATGGCTACCATATGAAAACAGATGGTGGGCTGGATTTGGCCTTCTGACTGTAGTTTGCCAAATTCTGTCTTAGAGAAATGTCTAGAGCACTAAGAAGTTAAGTAGTTTGCAGGGAATTTTTTTCAGAATAAAGAGCAAATTTCTTGGGTTAAAAAAAACCACAACACAACTTTATGGGTATAAGGTAAGAGAGACATGGGTAAATTGATTGAATTGATTGAAAAAGATCTGCGAGTTTTAGGTGACCATAAGTTCAACATAGCATTAGGTGATAGTAGCCAAAAAAGTTTTGGCTTTTGGGCTGCATCGACAGAGCCGTAGCTTTCAAGAATAAGGATATAATAGTCTTGCTATACAATTCCATATCTGACGTATTGTGTTCAGTTACAGGGTGCACATTTTGGGAAGGACATTGATAAACTGGAGAGAATCATAGAATTTGTAATTTGAAAAGGACCTCAGAGGACACTTAGTCCAACCTATAACTGAAAGGAATCTCTATTATAACTTACCTGATAAATGGTTACCAGGTTACCTAATGTGTACATTAGGGTGAGCACCTAGAGAGTTTACACACATATGCAGTTACACATACATATTTATGGCAGATATTTATTTAAAACTCATTCATAAAGGAGCTAATTTTTCTTCATCAAACTAAACTAACTAATACTTAATTAAATTTAATTAAAAAAACAAACTTTAATTGAAAAATAGTATAAGTAAAGGAAATGCTAAATGAATTATGAGGAAAAATAAACAGTAAGAATATAATAATGGGCAATCGCTACATACCCATTTCAGGCCTAGATAAATCTTGCCAACTAATAAACAAGAAATTAATGATCTGAATAGAATTTTGGAAAAATCAGATATGGTATATCTCTGGTAGTTATTGAATAGAAATCAAAGTATAAATATATCTAAACTGTATCCTGAACCTTTACAAAAATTGATCATATCATTAAGACATTAAAAACTTTATGAAGTACAGAACAAGAATCCTTTACTGACAACAATGCAATAAAATTATGTTAAATAAATGAATGCTAAAAAAAGTATTAAAATCAACTGGGTACTAAATAATTTATGCTAAAAATTGGTGGGTCAAAGAAAAAAATAATAGAAACTAGAAATAATTTCGTTAAAAAATGACAATACTCCAACAATATATTGTTTACAAGAAGTATACTGTGGACAGAAAGACTGAGAGAAAGACTAAAGGGCTGGAGCAGAATCCAATTTACATCAATGGAAGTAAAAAAGGTAGGATAACAATCATGACCTCAGACAAAACAAAAGCATACTGTGTGACCCTGGGCAAGTCACTTGACCCCCATTGCCTACCCTTACCATTCTTTTACACAGTATTAATTTAATTTAATTTAATACACAGTATTGACTCCAAGACGGGAAGGTAAGGGTTGAAACAAACAAACAAGCAAACAAACACACACACACACACACACACACACACAAAAGCATAAATTGATCTAATTAAAGGAAATAATCAGGGAAACTTCATTATCCTAAAATATACCATATACAATGAAATAATATAAAAAAATTTTGACAGCAAGTTTCTCTGAAAAAAAGCTTCATTTCTCTGAGTTTAGAACCAAGTCAAATTTATAAAAATACAGGTAGTTTTCAGAAGAAGAAATCAAAGCTATCTATACTCATATGGAAAATGCTTGAAATTATTATTGATTAGAGAAATACAAATTAAAAAAAAACTTTAATGTACCACTTCATACTTATCAGAAATGACAGAGCCAAGATGGTGGCTTATTAGCAGCAAAAGCTAAAACCACTCTGACAATCCTTCCAAATCAATCTTTAAAAAGTGCCTCAAAATGACAGGAATCAAAAGCCAACAGCAAGATGGAGTGAGGGGGCTCTCCTGCTGATTACAAATTGAAAGGTAGGCAAAGAGAGCCAATTTTCATGGGATAAGGGGGATCCAGAAGCAAAACTACACACAGAGGAATGCTGGCTAACTACTCCCCACCTACTGCACCAGGTTTGATCCCAGGACCCTAGCTACACCAACAACAGAACACCCTGCATCTCAGAATTGACCTTGAAGTCCCAGGTCCTGGCACCACCTTGCAGTGAGTCCTGGAAGTCCATAGCACCTGGCATTTTCAAGCCTGCACTGTGGTGAAGACCTAGCTCCAGATTCAAAGTAACTCACAAGAAGCCATCAGCAAAGGAGACAGAATCAGTAGTTCTCAGAATTTCCAGTCCACAGGCAAAAAAAAAAAAAAAAAGACTGAGAAAATGAGCAAACAGCAAAGAAACTCCTAACCCTAGAAAATTTCTGTAGTGACAAAGATCAAAGAACAGAGTCAACAGAGGAAGGTGAGATCTAAGCAACCACAAGAAAAACTTCAAAGAAAAATGGAAAGTGGTCTTAAGTGCTGGAAGAACTCAAAAAGGAATTCAAAAATTAAATAAGACAGGTCAAAGAAAAATGGGAAAAAGAAATGGAAGTAATGAAAAAAGAAAATAACAACTTTAAAAAATGACAAAAGCTAGAGGGGCTGAGGGAAAAATAGGCACCTTAATGAGCTGCTCATGGAATAGTGAACTGGTCCAGCCATTCTGGAGAACAATTTTGAACTATCCCTGAAAAGACTATAAAATTATGCACACACTTTGATTCAGCAATACTACTAATTGGTCTGTATCTCAAGGAGATACAAGATAAAAAAGGACCTAAATGTACAAAAATATTTAAAGCAGCTCTTTTTGTGGTGGCAAAGAACTGGAAATTAAGGGGATACTCACAATTGAGAAATGGCTGAATACATTGTGATATATAATTTTGATGGAAAACTATTGTGCTATGAGAAATGATTGGGGAAGGGGTTCAGTAAAACATAGCAAAACCTACATAAACTGATGCAAAGTGAAGTGAGAAGACCCAGGAGATCACTGTGTATAGTAAAAGCAATGCTGTAATGATGATCAAATATGAAAGCCTTGACTACTATGATCAATACAATGATCCAAGACAATTCTAAAGGATTCATGATGAAAAAATGTTATCCACCTCCAGAGAGAGAACTGATGAACTCTGAGTACAAATTGAAGAATATTTTTTTTTACTTTTTTCTTAATGTTTTTGAAATTAGCTAATATAGAAATATTTTTTGTGAGATTTTACATATGTATAATTGATATCATATTGCTTGCCTTCTTAGTGGTTGGGGAAGTGTGGAAGGGAAGGAAACAATATGAACTTGAAATTTAAAAAGAAAAGAATGTTAAAAATAATAATAATTAAAAAAGATAATGGCATTTGATAAATAATAAGATTTGGGGAGTGGGGAGAGATGCAGCCAAAGAATTCCCTTGAGAAAATTTATATTTCTAGACACTTCCATTAGCGAAATAAGAGAAAAAAGAAATCAGCAAATTGAGAAGGCAATTTTAAAAAACTAGAAGACCAAAAAATTAAAACCCATTAATTAAAATTCAAAATTGAAATTAAAAAAAATTTTTTTAAAGCCTTAACTTCTGTGTATTGGCTCTTAGGTGGAAAAGTGGAAAGGGTGGGCAATGGGGGTCAAGTGACTTGCCCAGGGTCACACAGCTGGGAAGTGTCTGAGGCCGGATTTGAACCTAGGACCTCCCGTCTTTAGGCCTGACTCTCAATCCACTGAACTACCCAGCTGCCCATCAAAATAGAAATTCTGAAAATAAAATAATTAAATTAATAAATAAGATTAAAAGTTTTTTTGACAAAAAAAGATAAGCTAAAAAATTACCTGCATCAAAAATGAAAAGTATTCATAACAAATGAAGAAAAACCAAAATGTATTATTAGGAACTATTTTATTTAGTTACATGCCAACAAAACTGACAACTTAAATTAAATAAATGAATATTCATAAGTTCTAAAATTAATTAATTAATAGGACAAGTTAATAGGACAAAAATAGAGAATTTAAAATAACCCAATCTCAAAGGCAGAAATTGAACAAGACATAAATTGATTTTATTTTTTCTTCTTCATCTTAAAAAATAGTAGTAGTTTTAGTAACAATTCTAAGACAGAGGGACAAAGCTAGGCAAATAGGATTAAGTGACTTGCCTAGGGTCACACAACCAGGAAGTATCCGAGGTCAAATTTGAACTCAAGTCTTCCTGTCTCCAGACTTGGCACTCTTGTCTTCTGTGCTACCTACCAGCCCCATTTTTTTTTTTTTGATAAATGAACTTTCAAAAACACAAAACAAAACTAGACCAGATTACTAGAGAAATCTATAAAACATTCAAATAACAATTAATTCCAATATTGTATAAATTATTTGCAAAAAGAGCACAAGAAAGGATCCTATAAAATTTCTTCTGTAACAAAGACAACCTGGATCCATAAACTAGAGAGAATCAAAACAAAGAAAACTATATTGACTCATATCCCTATTGAACACTGGAGCAAAAAGTTTAAATAAAATATTAGCAAAGGGGCTTAAACAATATAACATAAAGATTACATATATATTATGAACAGGTTGGATGTAGACCTAGAATACAGGGTTGTTTTAATATCAGGAAAACCGTAGGCTTATTACTGATAATAAAAATGACAAAAATAATGTGATCTACCTACTAAGATATACTCTAGAACTATTTAAATGCAGTTACAAATCACTATTTACAGAACTAATGGCAAATCTAAGTATTTGGAAAAATATTAATTGCTCATGGGTAGGATGGGTGTCTAAAATAAAAATGACAATGTAAAGTAAATTAATTTACTTATTTACTTATACTAATCAAGCTATCAAAGGGTTACTTATAGGACCAGGAAAAAAATCATGTGACAGCAAAAAAGATAATGAATATCAAGGTAAATAATGGAAAAAAAGTGAGAATGAAGGAGGCCTACCAGCTCCAGACATAAAACTATACTTCAAAGCAATGATTCTCAAAATAATTTGGTATTGGTTAAAGAAAAGAGGGGACAGCTAGGTGGTGCAGTGGATAGAGTTCTAGGTCTAGAGTCAAGAAGACTCCTCTTCCTGAGTTCAAATCTGGCCTTAGACACTTACTGGCTGTGTGACTCTGGACAAATCATTTAACTGTTTGCCTCGGTTTTCTCATCTGTAAAATGGACTGGATAAGGAAATGGTAAGCTATTCTAGTGCATTTGCCAAAAAACCCCAAATGGGTCACAAAGAGTTAACTCAGTAGAAGACTTCTGAACAATAAAGAGGAGAAATGGATCTATGAATAGACATACAACACACAGAAGCAAACAAACCTAGTATCTCAATGATTGATAATCACAGTGGTTCTAACTACTAGGAAAGGAATTCACAATTTTATAAAAACTAATGAGAAATTGGATTTTGGCCAAAATCTTATAACCCTAGATATGCTCCAAATGGATGTGACCTAGATAGCATATCATAAATAAATTAGAGAAAAATGGAAAAAAAATTACCTATGGGATCTATGGATAGAAAAAAAGTTTAAGATCTAACAAGGAATAAAAAGAACCATAGAAGCTAAATTGATAATTTTGATTATATAAAATAAAAAAAATTTTGATCGAATAAATATAATAAAAGTAAAATTAAAAGGGAAACAACTGAGAAAAGAATCTTTGCAACAAGTTTCTTTGACAAAGATTTTGTTTTCAAGACATATGAAAAATGAATTCAAATTTATTAAAATAATGCCCGTCTCCCAGTTGATCAAAGGTTTTAGGATACGAATAGCCAGGCTATCTTTAGCCATTAAAATTGACTACTAATTAGAGAAAAGCAAATTAAAACTATTTTGAGATATTACCTCATACTCATTAGTTTGGCAAAGTTGCCAAAAAAAAAAAAATGGAAAATCACAAATGTTTAGAGGGATTGTAGGAAAATAGCACAGTGAATATTGATACCCTCCTGGTGGAACTGTGAATGGATATAACCTTTGGGAAGAACAATTTTGAATTATACAAAACAAATTATACAAAACAAGACAAAAAGTTAGTAAATATTATAGATTCTTTGACCCATCTCTGTCAAGACATCAAAGAGATCAAGAAAAGAGGAAAAGGTTCTACATATATAAAAATATTTATCGCAATTCTTCATGTGGTGACAAAACCCTCCAGAAATAAAAGAGATGCTCATGATTTGGGGAATGGCTGAACAAATTGTGGTATGCGGATGTGATAGAATTCTATTGTGCTGTTAGAAATGAGGAAACAGATGCTTTCAAAAAGTCATATATAACTTAAAAAGTGATAACTTAAATGAACTGATGCAGAGTGAAGTAAGTAGAAACAGAAGAACAACTCATATTACAAAATCAATATAAAAATAAAGTTTGAAACTTTTATAAAATGACAAAAAATATAATAAGCAGCCAGTGGAACATTTTATATAGTAATTATAACATTGTGAAGGTAAACAACTTTCAAAGCTGTTAAAACTATGACTCTCCATTGTAATGAGCATCCATGATTCTAAAGCAGGAGGGGTCAAACACATGGTATAACACTCAGAAATGTGGCCCAAATAGGATTAAAATGTAACTGGAAAATATTTTTTAAAATAAGCAAATATAGGGGGCAGCTGGGTAGCTCAGTGGATTGAGAGCCAGGCCTAGAGACGGGAGGTCCTAGGTTCAAATCCAGCCTCTGACACTTCCCAGCTGTGTGACCCTGGACAAGTCACTTGACTCCCATTGCCTACCTTTACCACTCTTCTGCCTTGGAACCAATACACAGTATTGACTCCAAGATGGAAGGTAAGGGTTTTATTTTTAAAAAATAAGCAAATATAAAAGAAAATATAATATTACAATTGTAAAATGAACAATAGGCAGCCCACAGAGATCCTTATGCATCCATTGGCAGCCCTGTTTCTATTTTAGTCTGACACCACTGTTTTAGAGGACTGATGATGAGTCATGCTATCCACCTTTTAACTGAGAGGTGATGGATTCAGAATACTGAATGAGACATATATATATATATATATATATATATATATATATTGTGTATAGGCAATGAAGGAAGTTGTTCTACTGGATTATGCATATATGTTACAAAGGACTTGATTTTTTCCCTTCCTAATCTGGTGATGTTTTTGAGGGAGAGTAAACAGATTTTTGTTTTAAAAAAACCAAACAAACTTTAATTAAAAAAAGAAAAATTCAAACAAAAATGAGATGCAAAGTACCATTTTTTGGAAGACATTAGGCTGTACCTAAGCACCCTCAAGACAGCTTGTTCACAAGCCTATCACGGTCATACAATCTCTGCTTGAAGGCCTGCAATGATTATTGCTCTCGAGGTAGCAATACTTTTATACATTCTACTTTTTTACATGTCTAATTGTAAAGAAGTTTTTTTCTTCTTTTTGAACCTAGATTGGCTTCTTTACAAGCCCCCTCTAAGTGTTCTGGTCCTTCCTTCTGGAACCAAACAGAGCAAGTATAATTCCTCTTGCGTGGGATAATTCTTCACAAGTTTTGGGACAACTACTACATCCCTCCTGAGTCTTCTCCAGGCTAAACATGTGCAACTCCTCGCATGAAATGCACTCAAGGTCCTTCTCCATCCTGGTTCCTTTGCTCTATTCACTTTCCAGCTTATTGATGCTTTTCATAAGCCACGAAGCCCAAAATGGAACATAGCACTCCAGATGGAGATCTGACCAAGGCAGAGTATGGCATTATTCATGTCTCCTGATACTGGAAATGATGCTTTTCCTCACTTAGCTGAAGACTGAATGTATATTTTGGGCCATTCATTTTACTGTTGACCTCTATAATTTTTCCAGGAAAGATACCATCTAACTATTCCTCCCCTATCTTGTACTTGTGAAATTAAGATCTGTGGGTCCAGATATAAAATTTTACATTTATCTTCATTGGATTTCACTTCTTGAAAGGTCTTAGAGCAGAGATCTTAAACTCATAGCCATTGATTGTGGCCTTCTGAGGGTATCCCAAACCAGATGAATATGTCATTGGAATGGCAGCTAGATGACTCAGTGGATTGAGAGTTAGGCTTAGAGATGGGAGGTCCAGGGATCAAATCACAATCTGCCCTCAGATACTTCCTAGCTGTGTGATCCTGGGTAGGTTATTTGACCCGCATTGGCTAGCCCTTAATACTCTCCTGCCTTGGAACCAATACACAGTGTTGACTCTAAAACAGAAGGTAAGAGTTTTTTTTTTTTTTTAATGTAATTGGAAAATGTTTAACAAAATAAATAAAAATATAATACAACACAGATAATGTTAATTTGTGGTTTTCTAAGCCAAGTTTGAGTTTGATACCATTAGTCTTTTTTTAATTTGAAAAATTTTATTTAATTAATTAATTTAGAATATTTTTCCATGGTTACATGATTCATGTTCTTTTCCTCCCTTCCTTCCACCCCCTTCCTGTAGCCAATGAGCAATTCCACTGTGTTTTATATATCTCATTGATCAAGACCTATTTCCATATTATTAATATTTGCACTAGGGTGATCATTTAGAGTCTACATCCTCAATCATATACCTATCAAAACATGTGATCAAGCTGTTGTTTTTCTTTTGTGTTTCTACTCCCACAGTTCTTTCTCTGGATGTGGATAGCGTTCTTTCTCATAAGTTCCTCTGGATTGTCCTGGATCATTGCATTGCTGCTACTAGAGAAGTTCATTACATTTGATTGTGCCACAGTGTATCAGTCTCTGTCTATAAGATTCTCCTGGTTCTGCTCCTTTTGTTCTGCATCAATTCTTGGAGGTCATTCCAGTTCACATGGAATTCCTCCAGTTCATTATTCCTTTGAGCACAATAGTCTTCCATCACCAACAGATACCACAATTTGTTCATCCATTCCCCAATCAATGGACACCCCCTCATTTTCCATTTTTTTTTGCTACCACAAAGAGCACAGCTATGAATATTTTTGTACAAATCTTTTTCCTTATTATCTCTTTGGGTTACAAACCAAGCAGTGGTGTGGCTGGATCAAAAGGCAGATGGTCTTTTAGTGCCCTTTGGACATAGTTCCAAATTGCCACCCAAAATGGTTGGATTAATTTGCAACTCCACCAGCAATACATTAATGTCCCAATTTTGCCACATTCCTTCCAATAGTTATTACGTTTCTTTGCTGTCATGTTATCCAATCTGCTGGGTGTGAAATGGTACCATTAGTCTTGAATTTGGCAATTGACTGAAACTGAAAAAACTGTGAATGCTCCACTTGGAAAAGAGAAGATCCAAAAGGGGAGCAATGGAGAATGAGATTTCCTTTCAAGAATTTAAAGGTTTGTTTTGTTGAAGAAGGATCAGATTAGTTCTTTTTGGCCCTAAAGGGCAGAACTAGAGTAGTTGGGTAGAAATGAAAAAGAGATGGATTTAGGTTCAATGTATTGAAAAGCATCGCAAAAATTAGGGCTATCCATGAGTGGAATGGGGTGCTGTGGTTTCCTTTTTATTAGAGATCTTTCAGCAAAGGCCAGATGACCACTTGTTGGGTTTGTTGTAGAGGGAGTTATTATTTAGATATGTATTGGAATAGATGGCCACTCAGGTACTTTTTAATTCTGTAATTTAATTTAATTTTAGTTTTATTGAATACTTGGCCAAAACCCTGTTTGCTTTCTTTACACAGCTGATTGCACTAGAAATAGCACATTGGCTCTGTGAGACAGCAGAAAGTATTATAGGTTTGCTGTATGTGCTTGCAAGAGTTGTTTCTCTTCTGTGGGTCTCAGTTTCCAAATCTGTAAAATAACCAAATAATATTTAACAAAGAGGCAGTGTTGCACATTTTGTTCAGAGTGCCGGATGTAGAGTCCTGAAGACCTGTGTTTAAAATCTGCCCCAGGGGCAGCTGGGTAGCTCAGTGGATTGAGAGCCATGCCTAGAGACAGGAGGTCCTAGGTTCAAATCCGGCCTCAGACATTTCCCAGCTGTGTGACCCTGGGCAAGTCACTTGACCCCCATTGCCTACCCTTACCACTCTTCCACCTATAAGTCAATACACAGAAGTTAAGGGTTTAAAATAAAAAAAAAAACAACAATTTGTTAAAATCCGCCCCAGACTTCTATTAGTTGTGTGACTGAGGACAAGTCTCGACCTTTTTGAGTTCCACCTACTTGAATGAAGTTCCACCTACTTGAATGAATAATAGCACCTACTTCACAAAATTTGTGTTAGAATCAAATGCATGAAGGGTAGCTAGGTGGCTCAGTGGATAGACCACCAGGTCTGAAGAAGGGAGGTCCAGGGTTCAAATTTGGCCTCAGACACTTCCTAACTGTGTGACCTTGGGCAAGTCATTTAACCCTAGATACCTAGCCCTTACTGCTCTTTTGCCTTGGAATAGATACTTATGGTATCTATTCTAAGACAGAAGGTAAGGGTTAAAAAAAATTAAATGCATGTAAAGGGTTTTGTAATACGTAAATGACTAAAATATTAAATAAACACGATTAAATTACTAAATAAATATATTTTAAGGTTCCTTCTTCTCTAGGGGTCTATGAATTTAATTTTATGATTCTCTGAGACCAATGTGTCTGTTAAATCGAGTGTTAAACTACATTGTTTTGAACCAGTTTGGTTTCACCCCCATTATTTCTTGCCTTTTTTCTAGTTATAGAAATTAAGGCTCACCTTCCTAATGCCCTTAGGTCATTTCACTCGAATACTTGGAAACTTTCAATGCCTTCCCCGTGTTGGTTGAATTGCCTACTGTTCCTGGAATGGAAGACTGTACAATCTGGCTCTTTCCCATCTTTTCAGTTTTATGTCATACTGCTCCTCTAACAAACATTGTTAAGCAACGACTATGTTCTAGCACTTGGGGCTACAAAAACAAAAGTGGGAGAGTTCTGACCCTCAAGAAATCTGTGTTCTACATGTAAAACCCAGTGGAATTGCACTTTGGCTATGGGAGGGGGGTGAGAGGAGGGGAGAGAAAGAACTTGAATCATATGAGAAATTTTTCTTAATTAATCAATAAAATTAAAAAAAAATATATAAAAAAAGCTGTGTTCTACCAGGGGGATAATAGCTAGCATGACAATAGCTAGCATGCATATGAGCATATGGGCAAATCCCTTAATTTCTCTTTCCTTAATCCATTTGAGAAGGAAATGGCAAACTGCTTCACTAAGAAAACCCCAAAGATAGCATTGGCGTGCTATGGTCCACAGGGTCAGGGTCATGGAGAGTCAGAGTGATTGAATGACTGAACAACAGTAACAAGCGTGTGTTTAAGATTTGGAAAGAATTTCTCAAATACTATCTCATCTGATTCTCACGACAACCTTGGGATGTAGGTGCTATTATGATCTTCATTTTATGGATGAGGAAACTGAGGCAGAGTTTGAGCCATCCAGCGACACTGACCTCCTGGCTGTTTCTTGAATAAAACACTTTATCTCTTGGCTATTTTCTTTGTGTTCTTGGTGCCTGTAATATCCCCCCTTCTCTGCTCTGACTTTTCTTCGCCTAGGCTTCCTTTAAGACTCAACAAAAATCCTACTTTCTAGAGGAAATCTCCTCTAATCCTTAATTCTAATGTTTTCCTTCTGTCAATTACTTCCTATTCATTCTGTATATAGTTTTCTATAAAAATATTTGTTTGCATGTTGTCTCTATCATATTGTAGAGGCAGGGACTGTCTTTTGCTTCTTTTGTACCCGTAGTACTTAGTGCAGTGTCTGGTACTTAATAAATGTTTATTGATTGCCTGGTGTAACACAGCTATTAAGTGTCTACAATGAGATTTGAATGCTGGTGTTCTTGATTTCAGGTCCATATCCTATCTGTGGAACCACAAACTTACTATGGACATGGGTCATATTTGGTAATGATGGCCAAGGAGGAGAGTTTTCATCTTAGTAGTTACAGGGATTATATTTCATTTTTTTATTTTATTTTATTGATTAAGAAAATTTTTCCATGATTACATGATTCAAGTTCTTTCCTTCCCCTCCTCCCACCCCCCTCTCATAGCTAATGCACAATTCCACTGGGTTTTACTTGTGTCATTGATCAAGATCTATTTCCATATTATCAATATTTGCACTAGAGTGATTGTTTAGAGTCTACATCTCCCCATCAAAATATATGATCAAGTAATTGTTTTTCTTCTGTGTTTCTGCTCCCACAGTTCTTTCTCTGGATGTGGATAGTGTTCTTTCTCATAAGTCCCTCAGAATTGTCCTGGGTCATTGCATTGCTGGTAGTAGAGAAGTCCATTACATTTGATTGTGCCACAGTGTATCAGTCTCTGTATAATGTTCTCCTGGTTCTGCTCCTTCCATTCTGCATCAATTCCTGGAGGTCTTTCTAATTCACATGGAATTCCTCCAGTTCATTATTCCTTTGAGCACAATAGTATTCCATCACCAACAGGCACCACAATTTGTTCATCCATTCCCCAATCAAAGGACATGGAAAATTTTCCAATTTTCCAATTTTTTTGCCACCGCAAAGAGCGCAGCTATAAACATTTTTAGCTACAGGGATTATAAATGGAGCTAGTGGAGAATGATTGTCATATCTTTTCCAGAATCAGTGGTAATGTAGATTTGGTTTACCCTCCAAACTCCAGCTAATTGCTATAATTATAGAAAATAAGGGGCAGAAAAATAAAGTTAAAGAAGTCTTACTATACTAACAAAGTACGAAGACATGTTTAGCTCTGTTGTCTCTTAAAAAGTATGAAATGTTTATTTTTTATTTTAGTTTTTTCTTAAGAGAATTATGAAGGCAGCTGGTCATTGGTTAGGAAAAGACTGGCCATACTTTGGATGGCTCTTAAAAATCCAACCTCCTTACTTTGATGAGGAATTCAAGTGTAGACACATTTGGGCCTCTTGTTTTTTTTTTTTTTTTTCAGAGAACAGCAAGAGGGAGAGAAGATTTCTTTTCCTCTCCTATTAGTCATGGATTTTATTACAGCACTATTCTTCCAGAAGGATGTACCAAGTTGTAGAGAGACACATAGATAGTTAGGGTAGGAAATAATTTCAAGGAGTATGACTTCTGGCAAAGAGAAGAGAGCTATAGATTCAAGCGGAAAGTAGTCCTGGCAGGTGAGAGAAGAGCTTTGGAGGAATAGAGACATAGGCAACCTAGCTGTTTAATACATTTAGCAGAGGCACTGCACTGAGAAAAGCAGTGTGAAGAAGAAAGAAAGACATCAGGCATTGATAGTACCAAAGGTGTGAGTTGATTTTATCATATATGTTTCCTAAAAGCATATCTCACCATCATTTTTCTCTAAGTTTGTGTTCATTTTTCCCAAAGGTGTGAGGTGTATTTGTGAGAAAGTGTGCCCTAGATTTACTGAATATAGTGAATATTGAATATAGAATAGAATATGTTATATATAATGTTATATATAATATAAAATATATACTATATATAATATGGAAGAATATTATAGCTCTGATTCTTAATTTTACTGTTATTTTAATTAATATTAATTTATACTATCATTTATTTTTACTTATTATAAAATAATTTATACTTACTATTACTATTTTAGTAAATGTCTTTACTTTGAGATAATTTTGCCTGCTGTTTGACTATTAAAGGGAAGCTCATTTGTAGGGGCTCCTGAGCCATCATATTAGGAGTGTGGACCCAGCTACCCTGAAACCTTGGAGTAGTCATCCCAAATGTTGGATCTGGCTTATAAGTAAGACTTTGGAAGGGAACCCGAAAAGGAAGTTATAGTAATGATGATTTCATTATTGTACC
>NC_058130.1:192705007-192716097 GCF_016433145.1 Gracilinanus agilis
TCTTCTTCTTCTTCTTCTTCTTCTTCTTCTTTCTTCCTCTCCTCCTCCTCAGAATCCTTCTGCTGCTATGGTAAAAGACATAGCCTTAGTTTCCTTGCTTGGAGCCCCTCCTAGGGCACTGTACTGGCCATAAAAAATGACTAAATAATAACATCACAGCATGCCAGGCAGGGGAAATTAATTTTTACAATTCTGGATGCAGACTCCATTCTATTATTTATAACACCTACAGAAACAGCTCCCAAAGAACTAAATTTAATTAAGAAATCCAGCACATTATCCAGTGATAAAACAAACCGGGATGAATTAGAAAGGACACCCATGCCCAATGGCTTCCAGGCAGGGCATCTCACCAAGTGGAGTTTGGGATGCTGAGAGGAAAGAAACTCACGGAAGCACATTCAAACAACAGAACGAGAACAGAATTGGATTCAGAGGCTTTGGGTTTAAAGGCCTTCTCTACTACCTACATACCACCTTAGGCAAGGCTCTCAACCTTCAGTGTCTTTGTCTGTTCAGTGAGGGGTTTTGGGCTGTGCCATCTTCAAGGTCTCTTCTGGCCACAAGTCCTCTAAATTCAGGTTCTAATGTTAGGAATGTTAGGAATGTTAGGAAACCTTCTCACCAGAGCAGGGGTTCTTAAAACTTTTCTGTATCATGGACGGACCAACTTTAGCAGTCTGATGAAGCCCATATAAGGATTCCTTATCAAAATAATGTTTCTAAATGCATGAAATAAAATATGTAAGATTGCAAAGGTAACTAGGTGGCACAGTGGAGAGCACTTGGTCTGGAGTCAGGTGTGAAGATTAAAATAAATATGCAAAATGCTAAATATTATATTTATAAATATTTTATTAATAATAAACTAACAAAAGAGACTAACTAAAAGGTACTAACCGGCTCTCTCCCAGGAACCAAACAGAAAGAGGGAGGCGTTACAGCCAACTACAAAACAAAAACATGGAGGCACAGGAGAGATTAAAGGGAATTTTGGGAAAACTCAGGGACCTATGGGGGGATAAAGTCCAAGGTTCAAAATTTCCATTTATACACAAGAAGACATGAGTTCAAATCCAGATTGAGACATTTACTAGCTGTGTGGTCCTGGGTAAAGTCATTTTATCTCTGCTTGCCTCAGTTTCTTCAATTATAACATGGGGATCATAATAGTACCTATCTCTCAGGATGATTGTAAGGATGGAATGAAATAATGTTTGTGAAGTACTTAGTATAGTGCCGGGCACATATTAGACACTTAATAAATGATTTTTTTCTTTCATTTCTCCTACAAAGAAAACCAATTATATTGAAATATAGTTGTTAAAATAAGAAAAACAGAATAAATTATTTCCTGAGTCCCATGAACAAGGTTATGTTATAACCTGATCAAGGTTGCGTTAAATGAATTCAGCTATAATCTTGAGAGTGATTTACAAAAAAATCAACATGCGATACCTAAGCCTTATATTTCAGTAGTATAAGACCTTGAAAAGTCATTTCCTCTAAACAACCCCAGGAAGTAGTTACTCTGGGTATTATTTTTATTTATAGGTAGGGAAACTGAGGCTCATAAAGATGAAGTAACTTGCCCAGAGCTGCAAAACTAGTTAAATATCAATTCCAGGAATTGAACTCAGGATTTGACCCAACTCCATAACTCTTTCCATGAATCAAGCTAACTAACTTTTCTTACATTAATTTCCAGTTATGTGCAAGGCACTGAATTAAGTGCTGGGGCTATAAAGACAAGTAAGGGGACTAGTCCTTGCCTTCAGGGAGCTTACTTTCTATTGATGTATTACACATCCTATTGTTAGATGAGTCAGCATCATGGGAGGAGTTCAATTTCACAATGAGAAAGGAAAAAGGCCAAAGTAAATATTTTGCCAGCTCTAGTCTGAGGTGTAGGAGACTGGCCATGTGATGTAACTTGAGGGGTACTGGGAAGGTCCCCCCATCTTCATGGGAAAATAACTTTTATCATCTCCTTGCTTAACTGTATAAAGTCTTGCCATAGGAATCTTTTCCACAAGTTTCTAGAAAGCTAATATCTCCAGATTTCTTTTTTGGAAAAAAATTGCAAATACTTCTGGAAGAAGTTGTGCTTTGATTGGTTATTCTAAACGGTGAATTTTTTTTGGTAAATCAATCTCAAGATTATGGTTGAATTCATTGAATAGAACCTTATCCCAGGCTACAAGTTATAATATAACCTTGTTCATGGAATCCATAAACTTGTTTTGTTGTGGGGTTTTTGGTTTTTTATTTTGACAACTGTATTTCAATATAGTTGTTTTCCTTTGATGGGAGAAATGAAGGGAAAAACCATTTATTAAGAGCCTACTATGTGCCAGGCAATATACTAATGAATAGTGGGCTGAGTGGGTTGGAATTGGACCTGAGATCCATTGATTTGAATGACTCACTTATATAACTCCTGGTGAACACTCATTCACTGGGAATCCTATAAACACTCCCTTGGAGAAAGGGAGAAAATTCGGAACTGAAAATTAAAATTTAAGGAAAAAAATCCTGTCTGTTCTCAGTATAATTTAGGATGGCTTTGCCCTGTCTAATGTAATCCCAAAGGAAAGATACCTATTTGGGAAATCCCCTTCTTCCTCAGACAAAGAGATAAGTGTATGTAAAAATCCATGGCGAAAGCTTTGACTTTCTTTGAAATATTCTTGAGTAGTCTTTTTTTAAAAAACTCTTATTTTCCATCTTAGTAGCAACTTTAAGACAGAAGGGCAAAGGCTAGGCAAATGGGATTAAATGACTCGCCCAGAGTCACCCAGCTAGGAAGTACCGAAGGTCACATTGACTCCTGGTCTGGTGTTCTGGCCTCCATGCTACCTAGCTGCCCCTTCTGAGTACTCTTGAAGAGGTTCCATTCATTTTATATACAGTTTAGTTCTTGCAATGTTCCAGACAATGAGTATTTATTAAGTGCTCACTGTGTACCAAGACTTGTACTAAGTATTGGGCATACAAAGAAAGACCAAAAAAAGATGGAAGACAATCTCAGAGTAGGCGTTAGAAAGTCTTTCTGAGACTTCCAGGATTCAGACTTTTAGAGTGAGAAGAGGCAACATTGGCCTTGAGAAGACTGAACCTTGATACTGAGGAACAGAAATGTGGACCTTGTTCTCAACTCTTCTTGTGAGCTGTTTACATGGAGGTCAGATGAGAAGGTTGGCTCTGTGGCAATCTCAAATTCATCTTCTTTTAGGGGAAGTACAAGACCTTAGGGTTGTGCCCTGTGTCTAGAAGGCTATGTCAGTTCCTCTGGTATAAGTGGGACTCACTGGCCTTTTTGGGGGGTGGGGTTTGTCCCTGGCAAGTTTCCTTTCTAAGAGACATGGAAACCTTAGGTTGGCACCATGAGAACTAGAGGAAGAGATAGGTCTCCAGTACAGATACAGGTGGAGGATGGATTCATCAGAGAAGCAAGACAATTGAACTAATTGATTACTGTCGAATTATTTGATGTCTATATTTTCCTGGCTTGAAATAAAAGTTGTCTTAAGTTTAATATATATTGTTATCTTGAATGCTTGAAAAAATGTTCATAGGCTATAGGTTTAGAGCTAACTTCTTCATTTTACAGCTGAGGAATGTGAGACCAAAAGGGTCCAGTAATTTACCCAAGGTCTCACAGTGAGGAAAGGGTTGATTAGAAACTTGAACTCAGGACTTTGAACTCTTAATCTTGAGCTCTTTCCTCTGACCTATGGTGATATCTCAGAGCTGAGATAATTTTAAACCACAAATCTTTATATTCTGAGACTTGGAGATGAAACTTTCTGTGGAGGCAAAACAAATCCAAGATATAAGATTTTTATCAGAAATCCTTATGATTAAAATCAATTTATGTAAATCAAGAGCATGTGGTTATAGGTCACAAACTAGACCTTAAAAGTGATGATTACATCAACCTGTAAAAATGAAAGCATTGAGGAAATGGGTATTTATTTGCACTGGGGAGGAGGGATGTACTCTTTTTTTTCTTAAATTTTTATTTTCAGTTACAAATTCTCTTCTTCCCTCCATCCCCTCTCCAACTCTTTGAAAAGGCAATAAGTATGATATCCATTATATCTATGAAGTCATGCAAAATATATTTCCATAATAGTCAAGCTGAAACCAAAAATAAGAAAAAAATTAAGTGAAAAAATGATTCAGCCTGTGCTCAGAATTCATCTCTCTCTCTCGACAGATAACATTTTTCATCGTGAGAGAATTCAGACACATTTTTAAAGCACAGGGCACGGGGATGACAAAATAGGGTGACTGGAGGGATACCTGGGGGCAATGAGTATCTGAAATCAGAATCTGAGGACCATTGTATCATGGAAGCCATTGGGTGCAAACTCATCATTTTATACATGGGAAAACTGAGAAGTTAAGTGACTGTAGAGGAGACTATTCTGAAAGGGAAGTCTAGGGATGGTGACCTTCGTCAAAAGACAAAGCTTGTTGACTTCACAGTTTAGCTTGGTGTTGGCCTTGAATTGAGCCTTCAAAACTCTTATCTTAACCAGCCTTGTGGCCAGGATCCCTCAGGGCCTGCTGATGAAGGACAATGAAGAATGTAAGATAGACTTCCAAGAGAAATGAGATAAATTCTTTAAGTAAGAGCTTAGCTTGGAGTGGCACCCTTAAAGGCACTTCCAAGATTTTCAAACTTTACCTTTACACAGAGTGAAAGTACCTTCTGCCAAATTGAAAATGGGCATTGAAGTTCAGGAAGAGAGAGAAAAGGTAATTTTGAATGGTACTCAAATCAGTGCAGCCTTTTATGCAGAGGGAGGGAGTGGGGAAGTATCATCAATCCATTCCCTATCTAAAAAAAAAAATTCTTTAAATTAATTATTTATTTTTAACATTTTCTTTCTTTTAAATTTTGAGTTCCAAATTCTCTCTCTCCCTGTTATTACTCTTCCACCTCCAAAGCAAGCAAGCAATATAATATCAGTTATACATATCATATGGGGTTGTTTTGTGATGGTTGTTCTTTTCATTTACATTGTTGTAGTCACCATATATTGTTTTCCTGGTTCTACTTAATTCACTCTGCATCCATCCATGTAAGTCTTCCCATGCTTCTGGTGTATTCAGTATGCTTATTGTTTCTGAGAACACAGTAATCTTCCATTAATTCAGGCACCACAGTTCGGCTATTTTCCAACTGATGGGCATTTTCCATCTGATGGGCATTGTTTCCCATTCTTTACTACCACAAAAAGTGCTGATATAACTATATATTTTTTAATTTTTTATTTTAACTGATATAACTGTATTGGTGTATATGGACTTTTTTCCAACAAGAGTTTATTATATGTGAAAGGCCTTAAGAAATGTTTATTGATTGACTTACTTTTGTTGTCATTGTTGCTTTTTTTCTTGATATCCCCAGAACATAGCACAGAATCTGGTACACCATTAATCACTTCAGACATTTATTAAGCACCTACTATGTGCCAGGTACTGTTTTAAGCACTGAGGATACAGAGAAAGGGGGAAGAAAGATAATAGAATTAGGGAATGGTGTAGTCTTGGTTTCAGGTAGACTAAATTTGAATCCTCGCTTTGGCGCTTGAGAGTGCGTGACTATGGGCAAGTCTTTTGACATTTCAGAACCTCAGGGTCTCCCATCTAGAAAATGGGGATAATAATAGTTAGACTATGTACCTCATGTGATTGTGAGTACAGTACCTTAAAACCCTTAAAAGACTATGGAAATGTTAGTTATTATTTATAGCAAATTCACATGGAAATCTGAAGAGCACCCTGAATCTGATTGAGTCCAACAGAAAATTATTTTCTGCTTTGAGAATTGTAGATGTGGAAATGTGTCAGAGTGATTGCTTTGCAGACTGCTAATTTTGAAGCAGTCATTCTTTTCTTGAACAGTTTTTGACATTATCAACCACCTCCTCCTCCTGGACACTCTCTCCCATTGACTTTTGTGGTACTGCTCTCTTTTTGTTCTCCTCATACTTGTCTAACTATTCCTTTCCAGTCTGCTTATTCATCATTCCTTTCCCACCCACTAAGTTCCTGTCAGTCTTGGGCAGCCTCAGGCTCTAGTTTGAACCTACTTTTCTTCTATTTCCTTATTCTCTCCCTTGGTAATCTTATTAGCTTTCATGAGTTCAGTTTTTATTTTATTCAATTGATGCTCAGATCTGCATCTCTATCCCTTGGATACACAGTCAATAAACATTTATTAAGCGTCTACTATGTTGCAGACACTATGTTAAGTACTGAGGTTACAAAAAGCGTCTGCTATGTTTCTGACACTATGTTAAGTACTGAGGTTACAAAAAAAAACCAGGCAAGATGACCCCTGCTTTCAAGGAGCTCATAGGCTAATGGAGGAGACAACATGCAAACAGCTATGAACAAGCAAGATATATACAGGATATTTGGTCCACAATCAATGCATGCATGTAATCCATCCAAGCTTAATCTCTCTCCTGTACTCCAGGCTTGAATGATCAATTATTTGCTAGACATCTTCACCTAGAGGACCTTTAAGGATATCACCATATTTCCAGTCTCCCAGGTTCTTAATTTTTGACTCGCCCTTGACTCTTCTCTTCCTATGAACCTGCATAGCCACTCAGTTGCCAACTCTTTTGCATGTCCATAACATCTCTGTCATCTTTGCCCTTCTATCCATTCATACAGCTTCTTCCTTCGTTCAAATCCTCATTGTCTCCTATCAATACTATTGTAATAGCTTCCTAATTGCTTTCCCTACTTCTGGCTTCTCTACTGTTTAATCCAACTTTTTCTAAAGCAGATCTGATTGTGTCACTTCCATACTCAAAAATCTTCAGTGGCTCCCTATTAACTCTAGGAATTCAGAATCCTCTACATGGCATTTAAAACCATCCACAATAATGCTACCACTTTCCTTTCTAGTCTTATTTCATTAAATCCATATTCCTTCCCAAACTGGACAGCTAATTGCTTCTTATATGTGGCACTCTATCTCTTTCCTTTGTACCTTGGCTCACACGGTTTGCTTTTCCCTCTCCCCAGCCTTGTTTTTAAAATATGCTCTTTCCTTGCCCTCATTTATTAAAATACTTAGTTTCCTTTAGAGCACAGTTCAGGTACCATTTCCTACATAAATCTTTTTCTGGTCCCTTAGTTGTTACTGCTTTTTTTCACTCCTTCCCTTGTCTGAATGTAAGCTTCTTTTAATTTTTTTTAAAAAATTATTTATTTGTTTATTACATTAAAATTTCCAGGCATCTCCCCTCCATCCTCCCCTCCCCACACTAAAGAAAGCATCATTTGACAACAGGATATATATATCTATAAAACTATGTCTTGCTTATTTCTATTTATCAGCTTTTTCTGGAGCATTCTTCAAACAATATTTCTGTTGCTATACGCAATATTCTTTTAGTTCTGCTTGTTTTACTCTTCATAATTTCATCTTTCTATGTTTTTTTAAATCACCTGCATGTCATTTCTTACAATTCAGTAGTATTCTATCACAATCACATGCTACAACTTATTTAGCCATTGAGGTCCGGTGATATTTCCGTTAAAAAAAAACAACAAACTTCACTGTTTGGCACAGTGTTGTGTACACATTAGGGGCTTAATAAATGCTTGTTGAATTGTCCTGAATTTAAGTAGGATTCAGGAAGAAATCGGAGAAAGCCCAAGAGGTTTTTTTCCCATTGGAGAAGGTAGAGGGGAAGTGTTGCTGGGAGGGAGTATTACTGTACAGAGGCCAGAAGGGAAGATGGTGGAATGGAATGTGCAGTAGATAGTACAGTGAGCCAAATCGTATTTCTGCAGTTACTTTTTCTTGGATGGGTAGTGAGTACACCTTGTACATCTCCTTTACCATCTCTACTCCATTACCCTTTCCAACTGAGTCATGATGTATGGACAGTAGCCGGAGGTTACTTGGCTTTCTATTTGTCATCTTTTGATGCCCTTGGTCCTACCATTTTCTTCTAAAGAGGTGGGATGGCATAGATGGATTGCATGTTGTCCAAGTAGTAAGTGATGGGATAGTATGCTCATTTATTTGTGACACAAAGGTGGGAAATACATTTAAGCTATTGAACTTAGCTTAACAGCAAGCTCAGTAAGTTGAAATTTATGGTTTTGGTCCTGCCCCCTACATTTTATTTATTTTTATATTTTAGAGAAAACACTATACTCCTTTTGTTGAAAGCATGACAGGTTTTGGAAAGATTGTATAGAAGGAAGCATAGAGTGAAGCTATCTTATGTTATGGGTCTGCCCACTTCCACTTGGGGAAGAAATCTTATATAAGTACTGGTACAGGAAAGAGAGAGGTTGGAGGCTGTATTTATATGTGTAATGAAAAGTTGGAGACATCAATCACCTTGCTGACAAAGGTCTGTATAGTCAAAGCTATGGTTTTTCCAGTTAGTAATATCATGGCTAGGAGAAGTGGACTATAGAGTACTACAGAATCGACACTTTCGAATTATGATGCTGGAGAAGACTTTTGAAAGTTCCTTGGACAGCAAAGAAGTCAAACCAGCCAACACTTAAAGAAATTAATTCAGAAAATTAATTGCAAGCTTAAATACTGAAGCTGAAGCTTAAATACTTTGGCCACATAATGAGAAGTCAGGACTCCTTGGAAAAGACCCTGATGCTGGGAAAGATTGAAGGCAAAAGGAGAAAGGGATGGCAGAGGATGAGATGGATAGTGTTACAGAAGCAAAAAACATGAACTTGGGCAGACTTTGAAAGGTAGTGGAGAATAGGAGGGCCTAACATGCTATATGGTCCATGGGGTCACAAAGAGTGGGAGACAACTGAGCAACTGACTGATAAAGTTTGACCATTTTGACTGATTTATTTGTTCAGTCAAATTATTGAACAAATGTTGCTTCCATTTTCTCTATCCCTCCCCATCACTTCTCAAACCATGCAACTAGCTTCTGACCCTCACCTG
This sequence comes from Gracilinanus agilis, assembly GCF_016433145.1. Taxonomy (NCBI): domain Eukaryota; kingdom Metazoa; phylum Chordata; class Mammalia; order Didelphimorphia; family Didelphidae; genus Gracilinanus; species Gracilinanus agilis. The sequence goes on from NC_058130.1 coordinate 192,713,979, forward strand.
TTCACTAAAACTACACTCTCCAAGATTTCTGAGGATCACTTTGCTGCTAAATCCAAAGATACTTTCTTAGTTCTTATCATTCTTAGCCTCTCTACTCTGATCATCTACTTCCTTCTGGACCCTCTCCCCCTTCTCTCCTGCCATGGCCCTCCTCTCTCTCATTCTCTTCCTACCCACATGAGTTGACACTCTTGATGTCTTTTTAGATCATCATTCATTTGCCATATGTTAAATATAGATGCCCCCAAAGGCTCTGTCCTGGACCTTTGTTTCTTCCTCATAGCTATGTGGCATAGTAGAGAGAGCATTGGACCTAGAGTGAGGAAGACTTACGACACTCACTAAGTATGTGATCCTAGGCAAGTCACTTAACCTAAGCTTGCCTCAGTTTTCTCACCTGTAAAATGGTGCTAATAATAACACCTACATTGTTGGGTTGTTATGAGGATCAAATGAGATATTTATAAAGCACTTACCACAATAAAATAGTAGGCAATAAATGGTTATTTCTTCTCTTCTTTCCTTTCTTCCCTCCCTCCCTTCCTTACTCCCTACCTTCCTTCCTTCTTTTTTTTTTCTTTTCTTCCTTGGTATTCTTGTTAGCTTCCATGGATTTAATGGTTATTTATATGTAGATAATTTTTTTTTGAGATTAGATCTCTCTGTCTTGCCATAGCTTGAAATTCAATGGCTACTCATAGTCTGCATCTCAATTCTGATTGGCACAGAAGCTTTGACTTACTCTGTTTTTTCTGACCTGGATTAGTTTACCCCTCTTCAGGTGGTCTAGTGTGGCCCTCTACTCCTACGGACTCACAATAGTGTAGACAACTTTTAACACTACTGAAACTCAGAACTTCTTTAAAATTTAAAAAATTTTAATTACAATTTTCCACAAGAGTTTCCTGAAGTTATATGATCCATGTTGCTCTCCCTCTTCTTCTCTCTCCCCTCTTGGAGCTGGCGAACAATTCAATCTGGTTTATACATGGATTGTCAGGTAAAACATGTGAAACTCCGAACTTTTAAGCTCAAGTGATCCACCAGCCTCAGTCTCCTCCAATAGCAGATTACAGACCTATGCCAACATACTCAGAGATTCTCAAATCCATATATATATATATATATATGTACATATATTCTAAATCTCTTTTCTGAAATCTAGCATCATATTGTTATCTACCTTCTGGACATCTCCATCAGGGTGTCCTATTAGAATCTCAAATTTTACATCTATGCAAAATGGAGCTCTTTTGTTCTCCTTCCTTACACTATCTCAGAACTTCTAAGCTCAAGTGATCCACCAGCCTCAGCCTTCTTCAATAGTAGATTACAGACCTATGCCAGGATAAACAAACCAGGGTAGGTCTCTAGGAAACATTATATTTATAATACATTACATATTTTTATCTGTATCTCTCTCTCCATATATACTATAGACTCACTCTCTTTATATATTCTTTCTACATATATACAAAACACACATATACTAAGCATATGTACACATATGTACAGTAACTTTATCTCTGTCTCTCTCTCCCTCCAACACTCCCCCTCTTTTCTCTCTACACACAATACACATGCTTACACTCTATTTCCTTTATATTCTCTAAACTTGGAGATAATTAACACTGTAAATGGAGTTTTGAGAGCTCAGATGTAATAACTGAAAGTCTTCCAAGGGAGCTTGCTTGCTACTAGTCAGAGATGTTGTCAGGAAGTTTTCTGTTTATGCAATGGGTTATTCTAGAGATGGCCTCGAAGGAATCTTTCAACTCTGAGATTCTGTGATTACTCAGCTACTTAAGGGTCAAGTGATCATTAGACAGAATAGACTGACCTAGCATTTACATCAAAATTGGTATACTATAATTGTATATAATTATATATATATATATACATACATATATAAAATATAAAATTGTATACTATAACTTGTATACAGAATTCATTTCCCTAGCAGAAAGAGTGCTAGGCTTGGAATCAGGAGTACCTAAAGTCTAAACCTTTCTCTAATGCTCAGAAAGCTATGGGACAATGGAGAAGTGACCTAATACCTCTCAGCCTCAGTTTCTTATCCATGGAATAGTAGTAGTAGTAGTAGTAGTAGTAGTAGTAG
>NC_058130.1:192720098-192739775 GCF_016433145.1 Gracilinanus agilis
CCCTCATTAAATTATAAGTTCTCTCAGAGGAGGGACTGTCTTTCTTCTCTTTTTGTATTCCCACTGCTTATTTAGCACAGTGCCTGGCAAATAGAAGGTGCTTAATAAATGTTTATTTATTGCTTGATAGCACCTATTGTTCATGGGCTTCTAGGCATCTTGTATATATCTATTTGTTTATATATCTATTTGTATATATCTATTTGTTTTCTATCTCTTTAGAATTCAAGATCCTTGAAGGTATAGATTAAAAAAAATTCTCAGTTTAGCTCAGCTTAGAATGTAGTGAGTGTTTGTAAGCATTTTCTGAGTGACTACCTCATAGAATTGTCATGAGAATCAAATGAGATAATAGAAAAGTGCTTTCCAAGCTTCAAAATATATACACATATACACATATGTGTGTGCTATTATTGTTCTAGGTCATAGTAGACTGAGTCGAGGACACCTGAGTCCCGACTGTGACATACTAGCTAGAAGCCTTCTGCCGCCAGGTACCTTAACTTCTCAGAGGTTCAGGTGACTCTCTAAGACTGTTATTGAACAGATAAAGATCAGCATTGGTAGGAGTTTCAATATTAAGGTATTTCCTGCCACTGAAATAATATATTTTTTTAAACACTTGCCTTCCATCTTAGAATTAATACTGTGTATTGGTTCCAAGGCAAAAGAGTGGTAAGGGCTAGGCAATGGGGGTTAAGTGACTTGCCCAAAGTCACACAGCTAGGAAGTGTCTGAGGCTAAATTTGAATCCAGAATCTCCCATCTCTGGGCCTGGCTCTCAACTCTCTGAACCACTCAGTTGCCCCCAGATTTGGTTTTTAAAAAGTCTCATTTAGATGCTATCTCCTTAATGAAGACTTTCCTGCCTTTTCAGGTGAAAGTGATCTCTCTTCAGATTTCTCATTGTATTTTGCCCTTCTACTGATCTCACTTTCCCTTGAATCAGAGTTATTTGTGGACATGCCTTTTCCTTCCTTTTTAGATTGTAAACTTCTTGAGGGCAGGTCCTGTGACATCTCTATTTTTGAATCCTCAGGACTTTGCACATGATATATGTATGCTTAATTAGTGTTTGGTGGACTGAGCTGACTTTTGTTGGTTGATCTGAGCTTGGATTCATAATTATGAGAAAAGCCTCATGTAACTGAAAGAGGACTGGATCTGGAGTCAGAGGACTTGAGTTCAAATTCCTATGTTGCTATTTACGAGCCCTGTGATTTTGAGTGACTTAATGTCCTTGAGTCTCAGTTTCCTTATAAAGGAGTGAATTAGACTAGATGAATTCGAAAGTTCTTTCTAGCTCTAAATCTGTGGATTTGGATTTTTTTTCCACTACTGAATTGAGTTTAGTAAGAAGCAAGGAAACCATATCAAAGAGCTATCTTCTCTTCCACAGACCAATATATTCTTTTTTAAAAAAAATTCTTACCTTCCATCACAGAATTGATGCCAAGTAATGGTTCCAAGGCAAAAGAGTGGTAAAGGTTAGGCAATTGGGATAAGCAATTTGCCCAGGTCACATAGCTAAGAAGTGTATGAGGCCAAACTTGAACCCAGGACCTCTTGTCTCCAGGCCTGGCTCTCCACCTGAGCTACCTAGATGCCCTAGATGATTCTTCTGAATGATGGGATCATAAATCCAGGGCTGGGAGGGACTTCAGAGGCCATCTAATCCATTTTTTTTAACAGATGAGAAAATTTTACAGATGAGAAAATTGAGACACCCAACAGGTAAATGACTAGCCTGAGGTCACATGGACTGTAAATGGGAGAAATAAAACCCCAGGCTTCCCTAGTGGCATCATCTTCAAGGGAGGCTGTGAAAATCAAGGGAATAGTGGGAGGCACAATGTTTTATCCAAGAATGGAAGGGTTATGATTGCTTCAAGAAATTGGATTAAACCAAGCAGAGCTGGGAAGCAGGGAAGGGCAAATCATAAAATGACTGTGGACAACTTTCTACAGCTTAAAGAAGGTGATAATGTTGGGTCTTTAGAATTGTAAACAGTCTTGCTGTTTTTCAATCAAACAGTGATACGAATACTTGAGTGAGAACATCTGAGGTCTAGAGAATGTCTTTGCTCATCAAAGTCTCCTCTGGTCCTGCTGTCAGCGCTGGGCTGCTTTTTGCATCGATAGAGGATGGCAAAATATGATATTATGAAAAATGAAGAATTTTGGCAGAGGAAATAGGTATGATTTCCCAGGAAATCTGGCCAGCCCATTTATATATAATAGCATTCAAATGTGCACCTTAGGCTTTCTTGGGAAATTAAGTGGTCCTTTTTAGGTTGTCAAAGTCTTTTTTCCCCCCACCATGATGAGATCATATTTAGCTTTAACTTTTCTGTGAAGACTAACTACAGGCCTAGAGGAGTACCTAGGAAACACTGATGCATGAAGAAAGATAGTCTCTAGAGCTCAGATATCAAATTATATTAAAAAAGAAGTCTTCCATTGAATAATCATAGATCTTAGGTGGATTTTAAGTCCAATGTTTGGGCACAAGGCAGCTGTGACAAGCACAGGTGCTTGTCTGGTAGAGCGAGTCTCTTAAATCAATGAAGTTATTATTATTATCAATAAATCAGTGATATTATTATTATCATAGCTCTGGTCCCCAAGAGGGGAGAGGGTCACTGGGAAAGGTTGGATGTGTGAGAAGTCTGTGAGATGAGGCTTTATCTTTCCTAGATTGTTTTCAAAACTAGCTTCAGTTTAGCAGGGGTAGCGAATGATAGATAATGCAGAAAAGGGATTTCTCTCTCAAATAGCCTGCTAACCCTAGCCTATATGGTACTTTCTATCATCAAAGAGTCTTTCTCATTTGGAACATCTTTTCTTTCCAGCCAATATTCTCAATTTCCACCAACCATGTATGTAGTTTATAAGCTACATACACACATATACATTCATATTATGTTTCTATATCTAATACGCCCTCATCACATACAAGCATAAACATATGTATTTTTTACTGTCAAATATTTCCTTAAATTTCCCCATAACAGGAATGCTATCTACCTCCAGTGAAAGAACTGTTGGAGTTGTCTTTCACATCAGTTTATTTATGGTTTAATTTTGGGTTTTGGGTTTTGTATGAGTATGCTTTTACAGCAATGACCAATATGGAAATGTGTTTTGCATGATAATTCATGTATGGTCCAGAATCAAATTGCTTATTTACTGTATTTCCTGTACTGAGATTTACTATCTCTGAGTGGAAGGGTATGGTTTGGATTTTATAATTTTGGAAAATGTTAAGTTGAAAATTATTATTACATGCAATTTGGAAAATAAAATATCTTAATTATTTAAAAAGTTATCCAATAATGGCCAGAATAAACTCAAACCTCACCATTTTTGTTTCCCTCTTGGTTCTTTCTTGAAGAGTGGAATGTCAGATATATATAAGAATATGAGTCATTCTCCAGCTGATAAATGGTAAAGAGATGTGAACAGATAGCTTTTGGATGAAGAAATCAAAGCAATATATAACTGAAAAACTGCTCTAAATCATTATCTATTAGAGAAATACAAATCAGAGTAACTTCGAGATATCTCATACCTATGGGACTGACTAAAATGATAACAGGACAAAATGACAAATATTGGAGGAGATATAGAAAAATAGAGCCACTAATACATTTTTGGTGGAACTCTGAACTGATCCAAACATTTTGGAGAGCAATCTGTAATTATGTTCAAAGATTTCAAACTCTGTATACCTTTTGACCCATTAATAACACTACTAGATTTATTTCCTAAAGTGATTAAGGAAATGGGAAAAAATCCCATATTTTCTAAAATATTTATAGCAGCTCTTTTTGTGACTGCAAAGAAAAGGAAACTGAAGGAATGTCTATCAGTTGGGGAATGACTGAACAAGTTGTGGTAAACGTTTGTAATGGAATGCTATCATGCCATGAGAAATGGCAAATAAGATGAAAAAAAAACACCTAGAAAGACTTATATGTAGTGGTGCAAAGTGAAGTAAGCAGAGCCAGGGGAATGTTGTACATAGTAATAACAATAACATATGATGATCAACTGTGAATGATTTATCTATTATCAACAAGGCAAGAATCTAGGACAGTGATTCCCAAAGTGGGTGCCACTGCCCCCTGGTGGGTGCTGCAACGATCCAGGGAGGCGATGATGGCCACAGGCTCATTTATCTTTCCTATTAATTACTATTAAAATAAAAAAAAATTAATTTCCTGGGGGCTAAGTAATATTTTTTCTGGAAAGGGGGCAGTACGCCAAAGAAGTTTGGGAACCACTGCTCTAGGACAATTCCAAGGAACTCATGATGAAAAAGGCTATCTGCTACCATAGAAAGAACAGATGGAGCTTGAATGCAGATTGAAACATACCATTCTTCCCTTTTTTCTTCCATGAATTTTTCTCTAGTGTAAGCAATATGGATCTTGTTTCACAACATGACAAACAGGGAATTATGTAATATATGATAAAATATGTACAACCTATATCATATTATCTGCCTTCTTGGGGAATGGTGAGGAGTGGGAAAGAGGAGAAAAAAGAACGAGACAGATTTTTGGACATGGCTAATGTGAGAATTTGTTTCTTTTGGATAAACATATTTATTATAATTTATTACATACTTTTAACAATTAAAAAAAAGGAAGAATGGAATGTTGAATTGGAAGTCTGCTTATTTGAATATTCTCAAGAGGGTGTTTGTCCTCAATTCTCAGTGAGTCTCTGGCTAGACTAGTTTTCTTCATCTGCTTACCCTAATCAAATCCTACCCATCCTTCAAGATTTAGCTTAGTTTCTACCCCTTCCACAAAACCTCTAACTATAACCCGGGATTCTCTCCCTTCAAGTTCAATAGTATACTCATTGCCTGTTCTCATTTGTTCCTTATAGTAGGCATTATAAAGAACTTTTTATGTGTGTGTATTGCCTATTTCCGCAACACTGTCGTAGGATACCCAAAGGTATGAACCGTCCCCCACATTCCTGCTTTTCAATGTAGTTGAGATAGACGCAACTTATGAACCAAATTCCAAATCCTTTGTCTATGGGATGGAAAGTTTCTCTAGTGTTCTAGATGAAAGAGAATAGAATAGTATAAAAAAGTACACCAAAACCTGAGATGTGTTTTGAGCTACATTATTTCTTTTATTGTAAAACATTTGTTACAGAAATTACAGAAAGATTTTTTTTTTTAAAATTGTGGAAACTGCCAACTTTTGCTTGGAAGTACATATCTAAACACATAGCTAAAAGTGCATTGTGAATACAATAGACCTTTAAAAAAGAACTATTTTTCCTAGGTTTTTTATATATATATATTTATATATAGGTAGATAGATATGTAAATCCATGTCTATCCATACACAAAAAAGAAAGAGATGGATATATTTATATATATATATATATTTATTTATTTGACAAACCCAACTTAAAAATCTTCATATTTATAGGAATCTGTTTAAAAATGTCATTTGTTTACCACCTTCATTCCCCACTTCCCCTCTTATAAACTATGGTTAGAACATTTACAAAGGAGAACCCCAGTTCTGGATAATGAGATTACTGTGAGCACAGTATATTGCATACACTTGTCCGCACAGCAGTAGCAGCAATACCAACTGCGGTGATGGGAGGCAGACCGATGCTGAGGGCAGTGCCGGTACCCTCTGTCACTGAACATCCTTTGCAGGTGTTCTCCTAATCCACCAACCATGTAGTTAACAGCCAAATAGCTAGACACACACATGCACGCACACACACATGTGTGTGTGCATGCATATATATTTTTTACTATCAAAATATTTAAAAATGACCCAGTAGCAGCAGGCACAGCCCCAAACCTTCTCTCTCCTGGGAACTTGGTGCGGATGCCTGCGGACTTGGGTGTTCCCTAAATGGGAATCTGCAGTCAGTTCTAAATGAATTCAGGATGGTCTCAGACGCTCCGTCTGCCCGGGCCACATGGGTATTCAGAGAAGCTGGAGTGGAGAGTGATATGGGTTCTTTGGAAACTGAAATTCAAGAGATGAGAGTGGTGTAGACCTCACACCCAAGCCTGGCTAGAAATAGGGGCAGGACTATGGGACCGACGGAGGCTGGTTCATAAGGGGATCATGAGAATTAGAAAAAGAAAGGAATTTAGAGACTGGTTAGAAAGAAAAATGTCAGTTGGGGTAGAGTTTGAATCATTGATTTTCAAGTGGGATACTCTTGCTGCTTTTTTAATGTCCATAGCAACAAGGATAATAAGAGCTGATGTTTATAAACGGCTTTAATGTCTGTAAAGCGCTGTAGAAATGTGATCTCATCTGAGCCTCACAACAACCCTGTGAGGTAGGTACTGCACGTTTTACTGCCCCCATTTTAAAGATGAGAAAATCGAGGCTAAGAGGTTAAGTGGCTTGCCCATAGTGACAAGCTGGTCAGTGGGAGAAGTGGGATTTGAAACTAGGTCTTCTTGATTCCACATGTAGTACTCTATTCAAATTGGGCAAGAGAGTCTGAATAAAAGAGCGAAATGGTTTTGATAAGCCTATTTATTGCTACGGGGAAGAGAGGGGAAAGAGCATTGGATTTGGTCTCAGGGTCCTGAGTGCATTATCTGTTGGGCAAGCCGGTAAGTCACATGAATTTTGGGGGCTTTTGTTTCCTTATTGTAAACTGAAAGGGTTGGACAAGATGATCATTAAGGTCCCTTCCCTCTCTAAATCTTTTCAATCTAGCTAACAAAATATAACACAACAAGACCAAAACCCTACAAAAGATAAGATCCCAACCTTTCCTCTTCACTCTTTTATTCATAACCTTAATGATGGGAAAGCGGGATGGAGGAGGAAGGGAATGATCTGCCTCTGTTTTGAGATAGTCCTGAGGACGTACTCATCGTTGGCATGTATGCTTTTCAGTAAGCCATATTATTCTGTAAATACACTTATGGTTTTGTTGTCTCGAATGTAAATATTCATGCAAACATGCAAAATCCTACTAGTTTAAAGTGGGCAGCAGGTGGTGAGTGTCAGGGGATAACTCCTAACCCATCGTCATTATAAATATCTAGTTGCTGGGGGGGTGGGGTGGGAACTCTACCAAATCCCTTTCTACCTGTGGAAATGTTGGAATCTACATGTTCCCACTTCATTAGCAATGACAAATGGAAGGGAATCACCTGAGAAACTGAAACAGCATGGTTTAAAAAAAAAAGAACTTAAAAAATAATAGAACACTTCATTTTTTCTTAATGAGAACCAACAGATATATTGGCTGATTTCAAGCTGTAGAAATGAATAACTATCAAAAGGGAGATAAAAGTCAGCTTGAGTCTCTTTCACTTGCAACTTCCAGCTGTGGGTGCTAGACTAAAAAAGCTTTTTTTCTTTGTCTTTGGAACTGTTGATTCAAGGCCACATGAATCAACTCCCAAGTTTTCCAAGTGTTAGAAAATTCCAAAGAAAGAAAAGATGACTTTTCTGACAAGAACAAAAGCAAACTTCATGACTTGGGGATCACTAGGACACATCCTCACCTGTCTAAAAGAGGCCAAATGTGCGCTTCTAGAAAAACCAGGTGGAAAAGCACACTCATATGACACTGTGATTTTGGATGGCCAATTTGCTGTGATTTTGGTCCATTGTGACTTAGCATACTTTTCCTCACTGTCCCTCGTTGTTGAGCAATTTATGTGTGATTGTTCTAAGGTAGAAGATGATTGTGTTTTGGTTATCAGGGAAGCCCTAAGCTGTGTCAGCTCTCAGGCACCTCAGGCGTCTAGGAGCCATGCACCTCGCAGTTAATACTTCATTTCCTCTTATTTGTTCATCACTTTAATAAAGGATAATAAAAAGCTCGATTACATATTCTTTAATCTTTAAAAATTGAATAGATTCAAAAAACAGTATAAGAAACCCAGAAAGTTGAATGAATTTCTAACTGGTTTCAGCATCACACAGGCAGGCAACAGTAACATGATAAGCGCCTCGGAGAAGTCCAAAGAAACTCATGAAGCGATGCATGCATTTTTATCAACACAAATTAAGACTGGACTCAAGGAGGAGAAATGACTGCAGTTAAGTCACATTGTCATTGCAAAAGTATTATGCGTTATGGTTGCACGATCTAGGACACACGTGTCTAGCCACCTACCAAACGGCATCACTTAAAACTATAAACAGAACATTACTAGGTGAAAAATATTTATAAAATACTGTACACTGCTTCCTGAATTGGCCAGCAGATGTAAACAAGCAGCTAAGTCAACTGAGTTTCAAAAGAGTATCATTAAGTTCATTTTTTTTTCAGGTGGTCCTTCTGCATAACACGCCAGATCATCTTCCATCCAGTTACAACTCACCAATCACAGCTCACAGTGGCTCATTAGAGGATGAATATACAGCAGCTCATACAGACATTTATAGTGGAGCCATACAGGAGAATGTGGGAATCATATAGTAGTTACAGATGGGAACAAAAAAGGCAACTCTTCCATGCATATGCGAAGAAGATGCATTTTGGACTGGGAGTATTCCTTGCAACATGTGCTTCTTTATTGAATGTTACAGATTTGCAAATAGATGAGAGAATGCAACGCTGAAGCAGCCCTGTAACATTCATCAATACGACCACATGCCACGACACTAGTGGGGTGGATGTGGGTCACGTAGGTATTTGTAATACAGCACTGTATAACGGGTCATATGGCATCAGCTGTAGATAGGACGTGATAGACTATTGGATAATCTTTATTGTCACTAGAGAAGTTATAACAGCACGTAACATTCACTAAGAAGAGTAGACTGTATAGCCTCAGAATGTGGAATAAATGCACTATCCTGGCATCTATCATCATGTTATCTATAGAAATCATTTTAGAAGGAATAAGGGAACATTCAGAAGAAAACTTTTTTCTTTTCTTTTTTTTTTTTTTTGCATTGTCATGAGCACTTTAAAAACATTTGATTTATATATTTGAAAAGGGAGGACTTTCAAAGTGCTAAGTAGGATCCTGGATCTCTAAACCTGGATCATAAAAATCCAGTTGAGTAAAGTGCTGTGTTTTGACCTCTTCTATCACTTTTGGCTTGGAGAAATAGGCAAAGGACTCTCAGGATTCCTGCCAAATTCTCTCCTGAACTCTTAACATTCAGCAAAGAGGGGTTTTTCTATGGAGTTAATTCTTTAAGCACATGCCAGGCTTATCCTTAACCCAGGAACCCACCATAATCATTTTGATAAAACATTCTTAGATTAAAAAGAAAAGAGAGAGTGATTCATAACAACAAATCATTACAGACAGGAAACAGCATATAAAAGTTGGCACCTTAGAAGCAGATTTCTTTACCCAATGCTATTGTGTCCGTGGACTCTGTACCGAGTTGCTTATACTCATTTTTGACACTCTGCGTCTTGTAATCATCTCCACTCACAGAGATGTGCAATAAACATCCCTTGGAGCAGTGGCATTGTGTTACAAAACTGATCACACAGGCTAGACAAGACAATGGAAGCAATGCAATGTTGGTGTATTGAGGAGAATAGAGAATGGAAAGAACAAGAGAAAAAAAAGTTTGTATCTCTGGGATGATAGATACACGTGAAAGAAAAATGACTTCGGAATGTTGCAGTGTATTTAAAGAAACCTGGTCTATTTTTTTTAGTTCCAAAGACTTAAGCCAAAGAACCAGGTAGCATATTGGTCAAGATGATGAATTTAGTTCTAGGGACCCCTTTCTTTTTGTCCTCTAACATCTCTCTACCTCCCACAAATAATCATCATATGAAATACTGTTTCTGGTTGTGATTTCTTTTCCCTTACTTCAAATTTCAGTTCTGATCTAGAATGGTATCTTAATAGCTTGCCTGGTTTTCAATCAGAAGAAGATGACTTTATCATCATTCCTTGGTCTACTTAGGTAGGGATACTGGATGCTTTGACAGTGTTTGAGACTGTCAAAGCTTTTGGGCACAAGTATGATAAAGTCAAATCAGCGAAAAGAAAGGCTATGAAATGTAATAAATAAAAAAAAAACTCTAGAACACCTCTGGTTCAAGCTCTACTTCTGTGAGTTGGACTTACTTTTTGATAAGACCAAGACACAGGCTTCTGTGGCTGAGTTTCAAACAATGAACATCAAAGGGATCTATCGCTAAGTCAAGTATTTCCAAACTGTATTAAATAAGTAAGAGGCAGTATGGCGTAGCAGTTAGAGAGTTTGTCTTGGAACCAGGAAGACTTGGGATCAAGTCCTGCCTCTGTGACAAAATGGCTAGTAACCCTGAGCAAGTTACTTAACCTCTTGGTATTTTAGGCAATTCTCTAAGACTGTAAGTTTCTGAGAAGGTGCTGATCTGCATTGATGGAAGGAACTATGAGGGATTTCTCTAAACTGATGAAATCACAGTCCCTGTCCTTTCCCCAACTATATTACTGTATAACAAATGTCTTTTTGGCAGGATTGGATATCTCCAAACATTCCTCCTTCCTCATTGTTCATTAGTGGAGAACTAGAGGGAGTATTGAGAATAAAGTGTTTGTGTGGTGGTTAGAGGAAAGTGACACAAGGACAGCATGGTAGGAGGAAAACTCCACTCAACAAACAGAAGCAATTGAAAACAAAGGATAGATGAATGTCTAGTTAAATCTCTGCCTCACCCAACACCATTCATTAGTCTATATACTCTGATAAAAAGTTCTTTGGCTGTGCAACAGAACTAGTCGATAGGCATTTGGCCATAGTTGAGATAATCACTTAGGGGCAAGATCATATCTGGTCTGGGTAGCCTTATATAGTTATTTATGTGGGTGGGACTGAAGCACTGAGTGACAAAAACTGAATCTTTAACATGTGGCTCCATTACTCTGATCAACAATAGCTAGTTTTTAATAAAAAAAAAATGTTCCTTCATTTGAAATCTGGTTTCAAAAAACAACTGAAACTCTCCATCTTTGGTTATCTTCCTTAAAGACCCAAAGTAAGAGCAAAGTCCAAGCCACCGGGAGATTGCTAACCTTCAAGGAATGTTCTATATACTTGATGTTTATATATACTGTTCATATATATTATTTTTATATACTTATATATTCTTTTTTCTCATGTAACTATCTGAATGGTTCATCTGCTTTATACTTTGGTCTATGGCATCTTTCTGCAGCTTTGTTATATATGTTTGCAGGAATAATATGTATAGCAGAACTGTAGCTGATGGCTTTTGGTTGTTATCCAACCCCCAGTCACCTTGAAAATAATTTAATGTTTTGAACCCAGCCCCCAAAATGTATCTGGATCCATTGTCAAAAAAAATTATAACAGCCCTTGAGGAAATTTAATTTATACTGAAATGAGATCAGATAGCAAAACTGTGGATATGAAAATATTTAGATATAGTTATGTCCTAACATAGAAAATAGGCATGATGGATGGTGTGAAAAACTGACAGTGTGATTTGGGGGCCATGGAAAAAACAAGTAAACATAGTGGTGACATGTGATGGATGAATAAAGTATATATAGCAGCAAACTAAACATGTTCATTCCATTAAACAGTGAGAAGATAACTTTCTTACTTATGGCATTATTTCAATCTTCCTGCCCACTGTTCAACATGGTACCATTTTGTGAATAAATTCATTGATGACAAGTGTGATTAAAAAAATAAATATATAATATTAAATTACTTAATTACATTCATCTCGAGCTTGGTCAGACTGTGTTAGAATGCCCACTTTTACAATAAGTTGCTGGACAATTTTTTTTTTTTAAACATACATCAGTTCTTCTTTCATTTAGATTACAACCTAAATTCAAAGGCATTTCTTGTTCCTCTTTTCCCCCTTCTTCAAACAAGATCAACAGTTGTGGCACCAGAAGTGAATATAAAAGAGACAGGTGAACTAGGAGTGTTACCTTGTTTGTTTCTTTATAATGATCAATTACAGAGATGTTGACATGTGAAGGATGTGGGACGTTAGGGTTGCTCGCTGCCGGCTTATACAGAACAAAAAGGATGCTCTTCATCAATCACCACAATGACGGAACCAATGTAAAAAGAAAACAGAATTGAAGTTTAGAATAGCTCATTTGTATGCTAGTTATTTTATTTCATCATTTAAAAAAAATTAGCCCTGGGTCCTAAAAAGCTTGATCATGATCAAAAATGAAAATGGCACCTTCTAACAATGATCAAGCTTGGCGCCCATTCATTCCCCATGGCTCACAGCTAAGTCAGATGGAGGACTTTATTCAAACCCAATTCTAGGCTCTTGTTTTTTCCCCCTTCCCTCCCTCTCCCCTCAAATAGGAATGGGAATCAAGGTCTGATTTGAGGTCAGGGTGTTTGTTTGACCCGGGGACACAGAGTTCTCCTGACCAGTGTCCCAGAAGAGAGATTTAAAACAGATCCCTCCCAGAGTGATGCTAGTTTTGCTTAGCTAATAAAAATAGTTAGGGTGCAAGGAGACGGAGGGACTTGGGGATAAAGTCTCATCTCTCCTGCACTGCTTAGGAAGGAAGGTCTACAATTTAGCTGTGCTTGCTTTCAAAGCTGTGGAAAGCAGCAGTTCTAGAGAGTCTCCTCATAGACAGGCTGTCCCCTCTACTCTCTGGCCTGGAGGACTTACTCCTCTGGAAGGGGTGCCGGAGGCTGGCTGTGTTACTGGCCGCATTGCGTTGCCTGTCGAGTTTGTCACTGATGGAGAAACTTTTCCTGGTGTGTGGGTAGAGCGTGCTGGGCTCCTCCGCGGAATAGCTGTTGGCTCTCTCAATTTTGGGGAGGGCTATGTTGTTGGACAGGGGTCTGTCGGAGTTACCGCCCTCTTGGGCGGGTAATGCTAGCGTCTTTCGGTCTTTGGTTTCGTTCTCTTCATTGTCAGAGCCGGGGTGACTCAGTTCCGCCTCTCTCTCGGGATGGCTGCAGGCCAAGTCTTCCACTTTGTCGCCAAGGCCTCCAGGGAAGATCACCCGGTCAGCTATTGCCTGAGGAGCATTCACACACCTGGTGTCTATGCAGTCAGTGATACTTGTGTATTCTGCTGTTTTGACAGGTACCCCAAAGTTGGTGTAATAGCTCCGAGGAGGAGGTGAGAACATAAAGCTATGGGATTTCACGATCGGCGCCTCCTCCAGAAGAAAAGGAGTGGTCGCCAGGTAGCGGCTGCTTTTTGAGCGCTCTATTGTATGATACATAGGAGGGTCCACATCCCAGGGGTTTGGGCACTCTGGGAGGTGGGTGTAGTCTGAAGAGAAAGACCTGGTGTCCATTGAAGTGATATCCTCGAAATCCATGCTCCGGCTCGGAGGTCTGTCGGTAGGTGCGAGAGTTGCATAGGCACTACTTGAAGGGGCAGTGGATGCTGCTGGAGCTGGAAAGAGGGGCTCTCCCAGCCCCAGGATATTCATGGAATTGTCCAGAGGGTCTATGTCACAGTGGAGCTCGTCCATGGCTGAGACATAGATGTCAATACAAGACGATGGTCTTCTGGAATCAGGGATGATTGCCAAAGTACTTATGGGGGCTGGCGCAGCCTTGGTTTCCTTTGACACTGAGTGGGAGCTAGTGGCTCGGTGTAGGCTCAGGGACCTTTCTTTAAAAATACTTTCCAACTTTTCTATACCACTTTTGTCTTTTATATTCATGGAATAGAAAGAGTGACTTCGCATACGGGGCATTAAGGTTGGAGAGGTTGGGGACATTGACTCCTCACCTGCAGGGTCGAGACTTTCTTGGAGCTTGTAGGTGTTCCCTTCCTGGCTGTTGAAGCTGCTCTGGCGGACTATGTAGGCAGCGTCTGTACAATCGGAGGAGGTTCGGGACCGAATCTTATTGGACTCTGCCCTTTCCAGACCAGTGAGCCGCTCTAGCGCTGTGGCCATGCGTCCTATCAGGTCCTCCAGCTGAGCGAGGCGGATATCCACTGTTTGGAGGGAAGCCTTCATGCAGTGTTCTCGCTCATTCACTTCCTCTAGGCGCATGGACATGTTCTCCACCCTACAGGAAGAAAGGAACACACGAGTCATTTGCATGGGAACAGAACTGAATGGCAACACGTCAGCTTATGAGGCAGCCAGGGCACAAGGCACCATACCCCATGGTGCCACTTTCTTAGGCTCTGTAATTTCTTCTTCGAGAAATAAGAGGGGAAAGCAAACCTCGATGCCACCAGAAGTCATAGGAATCCTAGCTAGAAGGCATTTTGAAGATCTTTTAATCTGGTCCCTACTCCAGTTCTAAATTCATGATACCGTGACCTCACATTTTACAAATAAAGACACTGAGGAACAGAAATGAAGTGCCCAAGTCTCAGAGATAATTAGTGGCATATATATGTTTACATATATATGTATATTTCATATATATGTAAAATAGAAATGAGAATTTTGATAGAAATGATAGCTTTCTTCTGAATTTCTAGATTTAGAATATCAGAATGCCCTTACCACAATTGTCTTATTTTGCAATTCTTTGGGTTCATTTTTTTAAAACCCTTACCTTCGGTCTTAGAATCAATACCATATATTGGTTCCAAGGCAGAAAAGTGGTAAGGGCTGGGCAATGAGGGTTAAGTGACTTGCCTGGGGTCACACCGCTAGGAAGTAAGTTTCTGAGGCCACATTTGAACCCAGGACATCCAGTCTCTGGGTCTGGCTCTCAGTCCAGTTGCCCTCTGGGTTTATATTTTAACTATCATAAGCCCCTCGAGAGCAAGAACTACTTTTTAACTTTCAATTAGTCAAAAATTTAGTTCCTCATGGTGCTGAGAACACCTTAAAAGTTTTGAAAATATTTGTTGACAAATGAGGGGCAGTGTGGAGTAGTGAAGAAAAAGGCTGACTAGGGTATCAGTTAAACCTAGGTTCAAATCCTACCTCTGACATATATTGGCTATGTGACCCAAGACAAATTACTGAATGTCTCAGTGCCCTAGGCACTCTCTAAGAATATCAGTCGCAGATCAATTGCCAATCTTGAGTAAGAGAATTTTCTTCTCCAGGAGCTCCCTACATGGATGAAATCACACGACTAGCCAAAAATTTAAAAATAATGTGCCAAGTACTGTATTGAGTGCCAGGGGGGAGCTGAGGATGAGGGAAATGCAGTAGAAAACAGAACTGGATAGTTCTCTATTTAGTCATTTATTTATGTTACTAAGAGGTGGCATTGGTATGTAGAAGACACATTGAATGATAATTTTTCAAATGTCCAAGTAAAAAGGAAAGGCCCAATCCATACCAAGCCATATTTCCATTGCAATATTCCATTAAAAATGCTGTGAGGCAACTCTTAGGAAAATAAGAGAATAGTTCATGTAGAACTAGAGTTCTTAATTTGGGGTCCATAGATAGATTTCCGGGGGGGGGCATGAATTTCAATGGGAAAAAGTTTCATTTTAATTTCAATATAACTGGTTCAATTTGTAATTCTACTTAATAAAAAAATTGTTATGAGAAGGAGTCAGGAGGCTTTCAAAGGAAAGGGGTCCATAATGCAAAAAGGTTAAAGCAAGGCAATTTCAGAAAAAAAGCTGAATAGATCTGCAGGAACCAATGCAGAGTGAAATAAGCAGAACTGGGAGAACATTGTCCACAATAACAGCAATACTGGATGATGATTATCTGTGAAAACTTGGCTTCTCCCAGCAATACAATGAATGATCTGGGGCAATCCTAAAGGATTTATGATGGGGAATCTTATCCACCTCCAGAGAAAGAATTGTTGGAATTGTCTTTCACACCAGCGTATTTTTGGTTTTTGGGTTATGTATGACTTGGCTCTTACAACAGTGATCAATATGGAAGTGTGTTTTGCATGACAATAAAAAATGAAGAAAAAAAAAGTTAAGAATCTCTGATTTAGAACCCTTTTGGAGAAACTAGAGGTACCTTTTCCCTCTGTGATAGATCCACAAGGAGCACTGAGTATAAATCATTCAAATAGTACAATTTTAAAACTTTAACTCCTATGGATTAGGACAAGAGGAAGTTGCTATAGAAATAGACGTTGACCAAGAATGCCTTGGGAATGCTTATGGGAAAGCCAGATAATTCATAGTATTATCTCTTTCTTTTTGCCTTTCTTCATATTCCCAGCACTTAACATAGTGCTTGGAACATAGTAGGTGCTTAATAAATGCTAGTTGATTTGACTTGTTTAAGAACTTTTAGGAAAGTCATTAACTGGCCGGAGTCCATCTAATGGATATAGTATATCTTGATTTCAGCAATGCATTGTAAATATTGTAGATTGGATGGAAAAAAAATTAAGGGCAGCAATGGATGGAGTGGTGGGCTAGAGTTAGGAAGACTCGTTTTCCTGAGTTCAAACTAATCTCAGATACTGGCCCTGTTACCCTGGGCAAGGGACTTAATCCTATTTGTCTCAATTTCCTTATCTGTCAAATGAACTAGAGAAAGAAATGGAAAAGCACTCTGGTATCTTTGCCAAAAAAAACCCAAAAGGAGTCATGAAGAATTGGACATGAGTGAAAAATGTCTCAATAACAACTACAAAAGCATGGTCAGGTCATGTGTTCCATTCTAGGTGCCACATTTTATTTTATTTTTAAATTTTAATTACTTTAATTCATTTTAATTTTCCCATGGTTCTATGATTCATGTTCTCTCCCTCTCCTCTTTCTCTCCTCCCTCCTGGAGCTGACAAGCAATTGCCCTGGGTTATACAAGTGTTATCATTTGATTAAGTGCCAATTTTTTTTAAACCCTTACCTTCCATCTTGGAGTCAATACTGTGTATTGACTCCAAGGCAGAAGAGTGGGTAAGGGTAGGCAATGGGGGTCAAGTGATTTGCCCAGGGTCACACAGCTGGGAAGTGTCTAAGGTAAGATTTGAACCTAGGACCTCTGTCTCTAGGCCTGGCTCTCAATCCACTGAGCCACTCAGCTGGCCCCAATTAAGTGCCAATTTTAAAAGCAACATTGATTAGTTAGAACACTCCTAGAGTGGAGCAACCAGTATGGCAGGGGTTTATCAAATGAAATATTTGAAGGAACTATAGATATTTCAGCTGGAAAAAAGAAGACAAAAGTACATAATAATAGTTTTAAAGTATTGGAAAAGGTGTCAAATGGAATAGGGAATGCACTTATTCTATGTTGCTTCAGGGACAAACTGAGAGCAGTGTTAGAAATTAGAATGTGAGCTCATTGAGGGCAGGGACTATTTTTATTTTTGCCTGTATCCTTGGTGCCCAGCACAGTCCCTGGCATACAGCAGATCTTAATCAATGCTTGCTGAACTAAAATTCTAGGAATGTAGATCCTCGCTCAATTCTAAGGAAGAACTTTCTAAAAATGAGAGGAATTCAACAAGAGAATACTTCTCTATCACTGATAATATTCAAGCAGAGGGTGGACAACCATATGTTCAGAATGTTGTAGTAGAGATTCCTACATTTAGTGGGAGGCTGGACTTAGTGACCTTTAAGGTTCCTTTTCATTCTAAGATTCTGTGATTTCAAGAGCCACACAAGATGCAATTCTGGCCTCTGAACATGAACCAGATTGTATCATGTAGTTTGCTCTAGTTTGAATCAGGCATGATGCCTGGACATCTCTGCTTCGTGTGGGTGCCCTGCAGTGGCTTGAACTCAACTAGCAAAAATACAATGAGTTACTAAGCAGATGGGCATAGAATGGTGTGGTACATAGTGCACGAATTGGATTCGCTCAGCCAAGAGCCCCAAATCCTAGAGAGAAATAAATGAAGATAAGCCATTCCTATAAAATTCCTATATAGCTGCTGTGAAGTAGGAAATATTAACTCAAACCTGGGAATCAGAACGAAATGTATTAGCTGGTCAAAGGATTGCATTCTGAAATAGGATTAACTTAGAAAATATGCTGAAGATTTTGGGGAGAAATTATGGTGACTGTGTTCAAACAACAAATGATAGCAGGGACATTGTTTGGACCCAGGTTCTGACTTCACAGAAAGTCAGTGATCTTTTCTGCTCTATCCTGTACATAAGGAACAGGAGGATAATTGATTTAGACTTATACTGGACCTTAGAAATGATTAGGTCAATTCCCCTTCATTTTACAGTTGAGGAAACTAATTCTCAGAGATGTTAAGTGACTTGTCCAGGGTTACACAACTGGTTAGTGTTAGAAACAGAATTCAGAACTGTCTTCCTTCTAAATTGAATTCTAAATTCTAAGTTGAATGCTGTATTCCTTCTGCCTCAAATGAGTTCAGTTTTAGACATGTTGAGTCTGAAGTGTTGGTGGAATAACAAAGTGGAGATACCCAGGGGGGCAGCTGAAAATATGGGATTGGAACTCTAAGAGCAGAAATATAGATTTCTGAGTCAGTACACAGAGGTGGTGATTGAAGTCATGGGAATGGATGCATCCACCAAGGGAAAAAAAGAAAAGAGGAACAAAACCTTTGAGAACAACTATTTTTAAAGGACAGGAAGAAGAGTTAGTATTATGGAAGCTGAACAAAGAGATTGTATCCAGCAAGAGTGGGTGGTCCAATGGGAGAGATGCCACAATGATTATATTTGTTGTCATTATTTCCTGATTTAGGCTTTTGCAGTAAGGTAGGATCATAGGACTTAAAGATGGAATAAACCTTAGAGGTCATTTAGTTCAAGAGGGCAGCTCGGTGGCACAGCAGATAGAGCTTCCATCTTAGAGGGAGGAAAATTCATCTTCCTGAGTTCAAATCTGGCCTCAGACTTTTACTAGCTGTGTGACCCTGAGTAATTCACTTCAACTTATTTGCTTTATCTATAAAATGAGCTGGAGAAGGAAGTGGCCAACCACTCTAGGATCTTTGCCAAGAAAACCTTGAATGAGGTCACGAAGAATTAGATGTGACTGAAATGATTTCGTCCAACTTCTTCCCCTTATAGGTGAAAAAGCTGAGCCCCAGAGAGGTTACTTTCTGAAATCAATGTTAGAGCGGGGCTTCCAACCCAGGTCTCCTGATTATAAAGCCAATATTCTTTCAGTTCATTTCCAAACCATACTGCTCATGTTTTGGCATCATCCTTGTACCCTTCCCACCAGACCTGGACGATGCCCTTGTTAGTTCGGGTTCTTAGGTGAGCTTCACCTTATTTTCTTGAGAACATGTTTCTTTACCACCCTCTGATATCTCAATACTGTGCCCTAAACCCATCCCTGATCCCCTTTACAATTCCCTTTTATATTTTTCTTTGTTGTTGTTCAGTCATTTCAGTCATGTCTGATTCTCCATGACCGCATTTGTTTGTTTGTTTGTTCGTTTTTTTGACAAAGACACTGGTGTGGTTTGCCATTTCCTTCTCCAGATCATTTCACAGATGAGAAAACTGAGGCAAACAGGGTGAAGTGGTTTGCCGAGGATCACACAGCTAGCAAATGTCAGAGGCCAGATTTGAGCTCATAAAAAGGACTCTCCCTGACTCCAGGTCTAGCACGCTATCTACTGTGCCACCTAGTTGCCCACATGGTGTCTACCCCATTTTAATGTAAGCTTCTTGAGGGCAAGCACTATCTCGACTGCTTGTATTAGTATCTTCAACATTTAGCCCGATGTCTGGCATATATATACACCCCTTAATAAATATTTTTCTCCCTCTCTTCCTTCCTTCCTTCCTTCCTTCCCCCTCTCTCTTCCTCTCTCTCCCTCCCTCCCTCCCTCTTTCCCTCCTCCCCTCCTCTCTCTCTCTCTC